>NC_140013.1:13848424-13908424 GCF_964263955.1 Coregonus lavaretus
TTAGTTATCATGTTGATGGTCATGCTGAATGGTTAAGTGATGATGTCTAGTAGTTATCATGTTGATGGTCATGTTGAATGGTTAAGTGATGATGTCTAGTAGTTATCATGTTGATGGTCATGTTGAATGGTTAAGTGATGATGTCTAGTAGTTATCATGTTGATGGTCATGTTGAATGGTTAAGTGATGATGTCTAGTAGTTATCATGTTGATGGTCATGTTGAATGGTTAAGTGATGATGTCTAGTAGTTATCATGTTGATGGTCATGCTGAATGGTTAAGTGATGATGTCTAGAGCAGGAGAGAAAAAAAATACAAGATTTAGAGGAGAGTATGTACATGTAATGTAAAATGTTATTTATTTAAATAAAATTATTAAACATGTTTTCATATTAAATTATTAACATATATCGCTATTATACTTACAAGAATAACAAATGGACATATTACTAAAACAGCAGCAATATCATTTAACGAGGTCTATCAGCCTGAATGTGATTAGATACTGATAACAGTGTGACCTGCAGTTGGACACAGACAGAGGGCAGAACAGTACTGAGAGGACACACACACACTGCATGCCACACGCATGCACACACTCACACACGCACGCACACACACACACACAGGTACATTTCCCATGTTAAACCTCTGATAAAGATGCAGACATATATTTCCCCCAGCACCTCTGAATAACTCCTCACACTGATGTCACACACAGACAGCATACATAGAAAAAAAGGTCCCTATATGGCCATCGATGGCCGGTCACAGAGTACAAGCCATAACGTGACCTCCTTATGAAGGCTGGGATGTCAAAGCCTCAGTAATGCTCTAAGATCTATGTGGAAATTCAGAGGGTCCAATTTTGTATCTGCTAAAATAGATGATCACTTCAATTATATCTTGAATAATTTAAAACAGATGGGAAACAACCATGTATAGATTAGAAACTAAGGCTGGTGCAAGTCACGTGGTGGCCAGTGTTGTGTTGATTTGACAGTTTCCCCTTCACTGTGGTTGACTGATAAAGAGTTTCACTACCATAAGTCACACAGAGGCAGGACAGTCAGGGAGAAGACAGGTGCAGACGTACATTAGAGCTGAGGTTAGAAGTAGAAGTTACTGTATTTGACCACAAGTGTGTTAAGATGTCAGAAGGAGTCTATGAAAACTCTAATGGATTCATAGACCATGAGCCTGATGCAATGAATAACATGGACATTGATGACCAATTATATGGCAACGTAAAAGCGTTCAAGCCCAGTCCAAGAGATGGAGTTGTTGCTTCAGGTAAGATTGCACGCACGCACGCACACACACACACAAATTAAACACACACATTACAGGTGAGATTACCCTGTAGTACTGTAGCTTTATTTATCCCAATTATGGATTATGCAGTAAAACACATTACCAAAGTTCTTACTTGAATAATTTGTGATTCAGTTCATGTTCAGTGGTGGAAGAGACCCTCTGGAGTTGCTGCAGTGTGTCTGGGGCTGCTGTGTGTTCTCCTACTGGCTGGGATCATAGGCCTGTCTGTCTACTGTAAGTTTAGTATGTTGTCAAAGAGACTTCAGTAGCCTACTTAATCATACTTAATCATCAATGGTGTGGTAGTTACATGTTTGATTCACTTTACCCTTTTACAGATGGTGTCATTGGTCATCATGACTCAGCAGATAGAGACCAGCTACAGACCAGCTACAACAACCTGACTGCACAGAGAGACCAGCTACAGACCAGTTATAACAACCTGACTAATGAGAGAGACCAGCTACAGACTGAGAGAGAGATTCTTAACAGGAGGCTTACCAATCTCAGTGAGTAAACCTACAGTAATACATTATTATTAATCCCACACACTTTATAGTGTGTCTGTATTCTTTCATTAAGTGTTTAGTGTGATAAGTTGAAGGAAATTCATGTTTCCATCTTGTAGAACAAACCTGTATTGAAGGCTGGCAGAAGTTTGAATCCATTTGGTACTTCCTGTCTACCGAGACTAAAACCTGAACGAGAGCAGAGATGACTGTATGAAAGAGGAGCAGACCTGGTGATCATAAACAGTGATGAGGAACAGGTGAGAGAGAGAGAGAGAGAGAAGAGAGAGAGAGAGGAGAGAGAGAGAGAGGGAGAGAGGAGAGAAGAAGAGAGAGAAGAGGGAGAGAGAGAGAGAGGAGAGAGAGAGAGAGAGAGAGAGAGAGAGAGAGAGAGAGAGAGAGAGAGAGAGAGAGAGAAGAGAGAGAGAGAGAGAGAGGAGACGAGAGAGAATATGGTGACAGTGTACAGGGGGTAGATATGATCAAACATGTAAATATATACAGTACCAGTCAAGAGTTTGGACACACCTACTCATTCCATGGTTATCTTTATTTTTTACTATTTTCTGAATTGTAGTATAATAGTGAAGACATCACACTATGAAATAACACATATGGAATCATGTGGTAACCAAAAAAGTGTTAAACAAATTCAAATATATGTTATATTTGAGATTCTTCAAATAGCCACCCTTTGCCTTGATGACAGCTTTGCACACTCTTGGCATCCTCTCAGTCAGCTTCACCTGGAATGCTTTTCCAACAGTCTTGAAGGAGTTCCCACATATGCTGAGCACTTGTTGGCTGCTTTTCCTTCATTCTGCGGTCCGACTCTACCCAAACCATCTCAATTGGGTTGCGGTCTGGGGATTTTGGAGGCCAGGTCATCTTATGCAGCACTCCATCACTCTCCTTCTTGGTAAAATAGCCCTTACACAGCCTGGAGGTGTGTTGGGTCATTGTCCTGTTGATAAACAAATGATAGTCCCACTAAGCCCAAACCAGATGGGGTGGCGTATCGCTGCAGAATGCTGTGGTAGCCATGCTGGTTAAGTGTGCCTTGAATTCTAAATAAATCACAGACAGTGTCAACAGCAAAGCACCCCGCCACACCATAACACCTCCTCCTCCATGCTTTACGGTGGGAACAACACATGTGGAGATTCATCCGTTCACCCACACCACGTCTCACAAAGACACAGTGGTTGGAACCAAGAATCTCGAAATTGGACTCCAGACCAAAGGACAAATTTCCACCGGTCTAATGTCCATTGCTCGTTTCTTGGCCCAAGCAGGTCTCTTAAACTTATTGGGGTCCTTTAGTAGTGGTTTCTTTGCAGCAATTCGACCATGAAGGCCTGATTCACACAGTCCCTTCTGAACAGTTGATGTTGAAATGTGTCTGTGACGCATTTATTTGGGCTGCAATTTCTGAGGCTGGTAACTCTAATTAAGTTATCCTCTGCAGCAGAGATAAATCTGGATCTTCCTTTCCTGTGGCGGTCCTCATGAGAGCCAGTTTCATCATAGCGCTTGATGGTTTTTGCGATTGCACTTGAAGAAACTTTCAAAGTTCTTGAAATGTTCTGTATTGACTGACCTTCATGTGTTAAAGTAATGATGGACTGTAGCTTCTCTTTGCTTATTTGAGCTGTTCTTGCCATAATATGGACTTGATCTTTAACCAAATAGGGCTATCTTCTGTATACCCCCCCAACATTGTCACAACACAACTGACTGGCTCGAACGCATTAAGAAGGAATGAAATTCCACAAATTAACTTTTAACAAGGCACAACCGTTAATTGAAATGCATTCCAGGTGCCTACCTCATGAAGCTGGTTGAGAGAATGCCAAGAGTGTGCAAAATTGTCATCAAGGCAAATGGTGGCTATTTGAAAAATGTCAAATATAAAATATATTTTGATTTGTTTAACACTTCTTAGTTACTACATGAGTCCATATGTCTTCACTATTGTTCTACAATGTAAACAAATAGTAAAAATGAAGAAAAAGCCTTGAATGAGTAGGTGTTCTAAAACTTTCGGCTGGTAGTGTGTATATATTTATCTTTCTCAACAACAGACATTTCTCTTCAACCTCAAGAAGAGTGTCTGGATTGGTCTGACTGACTCTGTTAATGAGGGGACCTGGAAATGGTTGGACGGCAGACTACTGTCCACAGGGTGAGAGATGATAACTAATCTGTCAATAAGACTCCATTCAACCTTTTTCTATACATGTTACTGTCAATGATGATAGCAGCCAACAAAGTTAACTTTAAGCTGAAAAATGCCTGTATATTATTTAGGATTGTGATGTTCTAACTGTGATGTCTGACTGTTTTTAACCCTGTAGGTACTGGTATTAACCATGATATCTGACTGTTTTTAACCCTGTAGGTACTGGTATGACAAACAGCCTGATAATGCAGGTCCTACTGGGGGTGAGGACTGTGTTGAGATACACAAATATTGGCGTCCTCTAAAGGCATGGAATGACATGCCATGTGACAGCAAACTCAACTGGATTTGTGAGATAAGGGTTTAACATCACCATGACAACATACTGTAACACGTACAGTGTCGTAGCAATATTTGACTAAAAAATAGTCAACTCAAAAATATCTCTCAAGAGACTGGAGCTTGTGAATCCAGAAATTAGACTTTATTATTGCGTAACAAAGCCGAGCCACTCCATGGAACGGCTGTCTCTCTTTGGCTTAGAGATCTCTTATATACACACACAAATGCACAGACATGTATACATAGCTTACAAAGCTACTCCCCTTAAGATCAATGATTAACATCTTTAGCTGCCACGCCACTATTATCTTTGAAAGTCCAATAACACATGTTGTTTATTCCAAAAGGCCATGGGCGCTTTTGCCTCTTTCCCTTATCTCATTTTATTGGTGGCATGGCTCAGACACTTTTAAAAAATAAAATACATACATTCATTAAAGCATGTTTACACATTGTATTGACTATATTCCCTATTTAGACATGCATCTGGACTTATAAAATGTCAATCATGTTGACTATATTTTATCTTTGACATTTCCCAACATTTTCCTTAATGATACATAAAATATTACCATAACAGTAGCCTACAGTGCACACAACGGATGCGAGGAGGAATTGAGGAAGGATGAATTGAGAAAGAGCCCATATGTAAGTCTGTAATACCACTAGTTCCACTCTATGGTGAGTTTAATCTGTCAGTTCAACCACTAGGTGGAATCATCACTTAACCATTCAGCACTGTATCCAACCATCAACATGAGAGAGAGAGCGAGAGAGAGAGAGAGTTACTGTGGGTTATTGTTACACCACTTTCTCACAGATCCAGTTATGATTTTTGTAATATTTGTCATAATTCCATGTCTTTACAGCGTCATCTTGTCCATAGTATCTCAACACAGTCCTCCTGCCCAGAGAACTGACCACCATTATCAGGCTGTCCTGCCCCCCAGTACCTAAACAACACAGAGAACCAGACAGTCAGACACTGTTGTACAAACATCCTTATAGACATGTGTTTTTTTCAGCTGTAAAGACACTCTCTAAGATGAGCATACCATTATCAACACGTATTATTTATTTTTTTACTCTTTCCATTACATTTTCAAATAGTAATTGGCTTCTATGATGCTTCTATAGAGTCTAAACATATATTTTTAGGAACATGATTGGAAGCTCTCTTTCTCTCTCGTTGTTTATCTGGTAGTCTAGTAATTATTATGTTGATGGTTGGATACAGTGAGAAGGAGGAGAGGAGATAGGAGGAGAGGAGATAGGAGGAGAGGAGATGGGAGAAGAGGAGATAGGGGGAGATAGGAGGAGAGGAGATGGGAGGAGAGGAGATAGGAGGAGAGGAGATAGGAGGAGAGGAGATGGGAGGAGAGGAGATAGGAGGAGAGGAGATGGGAAGAGAGGAGATAAGATGAGAGGAGATAGGAGGAGAGTAATCTAGGAAAGACTAATTGAGATAGAGCCTTAGTGTCAGAGAGACATAGAGGAAGAAGTAGAACATTAAGAGAATGAGGAAGAGAGAAACAATAAGACAAATAGTAGTTGTGTTTAGATTTAGAGGAGAGGATGTAGACGTACTGTACTCTGGAAAATGACTCTTCATTATTTTATTACAAACATGTCATGTGATTTGACATAGGTTGAGGCTAAGTAAAAACCTTCACTGTACAAGGGACAACGTGTAGTTGACCAATGGTAACACACTGCACCATGCACCAGTGGACCTGCCTGCTACATACCCACTCACTCATGCATGGTGTCTAATGGGGTCTCCACACGCTCCCTCTCTGTTCTCTGTCTGTGGCCCACAGCAGGTGACAGGATGTTTCAATGTTCTATCCACCAATAAGAAGGATACTTGATATGTGTCCATAATGGCACCATATTCTCTATATAGTGCACTACATAGGGAAATAGGGTGTCCTTAGGGACGCAAGCTTGTAGACCAGACAGTTGTTTGTGATGTCCTCTCCATCCCCTGTTCATTCTCTTCCGTGACATCTTTCTTTCTATTTGAATGTTTTTGGAAGGTTACTTTCATTCAGTACTGTATCCAACCATCAACATCACTGCTAAACGACCAAATAAAGAGAGAGATAGAGAGAGAGAGAGGGAGAGAGAGAGAGAGAGAGAGAGAGAGAGAGAGAGAGAGAGAGAGAGAGAGAGAGAGAGAGAGCGCGAGAGAGAGAGAGAGAGCGAGAGAGAGAGAGAGAGAGAGAGAGAGAGAGAGAGAGAGAGAGAGAGAGATGTATAGCCTACATGCAATGCTACATAGTGAACTATAAATCTTAACATTGACAATGGCTATTGAGTGATATATATGAATATACAGCGCATTCGGAAAGTATTCAAATTTTCCAAATGTTGTTCCGTTACAGCCTTATTCTAAAATGGATTTTAAAAAATGTTTTATCAAGACTCTACAGGCTGGGTGCTGTGTGTTCTACAAGTCACTCTCAACATCTCTATGAGGCTGGCTTTTTGTGAGTGAGACTGTATCCCAAATTGTAAATGTTTTACATTTTAGTAATTTAGCAGACGCTCTTATCCAGAGCGACTTACAGTTAGTGAGTGCATATATTTTCATACTGGCCCCCCATGGGAAACGAACCCACAACCCTGGCATTGCAAGCGCCACGCTCTAACAACTGAGCTACAGGCGACTATGCCCTATTTCCTAGTAGACAACGTCCATAGAGAATTGAGATCTAGGATCAACTTCCCTCCCCCAATCCTAACCTTAACCATTTAGTGGGGGAAATGCAAAACTGACCCAAGATCAGCGTCTAGGGGAAACATCACTGACTCCATATTTATTATTTTAGCCTGCTCCACTAAAGAGAGAGACCAATTAGAGGCCTGTTACAACACAACCGGCCTGGCACAAGACAGAGACCAGCCAGATACCAGTAGTGGTATCACTGACCTGTGTACAGAGAGAGACCAGCTGCTGAAGGAGAGAGACCAGTGCTGGAAGAACAGAAACCAGCTAGAGAGTGAGAGAGACCAGTTACTGAGTGAGAGAGACCAGTTACAGAGGGAGAGAAATCAGTTACTGAGGGAGAGAGACCAGTTACTTAGTGAGAGAGACCAGTTACAGAGGGAGAGAGACCAGTTACTGAGGGAGAGAGACCAGTTACTGAGGGAGAGAGACCAGTTACTGAGGGAGAGAGACCAGTTACTGAGGGAGAGAGACCAGCTACTGAGGGAGAGAGACCAGTTACTGAGGGAGAGAGACCAGTTACTGAGGGAGAAAGACAAGGTACTGAGGGAGAGAGACCAGTTACTGAGGGAGAGAGACCAGTTACTGAGGGAGAGAGACCATTTCCTGAGGGAGAGAGACCAGCTACTGAGGGAGAGAGATCAGTTACTGAGGGAGAGAGACCAGTTACTGAGGGACAGAGACCAGTTACTGAGGGAGAGAGACCAGTTACTGAGGGAGAGAGACCATTTACTGAGGGAGAGAGACCAGTTACTGAGGGACAGAGACCAGTTACTGAGGGAGAGAGACCAGTTACTGAGGGAGAGAGACCAGTTACTGAGGGAGAGAGACCAGTTACTGAGGGAGAGAGACCAGTTACTGAGGGAGAGAGACCAGTTACTGAGGGAGAGAGACCAGTTACTGAGGGACAGAGACCAGTTACTGAGGGAGAGAGACCAGTTACTGAGGGACAGAGACCAGTTACTGAGGGAGAGAGACCAGTTACTGAGGGACAGAGACCAGTTACTGAGGGAGAGAGACCAGTTACTGAGGGAGAGAGACCAGTTACTGAGGGAGAGAGACCAGTTACTGAGGGGGAGAGGGTCAGGGTCAGTGTTCTGACCAATGAGAAGGTAGAGCTGGAGAAGAGGCTCTCTGAGTGTGGAAAGTAGTCAAGTCAGTCACTAGGGCTGCATCCCTCTTCTCTATCCTTCCTTCTCCTGAAGTGTGCACTTGAAGTGTGCACTTAGACATCGGCTGCATTCCGATTCTCTACCCTTAACCAGAAGTGTGCATTGGATTGGTGCAAGCATGGCTGGAGGGAGTTTCCACAATATTCCTCAATCTAGTTCATTTACATTCCTGAGGGGGAATGCAAACTTTGGGAGAAGTGTAGAGAATCAGAATTTATCCAAAGTCCACCCCAGTCGTGGATTTGGCAACAGTTAATTCCAACGTTAGAATATGTTGTTCAATACGTGAAACATACAGTATATTTCTCCAAGAGAGCTAAACAGTTGTTGGAAAATCGGGAAAACCTGTCCTGAAGGGAACTCTACTTTCTGTCCCAGTAATCTCTACTTTCTCCAGATGTGTGCACTTGTTCACTTCCCTTCATGATTTGAATGGAAATGACTGGTATATGGTAATTCCCTGTAGTGCCCATCCCTACACCAACCAATACTTTTATATTTGTGGGAAGTAGTGGACAAATAAACACTTCTGAAGAAAGGAGATATTATTGGAACGCAATCCAGATTAGAATATTGAAAAACCAATATGGTGGACGCTGTGTGTTGTATGTAGATACTGGAACAGTACTGGAAGAGAGGGACATGGCAGTCCCAACGATGAGGACTGTGTTGAGGTGTCCTGAAGGATGGAGGATTTTGGGATCCAGCTGTTACTTCCTGTTTACTGAGAGCAGACTGGACTGTTTGGAGAGAGGAGTAGACCTGGTGATCATAAACAGCAAGGAGGAACAGGTGTGTGAGAGAGAGAGAGAGAGAGAGAGAGAGAGAGAGAGCGACAGAGAGAGAGAGAGAGAGAGAGAGAGAGAGAGAGAGAGAGAGAGAGAGAGAGAGAGAGAGAGATTTATGAATCAGGTAAATTATTAATACTCACATTTCCCACACACTTCTCAATAACTCTTCACACTGATGCCTATATGGCCATTGAGTGCAAGCCATCACATGACTTCCTTATGAACGATGCCACTAACAGTATAACCTTACAGAGTATAACTTCCTGCTACAAGTTGATTGGACCCTTAAAACGTTCTATCAACTGTAGTGGACCACAGACAGAGATAAAAGATACCTGGTGGAGAAGCACATTAGACCAACTTCTCAACTACTTGTCAGTACAGTTAGTATCATACAGTAGATATTACATTGAGGAGTCAGTTAGAAAGATAATCATACAGTAGATATTACCATTAGGAGTCAGTTAGAAAGGTAATCATACAGTAGATATTACCATTAGGAGTCAGTTAGAAAGGTAATCATACAGTAGATATTACCATTAGGAGTCAGTTAGAAAGGTAATCATACAGTAGATATTACCATTAGGAGTCAGTTAGAAAGGTAATCATACAGTAGATATTACCATTAGGAGTCAGTTAGAAAGGTAATCATACAGTAGATATTACCATTAGGAGTCAGTTAGAAAGGTAATCATACAGTAGATATTACCATTAGGAGTCAGTTAGAAAGGTAATCATACAGTTGATATTACCATTAGGAGTCAGTTAGAAAGGTAAACATACAGTAGATATTACCATTAGGAGTCAGTTAGAAAGGTAATCATACAGTTAGCAATCACTGCACCTCAGGCAGATTAAAACACACACACACACACACACACACACACACACATTTACACAAACACATTACTAATACACTGAAAAATGCAAACTGATAGCAAGTCCCAGTGGAATGATTTTACCTTCAATTATGCAAATATATGTACACTTTAAGTCTATTCAGAGATATTAAAGAGGCAATCTCCTTATCAACCTAAACAAAGCGTTGAACCCGACACTGATTTGGTAAAAGGCTCAGGAATAGGGCTGGAGAAATGTAACCACTCCTAATTTTTCATAGACAGAACTATGGATGCAAGAAAACGATCATCGATCAGATCAACATTATAGTTTTAACCATGTTTTAAGGCTATACATACAGCATTATCAATAGGAATGGAGATACTTTGATTCCAGTTTCTACTTCCTCTCCACTGAGAAGAAAACCTGGGCTTCCTCCATCCTTCCACCATTTTAAAGTAGTCAAAGTAGTCACTGGGTGGGTTTTCCTATTGGTTGTAGCCTCCATGGCGTTGCCCGTACTGTCACAGACCCTATAAGGGTACAGATATAAAGATGAGTCCTCTATCTATCTCTATGGCTCTAGTCTCCCGAGTGGCGCAGTGGTCTAAGGCATCGCAGTGCTAGCTGTGCCACTAGAGATCGTTGGTAGAGCATGGTGTTTGCAATGTCAGGGTTGTGGGTTCGATTCCCACGGGGGGCCAGTATGAAAAAAAAGTATGCACTCACTAACTGTAAGTCGCTCTGGATAAGAGCGTCTGCTAAATGACGTAAATGTAAATGTAAGGTTACAGTAATAGGAAGAAACTGAGCTTGTAGAAAACAGCCAGTAGGGGGAGACAAACACTTGTAAAAGTAGGTATTATACCCAACATGAGGGACCTTTCTGACCAGCATCCCATTGACAAGAAGATTATAGACAACACTTAAAACTGACCCTTACCTTGACCCTAACCTTCACCTAATTTGAACTAATTCAGAAACTGAACAGATTATATACAGTGACTTTATATCATAAAAGTTGAAGTTTATATACTGCTGAATTTGTACATTTGCCCACTGACAAAGGTCTACAATCTTGTCCCTGACATCCTTGGAGAGCTCTTTGGTCTTGGCCATGGTGGAGAGTTTGGAATCTGATTGATTGATTGCTTCTGTGGACAGGTGTTTTTTATACAGGTAACAAGGTGAGATTAGGAGCACTCCCTTTAAGAGTGTGCTCCTAATCTCAGCTCGTTACCTGTATAAAAGACACCTGGGAGCCAGAAATCTTTCTGATTGAGAGGGGGTCAAATACTTATTTCCCTCATTAAAATGCAAATCAATTTATAACATTTTTGACATGCGTTTTTCTGAATTTTTTTGTTGTTATTCTGTCTCTCACTGTTCAAATAAACCTACCATTAAAATTATGGACTGATCATGTCTTTGTCAGTGGGCATACATACAAAATCAGCAGGGGATCAAATACTTTTTTCCCTCACTGTAAATGTATGATTAAATAAAATGATGTTCTTGAAGTTTAAATTGAAGCCTTTTTCTTTACAGATGTCCTGTTGTACTTGTGGTGACCTTATATCCATGGATGAAAAGTGGTCTGTGTTTTTAGGACAGATGCAGTGCATAAGGCCTACATAGAATGTGAATAATGACATTAAGGGTACGTCTGAAATGGCACCATATTCCCTGTACAGTGCACTACATTTGACCAGTGCCATCACTATTTAGGAAATAGGGTGCCATTTGGGACACAGTAAGTTTAGGGAAGGTATTGCTGGAGCACCTATTGTATTGTAATTTCAGTTGATTTCAGCATGCGTTGCTGTGCCAACTCATATTTAGCCAAACCGCTGACTTCCTTTAATAACAGCTTCCTGTCAGCCTGCCTGTCAGTGGTTGGTGGTTATTAGCAGACCTGGGCCACGTATTCATTAGGGCACACCATAGCAAAATGTTTTACAACGGCAAATGAAAACATGTTATTCTTATTGGACAGGTACAGTTAGTCCCTCCCTGTTTCAGTTTGCTTTCTTCCATTTCGTGCCTAATGAATATGACCCAAATACTTTAGCTGTGCTTGGTTGAGCTTGCCTGACTTAATGGAACCAATAGAATAGTCCCAAACGCTCTAAGTATTTGACAGATTTCCAATAGTTTTTAAACCCAGGTCTGGTTATTCATTATTTGTTAAAGCATCCAGAGACATTGTTAAGATGTATACATCCAATATGTTAATCAGTGAAATAGAGCAGTAAGAGATCATATATGAGTGTGCCTGGTGTATGTATTTGTATTTATATTTATTATGGATCCCCTTTAGTTCCTGCCAAGGCAGCAGCTACTCTTCCTGGGGTCCAGCTAAATTAAGGCAGTTATAAAATGTTCAAAACATTACAATAAATTCACAACAGATTTCACAACACATGAAGTGTGTCTTCAGGCCCCTGCTCTACTACCACATATCTACAATACAAAATCCATGTGTACGTGTGTAGAGTGCATATGTTATCGTGTGTGTGTCTGTGCCTATGTTTGTGTTGCTTCACAGTATGTGGGTGGAACTTCCCCCAGTAGACCAGGAAGTTACTCAGGAATCAGATAAAATCTGAAAAGAAGAAGAAAGTGTCCCAACTATAACCAGCCATGACATGTTTCCGTTCCACAAATCCCCACCTACAACAGGGTCAAAAGCAGTCAGCTTCGGACTCAGACACTCAGTACTGGGACCCACCCTGTGTGCACGTTTAGTTTTTTGCCCTAGCACTACACAGCTGATTCAAATAATCAACGCTTGATGATGAGTTGCTTATTTGAATCAGCTGTGTAGTGCTAGAGCAAAAACCTAAACGTTCACTAAGGGAAACCCTGCTTTAAGGCACTGTAGCTATAGTCAATAAACATTGTTGAACATGTCTGAGGTCATCTATGCCACGCCAGATATGACCAAGAAGGTTTGACAGAGGTGAGATGGAGGAGAGGATTGTGGATATCTACATCAGTGCTGACACCCTGGGGGAATGGTGACATCATCACCACGTCACATCTGCAGAAAGGCCAGCTACATGACAGTTACAACACCCTTACTGAGAAAAGAGACCAACTACAGACTAGCTAAGACAACCTGACTGAACAGAGAGACCAGCTACAGACCAGTTACAACAACCTGACTGAAAAGAGAGACCAGCTACAGACCAGTTACAACACCCTGACTAAAGAGAGAGACCAGCTACAGACCAGATACAACACCCTGACTACAGCGAGAGACCAGTTACAGACCAGTTACAACACCCTGACTAAAGAGAGAGACCAGCTACAGACCAGATACAACACCCTGACTACAGCGAGAGACCAGTTACAGACCAGTTACAACACCCTGACTGAGGAGAGAGACCAGCTACAGACCAGTTACAACACCCTGACTAAAGAGAGAGACCACCTACATACAAGCTACAACAACTTGACTAAAGAGAGAGAGACCAGCTAAAGAGGGAGAGAGATCATTTTGAAGGTTGGATCATTAAGAGTGGAAGCCGTTCCGTTTCACATAATTGAACTAGTTTTGGGATGGTGATGGGGATGTTGGTGCCATCTATTGCTCTGTTCATATCTTGGGGGTATGATATTTGTGAGTCTGTAACTTTAATACACATATATGTGAATTTGTCCCAATACTTTTGGTCCCCTAAAATGGGGGGACTATGTACAAAAACTGCTGTCAATTCTAAACAGTTCACTCGAAAAACAGTTCACTCGAAAAAACCCTAAAATGAAAGCTGACAGTCTGCACTAACCTCATAGTCATTGTATCATGTCAAATTCAAAGTGCTGGAGTACAGAGCCAAAACAACCAAAAATGTGTCACTGTTCATATACTTTGAGCTCACTGTATATATATTTATCTTTCTCAAAAACATGAGAATTTATCGTCAATCTCAAGAAGAGAGTCAGGATTGGTCTGACTGACAGAGAGACAGAAGGGACCTGGAAATGGGTGGATGGAACAACACTGACCACAACTACTCTGACAACAAGGCTCCAATTTTCAGTTCATTCAACCTTTATCTATACAGGTTACTGTCATTGATGGTAGCAGTCAACAAAGTTGAATTTAAGCTGAAACGTTTCTGTATATTATTTAGGATTGTGATGTTCTAACTGTGATATCTGACGGTTTTTAACCCTGTAGGTACTGGTATTAACCATGATATCTGACTGTTTTTAACCCTGTAGGTACTGGTATTAACCATGATATCTGATGGTGTTTAACCCTGTAGGTACTGGTATTAACCATGATATCTGACTCTTTTTAACCCTGTAGGTACTGGTATTAACCATGATATCTGACTGTTTTTAACTCTGTAGGTACTGGTATTAACCATGATATTTACATTTACATTTTATTCATTTAGCAGACGCTCTTATCCAGAGCGACTTACAGTTAGTGAGTGCATACATTTTCCTACTGCCCCCCCGTGGGAATCGAACCCACAACCCTGGCATTGCAAGCGCCATGCTCTACCAACTGAGCTACACAATACCCCATAATGTCAAAGTGGAATTATGTTTTTAGAAATGTTTACCAATGAATAAAAAATGAAAAGCTGAAATGTCTTGAGTCAATAAGTATTCAACCCCTTGTTATAGCAAGCCTAAATAAGTTCAAGAGTAAACATTTGCTTAATAAGTCACAATAAGTTGCATGTACTCACTGTGTGAAATAAGTGTTTAACATGATTTTTGAATTACAACCTCATCTCTGTACCCCACACATACAATTTTCTGTAAGCTCCCTCAGCCAGAGTGAATTTCAAACACAGATTCAACCAAAAAGACGGGTGATTTTCCAATGCCTCGCAAAGAAGGGCACCTATTGGTAGATATATTTTTTATATCCCTTTGATCATGGTGAAGTTATTAATTACACTTTGGATGGCATATCAATACATCCAGTCACTAGAAACATAGAGGAGTCCTTCCGAACTCAGTTGAGGAAGGAAACCGCTCAGGAATTTCACCATGAGGCCAAAGGTGATTTTAAAACAGTTACTGAGTTCAATGGCTGTGATAGGAGAAAACTGAGGATGGATCAACAACATTGTTGATAGTTACGCCACAATACTAACCTAATTGACAGAGTGAAAAGGAGGAAGCCTGTACAGCATAAAAATATTCTAAAACATGCATCCTGTTTGCAACAAGGCACTAAAGTAATACTGCAGAAAAGGTGGCAAAGCAATTACATTTTTGTCCTGAATACAAAGTGTTATGTTTGGGGCAAATCCAATACAACACATTACTGAGTACCACTCTCCATATTTTGAAGCATAGTGGTGGCTGCATCATGTTATGGGTGTGCTTGTAATCATTAAGGACTGGGGAGTTTTTCAGGATAAAAAATAAAACAGAATGGAGCTAAGCGTAGGCAAAATCCTAAAGGAAAACCTGGTTGTCTGCTTTCCACCAGACACTGGGAGATGAATTCACCTTTCAGCAGGACAATACCCTAAAACACAAGGCCAAATCTACACTGGAGTTGCTTACCAAGACACTGAATGTTGAGTGGGCGAGTTACAGTTTTGACTTAAATCTACTTGACAATCTATGGTAAGACCTGAACATGGTTGTCTAGCAATGATCACCAACCAATTTGACAGAGCTTGAAGAATTTTGAAAAGTATAAATGGGCAAATGTTGCACAATCCAGGTGTGGAAAGCTCTTAGAGACTTACCCAGAAAGACTCACAGCTGTAATCGCTGCCAAAGGTGCTTCTACAAAGTATTGACTCAGGGGTGTGAATACTTATGTTAATTATATATTTCATTTCCAATAAATTTGCAAAAATGTCTAAAAACATGTTTTCACTTGATATGATATCTGACTGTTTTTAACCCTGTAGGTACTGGTATTAACCATGATATCTGACTGTTTTTAACCCTGTAGGTACTGGTATTAACCATGATATCTGACTGTTTTTAACCCTGTAGGTACTGGTATTAACCATGATATCTGACTGTTTTTAACCCTGTAGGTACTGGTATTAACCATGATATCTGACTGTTTTTAACCCTGTAGGTACTGGTATTAACCATGATATCTGACTGTTTTTAACCCTGTAGGTACTGGTATTAACCATGATATCTGACTGTTTTTAACCCTGTAGGTACTGGTATTAACCATGATATCTGACTGTTTTTAACCCTGTAGGTACTGGTATTAACCATGATATCTGATGGTTTTTAACCCTGTAGGTACTGGTATAAACCACAGCCTGATAATGGTGGTGGCCAAACAGAAAATGGTGAGGAGGACTGTGTTGAGATACGTGAAGATCAGAGTCTTCTGAAGGCATGGAATGACTTGTCATGTGACAGGAAACTCAACTGGATTTGTGAGAAAGTGGTTTAACATCACCATGACAACATACTGTAACACATTCAGTAGCCCTCACAACTCTCTCCCGCTCTCTCTCTCAAACCGGCACACACAAACATACTCAGAAGTGTAGATGCACGCACATACACATGCACCTATTGTTTTATTTGTTTGTATCATATTAATATTATTGCTAATTATTGTAGCTTCCTGTATACCAGTAGATTTTTCCTCAGATTGTAGCTTCTTTTATACCAGTAGTTGTTTGACAAATCAACATTACATTAGTACATTTTACTTTCTGCACACTGCATGCGGTGCATTTCATCATTTCCAGTTGAAACATGTTAATCTTAGTATCTACCGATATATTTTTTATCTAAGTAACATAATAAATCAATTCCCATCAAAATCTGTCAGTTTAAGATGGAGATATATGGGTTGTTTGTATGGGCTGCGTCTCAATCAACCACATCCGCCGATATCACCCTTCCTCATCTGCAGTGGAAGGTGGCTGAGCTAAAGCGGTGTTTGTCAGACCATGAGACATACCAAAAATCGGTCTTCTCTCAAAAATGTCTGTAGGGTCCGAAGCGGTTTGGCCTACAAACTAACATGACCACTTTGTGGAAAGGGGAGATTCAATGTCCTACAATGTCCTAGCAGGTCCACCAGCTTCCTGATTGAATGTGATTGAATACTTAGAACAGTTTCACTTGCAGTTGATCACTGATAGAGATCAGAACAGTACTGAGAGGACATACACACACAAGCATGTATGCACGGACAGAGACACGCACACACACACAAACATATTTAAAGTTCCCCTTTAAAACTTCTGATTAAGATGCAGACATAGTTTTCCACAGTTTCTGTCCCCTTCACCGTAGAAACGCAGATTCACTTCTTCCTTCCCTGCCAGCATCTCCATGGTGACTGGGAGCGGCGCGGCCAACGGTACGGTGAGCCTCATGACACCCGCCAATACCCCATCAGGAACGCATGTGAGAGAGAGAGAGAGAGAGAGAGAGAGAGAGAGAGAGAGAGAGAGAGAGAGAGAGAGAGAGAGAGAGAGAGAGAGAGAGAGAGAGAGAGAGAGAGAGAGAGAGAGAGAGAGAGAGAGAGAGTGAGAGAGAGAGAGAGAGAGAGAGAGAGAGAGAGAGAGAGAGAGAGAGAGAGAGAGAGAGAGAAGACAGAGAGAGAGAGAGAGAGAGAGAGACAGAGAGACAGAGAGAGAGAGAGAGAGAGAGACAGAGAGAGAGAGAGAGAGAGAGAGAGAGAGAGAGAGAGAGAGAGAGAGATTCATATGCTTATGAATAAGGTAAATTAATATAATACTCCAGGTATTGACTTTATCTTTCACAACAACAGCAATTCCTCACTGAATTAAACAGGGACATTGATAGTGTCTGGATTAGTCTGACTGACAGAGAGAAAGAGGGGACCTGGAAATGGGTGGACAATACATCACTGACCACAATGTGAGAGATAACAATCCGGCCGTAGGACTCTAACCAGTTCAACAACATCTGGGTATAATTTATAATGTTGTGTTTACCACAGTGTCTGACTGTCTGGTTCTCTGTGTTGTTTTCCCTCTAGGTACTGGGGGAGAAACCAGCCTGATAATGGTGATGGTCCTATAATACACATAGGAGAGGAGGACTGTGCTCAGAATAATTATGGGCATCCTGGTCATGTAAATAAAGGGAATGACGTAGGATGTAGACATGAATGTAACTGGATTTGTGAAAGAGTGATTTAACAATAGCTCATTATGGACAGTAGCAAGTTTTTTTTTTTAAGTAGCTTTTTGGTCTTATTATACTGTTAGGCATAAGACTAGCAGTGTGTTAGGGTTAGGTTTACTATCAGATTTGAAGAAGATAAATGATAAAAATAGGCAGGGTTTGTGACTTTGCAATTTGGCCAGATAGTGACAACAGAGAAATAATGGTATTACAGACTTGTCTATGGGCTTTTTCTCAACTCATCAGGAGAGGAGAGAGGAGGAGAGGAGATAGGAGGAGAGGAGAGAGGAGGAGAGGAGAGAGGAGGAGAAGAGATAGGAGGAGAGGAGAGAGGAGGAGAGGAGAGAGGAATCAAAGAACCACAAATTTAGATGAGGAAGAAGAATTAAGAGAATGACAGAAAGAAAATCAGAATAGTTATGTTAAGATTTGATAAAGCGTGTGTAGACATACCTCACTGGGAACACATTGGTTCAATCAACGTTGTATACACTTCATTTCAATAAAATTACCTTGAACAAATGTGGAATAGACATTGAATTGACGTCTCTGCCCAGTGGGACTTTGATCTGTGATTTGCCATAGTCTTACACAGTGATCATTTTCAAGGCTCTGAAAGTAAAGTATTAAAGAAACATTGACCCAGCAGGTGTACCAGCTTCCTGATTGAATGTGATTGGATGTGACCTGAACACAACAGAGGGTAGAACTGTACTAAGAGGAAACAAACGCACAGAAGGCAGCCACATGTGCAGGCAAGTATGCAGGCACCCACACACTCACACAATCAGAGACACACAACACAGAAACACACGTTTTAACTTTCCCTTTTAAACCTCTGATAATAACGCAGATATACATTTCCTAACTCTTCACACTGATGTCACACACATAAAATTACCCTATATGGCCATCGGTGGCTGGCCACAGAGTACAAGCCATTATGTGAATTCCTTATGAAAGATGCCAAAACAGGGCTTGCAAAGTATAACTTCCTGCTTGATGTTGATTGGACACATTCTATCAACTGTAGTGCACCACAGACAAAGATCAGAAAGGTACCTGGTGGAGAACACATCAGACCAACTACTTAACTACTGTCAGTACAGTTAGAATCATACAGTAGATATTACCATGAGGAGTCAGTTAGAAAGGTAATCATACAGTAGATATTACCATTAGGAGTCAGTTAGAAAGGTAATCATACAGTAGATATTACCATTAGGAGTCAGTTAGAAAGGTAATCATACAGTAGATATTACCATTAGGAGTCAGTTAGAAAGGTAATCGTACAGTTAGTTCAGATGGATGTCTACATCAACAACCAGGTAACTGAAGAAAATGAGAACAGAGCAACGAGGAGAGTGAAGACTGAGACCCATCGCTCAGGTAACAACTATATCACATACACACACATTGACAAAGACTAACACAACCACTTGACACAAAAGCACTGAAAAATGCTGATAGCAAGTCTTAGTGGAAACATTTTTTAAATAGGATTTTACCTTTAAAAATATGTACAGTACCAGTCGAAAGTTTAGACACACCTACTAATTCAAGGGTTTTTCTTTATTTTACAATTTTTTACATTGTAGAATAAAAGTTAAGACATCAAAACTATTAAATAACACATATGGAATCATGTAGTATCCAAAAAAGTGTTAAACAAATCAAAATATATTTTATATTTGAGGTTCTTCAAATAGCCACCCTTTGCCTTGATGACAACTTTGCAAACGCTTGGCATTCTCTCAACCAGCTTCATGAGGTAGTCACCTGGAATGCATTTCAATTAACAGGTGTGCCTTCTTAAAAGTTAATTTTTGAAGGGCTCTTTGTTTTCATGTACAATATATTCTTTCTCCACCTTTTGGGACCTTGTCACAACAAAACTGATTGGCTCAAACGTATTAAGAAGGAACGAAATTCCACAAATTAACTTTTAAGAAGGCACACTTGTTAATTGAAATGCATTCCAGGTGACTATGTCATGATGCTGGTTGAGAGAATGCCAAGAGTGGGACTGACCATCCATTAGTTCAAAATGGTTGTTTTAAACATGTTTTGAGGCTACACAGTGTTTGTTTACAATTACAATGGAGTAAAAAAAAAGACATCAGCTTTTTCATGACAGTTGAACTAAGCTCATGAGGCATTTATAAATTATAATCATTAAGAATCTATGGGTATATATAAAATATTTATGTAGCAACTGCAGATTCACCCTTTAATGTAATGACGTGCTTCTAACATGTTATACTGATACAGTAACTTCCTCTAAAGCAGCTGTGAGAAACAGTCCTCTCATTGCTGATTATGTCACACCATCAAGTGTGTGCCCGTTTGTGTGTGCTTGCGTGTGTGGGGGTATGTGTGTGTACGTGGTTGCTTGCTTGCTTGAATACGTGAGTGTATGTGTGTTCTCACATCAGTGTGTATCTCCTCAGGACCTGAGGATTCAGGGAGAAGACTCTACAGGATGGGTGCTGTGAGCTTTGGGATGCTGTGTGTTCTACAAGTCACTCTCAACATCTCCCTGAGACTAGTCTGTGAGTGTATTGTTATCTAATCATTACACTATATCAGACTTTCATCAACAAGGTCCCAAATGCAGATAACCCACTGGGTACAGATGTCAATTCAATGTCTATTCCACGTTGGTTCAATATCATTTCATTGAAATGATGTCGAAACAACGTTATTTCAACCAGTGGGGAGTGTTGTTATCTGTGTAACTAAGTTCCTTGAGGTCGAAGGAATTGTCCGCTGAGCTCCGAGACAGGATTGTGTCGAGGCAAAGATCTGGGGAAGTGTACCAAAAAGATTTCTACAGCATTGAAGGTCCCCAAGAACAAAGTGGCCTCCATCATTCTTAAATGGAAGAAGTTTGGAACCACCAAGACTCTTCCTAGAGCTGGCAGCCCGTCCAAACTTAGCAATAGGGGGAGAAGGGCCTTGGTCATGGAGATGACCAAGAACTCGATGGTCACTCTGACAGAACTCCAGAGTTCCTCTGTGGAGATGGGATAACCTTCCTGAAGGACAACCTTCTCTGCAGCACTCCACCAACCAGGCCTTTATGGTAGAGTGGCCAGACGGAAGCCACTCCACAGTAAAAGGCACATGACAGCCCGCATGGAGTTTGCCAAAAGGCACCTAAAGGATGCTCAGATCATGAGAAACAAGACTCTCTGGTCTGATGAAACCAAGATTGAACTCCTTGACCTGAATGTCAAGTGTCACGTCTGGAGGATACCAGGCACCATCCCAACGGTGAAGCATGGTGGTGGCAGCATCATGCTGTGGGGATGTTTTTCAGCAACAGGGACTGGGAGACTAGTCAGGATCGAGGGAAAGATGAACGGAGAAAAGTACAGAGAGATCATTGATGAAAAAACCTGCTCCAGAGAGTGCTCAGGACCACAGACTGGGGTGAAGGTTCACCTTCCAACAGAACAACAACCCTTATTTAAATGTGATATTTCCGTTGTAGATTTTTTATAAATATGCTAAAATTTATAAAAAAGCAAAAACTGCTTTTTCATTATGGGATATTGTGTGTAGATTTCTAAAATAGTGAAGGAGTCTAAATACTTTCCGAATGCACTATTATGTATCAATCCTTTCCAGATAACAGATGCATCAAAGACTGAAGAGAAGCATTTTTCTCTTTATAAAACCAATGCAGATGCAGAGAGAGACCAGCTACATACCAGATACAACAACCTGACTGTAGAGAGAGACCAGCTACAGACCAGATACAACAACCTGACTGTAGAGAGAGACCAGCTACATACCAGATACAACAACCTGACTGTAGAGAGAGACCAGCTACAGACCAGATACAACAACCTTGCTGAAGAGAGAGACCAGCTACATACCAGATACAACAACCTGACTGTAGAGAGAGACCAGCTACAGACCAGATACAACAACCTGACTGTAGAGAGAGACCAGCTACAGACCAGATACAACAACCTTGCTGAAGAGAGAGACCAGCTACAGACCAGAAACAACACCCTGACTAAAGAGAGAGACAGGCTTCAGAATTTGATTTGTGGTCAGTGAGCTGGTTATCATATTTTCCTTTATTATTAAGTCAATTTGTTCATTGAGATCTAGTCCAGTGAATCATGGAAAATAAAATGTGATGTTTATTGTTTTGTATCATATTGTATCAGTGTTGTGTTGTGTCATCAAACAGAGAAACCCTGCTGTTTTGATGGATGGAGGAAGTTTGACTGCAGTTGTTACTTCCTCTCTACTGAGGAGAGAACCTGGGAGGAGAGTAGACAGTACTGTGTAAACAGAGGAGCAGACCTGGTGATAATAAACAGCAGAGAGGAACAGGTGAGAGAGAGAGAGAGAGAGAGAGGGGGGGGGGGGGGGGGGGCGTGTAGATATGGGTGTGCAGGGGGTAGATATGATCAAAGAGTGAGCTCCAAAAGTATTGGGACGGTGACAAATGTTTTGTTGTTTTGGCTCTGTACTCCAGCAGTTTGGATTTGAAGTGATACAATGACTATGAGGTTAAAGTGCAGACTGACAGCTTTCATTTTAGGGTAATTTCAACAAATATCGGGTGAACCGTTTAGAAATAAAAGTACTTTTTGTACCTAGTCCCCCCATTTTATTGGGACAAATTCACATATGTCTACTTAAGTTACAGACTCACATATATCACACCCCCAAGATTCGCTAACCTCTCACCATTACAGTAACAGGAGAGGTTAGCGTGTCTTGGGGGTATGATATTTGTTCATCTTTACCTTTCTCACTCATCATTATTCACAGTTCATTCAGCACTTTCCGTAATCATTAAGTGTTTAGAAACATATTCTACTCTTATTTACAATAAAAGTGACTCCAGAATGACACAATACATTATTTACCATTAATTTCAATTAGTCACAAAATATTCTGAAAAACAACCAAAACAAACAGCAAATGCATCCAACAAGTTTGTAGAGTCAAAAGCTTGATGTGGTCATTGCGTGCTAAGAATATGGACCAAATACTAAACTTTGACTACTTTAATACACATATAATTGAATTTGTCCCAATACTTTTGGTCCACTAAAATGGGGGGACTATGTAAACAAAGGGCTTTCATTTCTAAATGGTTCACCTGATGTGGATGAAAATACTGAAAGCTGTCAGCCTGCACCTTAACCTCATAGTCATTTTATCATTTGCTGGAGTACAGAGCCAAAACAAACAAAAATGTGTCAATATTTTTGGAGCTCACTGTATATATATTTATCTTTCTCAACAACAGGAGTTTCTCTTCAATCTCAACAAGAGAGTCTGGATTGGTCTGACTGACAGACAGAGAGAGGGGACCTGGAAATGGGTGGATGGAACAACACTGACCACAGAGTAAGAGATTATAACTACTGTGACAATAAGGATCCAATATTCAGTTCATTCAACCTTTATCTATATAGGTTATTGACATTGATGGCAGAAGTCAACAAAATTGAATTTGAGCTGAAACGTTTTTGTATAATATTTAGGATTGTGATGTTCTAACTGTGATATATGACTGTTTTTAACCCTGTAGGTACTGGTATTAACCATTATATCTGATGTTGTTTAACCCTGTAGGTACTGGTATTAACCATGATATCTGACTGTTTTTAACCTTGTAGGTACTGGTATTAACCATGAAATCTGATGGTTTTTACCTTGTAGGTACTGGTATTAACCATGATATCTGACTGTATTTAACCCTATAGGTACTGGTATTAACCATGATATCTGACTGTTTTTAACCCTGTAGGTACTGGTATTAACCATGATATCTGACTGTTTTTAACCCTGTAGGTGCTGGTATTAACCATTATATCTGACTGTTTTTAACCCTGTAGGTACTGGTATTAACCATGATATCTGACTGTTTCTAACCTTGTAGGTACTGGTATTAACCATGATATCTGACTGTTTTTAACCCTGTAGGTACTGGTATTAACCATGATATCTGACTGTTGTTAACCCTGTAGGTACTGGTATTAACCATGATATCTGACTGTTGTTAACCCTGTAGGTACTGGTATTAACCATGATATCTGAATGTTTTTAACCCTGTAGGTACTGGTATTAACCATGATATCTGACTGTTTTTAACCCTGTAGGAACTGGTATTTACCAAGATATCTGAAGGTTTCTTAACCCTGTAGGTACTGGTATTAACAATGATATATGACTGTTGTTAACCCTGTAGGTACTGGTATTTACCATGATATCTGACTGTTTTTAACCCTGTAGGTATTGTTATTAACCATGATATTTGACTGTTTTTAACCCTGTAGGTAATTGGTATTAACCATGATATCTGACTGTTTTTAAACCTGTAGGTAGTGGTATTAACCATGCTATCTGACTGTTTTTAACCCTGTAGGTACTGGTATTATTCAGGATATCTGACTGTTTTTTTACCCTGTAGGTACTGGAATTAACCATGATATCTGACTGTATTTAACCCTGTAGGTACTGGTATTAACCATGATATCTGACTGTTTTTAATCCTGTAGGTACTGGAATTAACCATGATATCTGACTGTTTTTAACCCTGTTGGTACTGGTATTAACCATGATATCTGACTGTTTTTAACCCTGTAGGTACTGGTATTAACCATGATATCTGATGGTTTTTAACCCTATAGGTACTAGTATTAAACATGATATCTTACTGTTTTTAACCCTGTAGGGACTGGTATTAACCATTATATCTGACTGTTGTTAACCCTGTAGGTACTGGTATTAACCACGATATCTGACTGTTTTTAACCCTGTAGGTACTGTTATTAACCATGATATCTGACTGTTTTTAACCCTGTAGGTACTGGTATTAACCATGATATCTGACTGTTTTTAATCCTGTAGGTACTGGAATTAACCATGATATCTGACTGTTTTTAACCCTGTTGGTACTGGTATTAACCATGATATCTGACTGTTTTTAACCCTGTAGGTACTGGTATTAACCATGATATCTGATGGTTTTTAACCCTATAGGTACTAGTATTAAACATGATATCTTACTGTTTTTAACCCTGTAGGGACTGGTATTAACCACGATATCTGACTGTTTTTAACCCTGTAGGTACTGTTATTAACCATGATATCTGACTGTTTTTAACCCTGTAGGTACTGGTATTAACCATGATATCTGACTGTTTTTAACGCTGTAGGTATTGGTATTAACCATGATATCTGACTGTTTCTAACCCTGTAGGTACTGGTATTAACCATGATATCTGACTGTTATTAACCCTGTAGGTACTGGTATTAACCATGATATCTGACTGTTTTAACCCTGTAGGTACTGGTATTAACCATGATATCTGACTCTTATTAATCCTGTAGGTACTGGTATTAACCATGATATCTGACTCTTATTAATCCTGTAGGTACTGGTATTAACCATGATATCTGACTGTTTCTAACCCTGTAGGTACTGGTATTAACCATGATATCTAACTGTTGTTAACCCTGTAGGTACTGGTATTAACCATGATATCTGACTGTTTTTAACCCTGTAGGTACTGGTATTAACCATGATATCTGACTGTTTTTAACCCTGTAGGTACTGGTATTAACCATGATATCTGACTGTTTTTAACCCTGTAGGTACTGGTATTAACCATGATATCTGACTGTTTTTAACCCTGTAGGTACTGGTATTAACCATGATATCTGATGGTTTTTAACCCTGTAGGTACTGGTATTAACCATGATATCTGACTGTTTCTAACCCTGTAGGTACTGGTATTAACCATGATATCTGACTGTTGTTAACCATGTAGGTACTGGTATTAACCATGATATCTGACTGTTGTTAACCCTGTAGGTACTGGTATTAACCATGATATCTGACTGTTGTTAACCTTGTAGGTAATGGTATTAACCATGATATCTGACTGTTTTTAACCCTGTAGGTACTGGTATTAACCAATATATCTGACTGTTGTTAACCCTGTAGGTACTGGTATTAACCATGATATCTGACTGTTGTTAACCCTGTAGGTACTGGTATTAACCATGATATCTGACTGTTGTTAACCCTGTAGGTACTGGTATTAACCATGATATCTGACTGTTTTTAACCCTGTAGGTACTGGTATTAACCATGATATCTGACTGTTTTTAACCCTGTAGGTACTGGTATTAACCATGATATCTGACTCTTATTAATCCTGTAGGTACTGGTATTAACCATGATATCTGACTGTTTCTAACCCTGTAGGTACTGGTATTAACCATGATATCTGACTGTTGTTAACCCTGTAGGTACTGGTATTAACTATGATATCTGACTGTTTTTAACCCTGTAGGTACTGGTATTAACCATGATATCTGACTGTTTTTAACCCTGTAGGTACTGGTATTAACCATGATATCTGACTGTTGTTAACCATGTAGGTACTGGTATTAACCATGATATCTGACTGTTTTTAACCCTGTAGGTACTGGTATTAACCATGATATCTGACTGTTGTTAACCCTGTAGGTACTGGTATTAACCATGATATCTGACTGTTGTTAACCCTGTAGGTAATGGTATTAACCATGATATCTGACTGTTTTTAACCCTGTAGGTACTGGTATTAACCAAGATATCTGACAGTTGTTAACCCTGTAGGTACTGGTATTAACCATGATATCTGACTGTTGTTAACCCTGTAGGTACTGGTATTAACCATGATATCTGACTGTTTTTAACCCTGTAGGTACTGGTATTAACCATGATATCTGACTGTTGTTAACCCTGTAGATACTGGTATTAACCATGATATCTGACTGTTTTTAACCCTGTAAATACTGGTATTAACCATGATATCTGACTGTTTTTAATCCTGTAGGTACTGGTATGACCCACAACCTAATAATTCAGGTCGTTTTGGGGAGGATTGTGCTGGGATAAACAACGATCAGCATCCTCTAAAGGCCTGGAATGACTTGCCATGTAACAGGAGACTCAACTGGATTTGTGAGAAAGTGGTTTAACATCACCATGACAACATACTGTAACACATACAGTAGCCTACAGTGCACACAACTCTCTCTCTCTTTCTCTCTTTCTCTCTTTCTCTCTCTCTCTCTCTCTCTCTCTCTCTCTCTCTCTCTCTCTCTCTCTCTCTCTCTCTCTCTCTCTCTCTCTCTCTCTCTCTCTCTCTCTCTCTCTCTCTCTCTCTCACACACACACACACTCTCTCTCTGTCTGAACCCCCCCCCCCCACACACACCCTTACACACACAAACACCCTCACATCCATGCAAACACACCTATTGTTGTATTTGTTTTTTATTATATATATAAAAAATAGATGTCCTACTTATTTCCTGTTTGTAGCTTCCTGTGAACCAGTAGTTATGTTTGACACGTCATCAGATACAACATGAAGTCAGTACATTTGACTTTGTGCACACTCTACATGAAGTGCATTTCATAAATTACTTGCTACCGATGTTTAAATGCTCCAATTTAGATCGGGTGCAAACATTCTCAACAGTACGAAACCACCATTACATACAGTGTATAGGAGTTGACTGTAACAACAATTAATTAGTGTAGTAGAGATATCAAAGGGTATCAAAGGATGCTATTTAATAATCTTTGACAGTCAGTCTTTGTTGTTGTCAAGTTACACAGAAGCACAATATCAAATGCTCATATTTGACTGTTGTTCCCCTATATGGGTCCCAAAAGAGGGAAGTGGATCTTTTCAGTGGTTCAAACAGCTGTCACTCAAGAATCCTCAACCAATCAGGTTCATTAAGAGAGAGCTGCAGCCAATTATGTTGTCATCTCATCCTCACTGGTTAAACCTACCCAGCCTCAACATCTACTTGGAGCAGTTTGTAGTGTCAAATCTATTGTATGGACATTATAATGACCCATGTCTGTAGTCCTGGACCTCCTGAACATGTTGATGTATATTTGGGAGTAAACAGAGGGTCCAAATCAGCAGAAAGGTGAAAGGAAGGGGGAGTTCTGGAAACTACCTGAATTATCTTGGGGCTGTTACATATGATTTTTAATATATGTTTACAGCTAGACTTTGTTCTCCACTTCCCCTCTATTATCTATATCTTCCTGGTATGATAGAGAGACCTGAAAATAGCTCTGCAGCGATGCTCCCCATCCAACCTGACAGAGCTTGAGAGGATCTGCAGAGAAGAATGGGAGAAACTCCCCAAATACAGGTGTGCCAAGCTTGTAGCGTCATACCCAAGAACACTCGAGGCTGTAATCGCTGCCAAAGGTGCTTCAACAGTGTACTGAGTAAAGGGTCTGAATACTTATGTAAATTTAATATTTCAGTTTTGTATTTTTAATACATTTGGAACCATTTCTAAAAAACTGTTTTTTATTTGTCATTATGGGCTATTGTGTGTAGATTGATGAGGAAAAAAACAATTTAATCAATTTTAGAATTAGGCTGTAACGTAACAAAATGTGGAAAAAGTCAAGGGGTCTGAATACTTTCCGAATTTGCTGAATATTCATATATATCACTCAATAGCCATTGTCAATGTTAAGATTTATAGTTCACTATGTAGCATTGCATGTAGGCTGTACATACATCTCTCTCTCTCTCTCTCTCTCTCTCTCTCTCTCTCTCTCTCTCTCTCTCTCTCTCTCTCTCTCTCTCTCTCTCTCTCTATCTATCTATCTATCTGGTATGTTAGTAGTGATGTTGATGGTTGGATACAGTACTGAATGGTTAAGTGATGATGTCTAGTAGTTATCATGTTGGTGGTCATGCTGAATGCTTAAGTGTGTACACGGAATGTAATTACTATTATTTTTTATTAAAACGTGTTTTCACATTCAACTATTCACAGATATCGCTTTTATACAAACATACATATTAATAAAAAAATCAACAATGTAATTTAACAAGGTCTACCAGCCTGAATGTGATTAGATACTGATAATAGTGTGATCTGCAGTTGGACACAGACAGAGGGCAGAACAGTACTGAGAGGACACACACACACTGCATGCCACACGCAGGCACACACACACGCACGCACACACACACACACAGGTACATTTCCCATGTTAAACCTCTGATAAAGATGCAGACATATATTTCCCCCAGCACCTCTGAATAACTCCTCACACTGATGTCACACACAGACAGCATACATAGAAAAAAAGGCCCCTATATGGCCATCGATGGCTGGTCACAGAGTACAAGCCATAACGTGACCTCCTTATGAAGGCTGGGATGTCAAAGCCTCAGTAATGTTATATGATCTATGTACAAATTCACTTACTCCAATCTATTATCTGCTAAAATATATGATAAGTTCAATTATATCTTGAATAATTTAAAACGGATGGGAAACAAACATATTTCCATTAGAAGCTAAAGTGGGGGGAGTCATGTGGGGGCCAGTGACGTGTTGATTTGACAGTTTCCCTTTCACTGTGATTGACAGTTTAAAAAATAGTGTCACTACCATAAATCACACAGATGCTGGTCAGCGCAGGGAGAAGACACAGGTACAGACCTACATTAGAGTTGAGGTTAGAAGTAGAAGTTACTGTATTTGACCACAAGTGTGTTAAGATGTCAGAAGGATTCTATGAAAACTCGGATGGATTTGTAAACTATGAGCCTGATGCAATGAAGAACAAGGACATTGATGGCCAATTATATGCCAACATAGGAGCCTTCAAGCCCAGTCCAAGAGATGGAGTTGTTGCTTAAGGTAAGATTGCACGAACACACACACACACACACACACAAATTACACATGAAAAACACATTAAACAGGTGAGATTATCCTGCAGTACTATACCTGTATTTGTATAGTTTGAATCCAGTTGGTACTTCCTGTCTCCTGAGACTAAAACCTGGAAGGAGAGCAGAGAGGACTGTCTGGAGAGAGGAGCAGACCTGGTGATCATAAACAGCTATGCAGAACAGGTCAGAGAGAGAAAGAGAGAGATGAGTTTGCAGGGGGTAGATGTGATCAAACATATATGTCTATATATTTATCTTTCTCAACCTCAAGACGAGAGTCTGGATTGGTCTGACTGACTCTGTTACTGAGGGGACCTGGAAATGGGTGGACGGCACACCACTGACCACAGGTTGAGAGATTATAATTATTCTGTCAATAAGGCTCCATTCAACCTTTATCTATACAGGTTACTGTCATTGATGGCAGCAGTCAACAAAGTTAACTTTCTGCTGAAAAAATATTTACGATTGTGATGTTGTAACTGTAATGTCTGACGGTTTTTAACCCTGTACTGTTATTAACCATAATATCTGACTGTTGTTAACCCTGTAGGTACTGGTATTAACCATGATATCGGATGATTTTTAACCCTGTAGGTACTGGTATTAACCATGATATCTGACGGTGTTTAACCCTGTAGGTACTGGTATTAACCATGATATCTGACTGTTTTTAACCTTGTAGGTACTGGTATTAACCATGATATCTGACTGTTTTTAACCTTGTAGGTACTGGTATTAACCATGATATCTGACTGTTTTTAACCCTGTAGGTACTGGTATTAACCATGATATCTGACTGTTTTTAACCTTGTAGGTACTGGTATTAACCATGATATCGGATGATTATTAACCCTGTAGGTACTGGTATTAACCATGATATCTGACTGTTTCTAACCCTGTAGGTACTGGTATTAACCATGATATCTGACTGTTGTTAACCCTGTAGGTACTGGTATTAACCATGATATCTTACTGTTTTTAACCCTTTAGGTACTGGTATTAACCATGATATCTGACTGTTTCTAACCCTGTAGGTACTGGTATTAACCATGATATCTGATTGTTTCTAACCATGTAGGTACTGGTATTAACCATGATATCTGATTGTTTCTAACCATGTAGGTACTGGTATTAACCATGATATGGAAGAGACCCTCTGGAGTTGCTGCAGTGTGTCTGGGGCTGCTGTGTGTTCTCCTACTGGCTGGGATCATAGGCCTGTCTGTCTACTGTGAGTTTAGTATGTTGTCAATGAGACTTAAGTAGCCTACTTAATCATACTTAATCATGAATGGTGTGGTATTTACATGTTTGATTCACTTTTCCCTTTTACAGATGGAGTCATTGGTCATCACGACTCAACAGGCCAGATACAACAACCTACCTAAAGGGAGAGACCATTTACAGATCAGATACAACAACCTGACTGAAGAGAGAGACCAGCTACAGACCAGCTACAACAACCTTACTGAAGAGAGAGACCAGCTACAGACAGAGAGATTTCTTTAGCGGGAGGCTTAACAATTGCAGTGAGTAAACCTACAGTAATAAATTGGTATTAATCCCACACACCATATCGTGTGTTTCTATTCTTTCATTAAGTGTTGAAGGAAATTCATGTTTTCATCTTGTAGAACAAACTTATTCTGAAGGCTGGCAGAAGTTTGCATCCAGTTGGTACTTCCTGTCTACTGAGACTAAAATCTGGAAGGAGAGCAGAGAGGACTGTCTGGAGAGAGGAGCAGACCTGGTGATCATAAACAGCGATAAGGAACAGGTGAGAGAGAGAGAGAGAGAGAGAGAGAGAGAGAGAGAGAGAGAGAGAGAGGGAGAGAGAGAGAGAGAGAGAGAGAGAGAGACTGTGTGTGTGTGTGTGTGTGTGTGTGTGTGTGTGTGTGTGTGTGTGTGTGTGTGTGTGTGTGTGTGTGTGTGTGTGTGTGTGTGTGTGTGTGTGTGTGTGTGTGTGTGGTGTGTGTGTGTGTGTATGGGTGTGCAGGGGGTAGATATGATCAAACCTACATATACAGTATATTTATATTTCTCACAACAGACATTTCTCTTCAACCTCAAGAAGAGTGTCTGGATTGGTCTGACTGACTCTATTAATGAGGGGACCTGGAAATAGGTGGACGGCACTCCACTGACCACAGGGTGAGAGATGATAACTAATCTGTCAATAAGGATCCATTAAACCTTTTTCTATACAGTTATTGTTATTGATGGCAGCAGTTAACAAAGTTAACTTTAAGATGAAGCATTTCTGTATATTATTTAGGATTGTGATGTTCTAACTGTGATGTCTTATAGTTTTAAACCCTGTAGGTACTGGTATTAACCATGATATCTAACTGTTTTTAACCCTGTAGGTACTGGTATTAACTATGATATCTGACAGTTTTTAACCCTGTAGGTACTTGTATTAACCATGATATCTGACTGTTTTTAACCCTGTAGGTACTGGTATTAACCATGATATCTGACTGTTTTTAACCCTGTAGGTACTGGTATTAACCATGATATCTGACTGTTTTTAATCCTGTAGGTACTGGTATTAACCATGATATCTGACTGTTTTTAGTCCTGTAGGTACTGGTATTAACCATGATATCTGACTGTTTTTAACCCTGTAGGTACTGGTATAAACCATGATATCTGATGGTTTTTAACCCTGTAGGTACTGGTGTAATCAACAGCCTGATAATGGTGGTGGCCATGCAAAATATGGTGAGGAGGACTGTGTTGAGATACTCAAAGATCAGAGTCTTCTGAAGGCATGGAATGACTTGTCATGTGACAGGAAACTCAACTGGATTTGTGAGAAAGTGGTTTAACATCACCATGACAACATACTGTTACACATACAGTAGCCCTCACAACTCACTCTCTCGCTCTCTCGCTCTCTCGCTCTCTCTCTCTCAAACCGACACACACAAACAAACACTGAAGTGTAGATGCATGCACATACAGTAGCCTACACTGCACACAACTTCCTCCCTTTCTCTCTCTCTCTCTCTCTCTCTCTCTCTCTCTCTCTCTCTCTCTGTCTCTCTCTCTCTGTCTCTCTCTCTCTCTCTCTCTCTCTCTCTCTCTCTCTCTCTCTCTCTCTCTCTCTCTCTCTCTCTCTCTCTCTCTCTCTCTCTCTCTCTCTCTCTCTCTCAATTTCAATTTCAATTGAAGGGCCTTATTGGCATGGGAAATGTATGTTAACATTGCCAAAGCAAGTGAAGTAGATAGTAAACAAAAGTGAAATAAACAATAAATATTAACAGTAAACATTACACTCAGAAGTTCCAAAAGAATAAAGACATTTCAAATGTCATATTATGCATATATACAGTGTTGTAACAATGTGCAAATAGTTAAAGTACAAATGGGAAAATAAATAAACATAAATATGGGTTGTATTTACAATGGTGTTTGTTCTTCACTGGTTGCCCTTTTCTTGTGGCAACAGGTCACAAATCTTGCAGCTGTGATGGCACACTGTGGTTTTTCACCCAGTAGATAAGGAAGTTTATCAAAATTGGGTTTGTTTTCGAATTCTTTGTGGATTGCTGTAATCTGAGGGAAATATGTGTCTCTAATATGGTCATACATTTGGCAGGAGGTTAGAAAGTGCAGCTCAGTTTCCACCTCATTTTGTGGGCAGTGTGCACATAGCCTGTCTTCTCTTGAGAGCCAGGTCTGCCTACGGCGGCCTTTCTCAATAGCAAGGCTATGCTCACTGAGTCTGTACATAGTCAAAGCTTTCCTTAAGTTTGGGTCAGTCACAGTGGTCAGGTATTCTGCCACTGTGTACTCTCTGTTTAGGGCCAAATAGCATTCTAGTTTGCTCTGTTTTTTTGTTTGTTCTTTCCAATGTGTCAAGTAATTCTCTTTTTGTTTTCTCATAATTTGGTTGGGTCTAATTGTGTTGTTGTTGTTGTTGTTGTCCTGGGGCACTGTGGAGTCTGTTTGTGTTTGTGAACAGAGCCCCAGGACCAGCTTACTTAGGGGACTCTTCTCCAAGTTCATCTCTCTGTAGGTGATGGCTTTGTTATGGATGGTTTGGGAATCGCTTCCTTTTAAGTGGTTATAGAATTTAACGGCTCTTTTCTGGATTTTGATAATTAGCGGGTATTGGCCTAATTCTACTCTGCATGCATTATTTGGTGTTTTACGTTGTACACGGAGGATGTTTTTGCAGAATTCTGCATGCAGAGTCTCAATTTGGTGTTTGTCCCATTTTGTGAATTATTGGTTGGTGAGCGGACCCCAGACCTCATAACCATAAAGGGCAATGGGTTCTATAACTGATTCAAGTATTTTTAGCCAGATCCTAATTGGTATGTCAAATTTTATGTTCCTTTTGATGGCATAGAAGGCCCTTCTTGCCTTGTCTCTCAGATCGTTAACAGCTTTGTGGAAGTTACCTGTGGCGCTGATGTTTAGTCCGAGGTATGTATAGTTATTTGTGTGCTCTAGGGCAACGGTGTCTAGATGGAATTTGTATTTGTGGTCCTGGCAACTGGACCTTTTTTGGAACACCATTATTTTTGTCTTACTGAGATTTACTGTCAGGGCCCAGGTCTGACAGAATCTGTGCAGAATATCTAGGTGCTGCTGTAGGCCCTCCTTGGTTGGTGACAGAAGCACCAGATCATCAGCAAACAATAGACATTTGACTTCAGATTCTAGTAGGGTGAGGCCGGGTGCTGCAGACTGTTCTAGTGCCCTCGCCAATTCGTTGATATATATGTTGAAGAGGGTGGGGCTTAAACTGCATCCCTGTCTCACCCCACGGCCCTGTGGAAAGAAATGTGTGTGTTTTTTGCCAAAACCGCACACTTGTTGTTTGTGTACATGGATTTTATAATGTCGTGTGTTTGTCCCCCAACCCCACTTTCCATCAATTTGTATAGCAGACCCTCATGCCAAATTGAGTCAAAAGCTTTTTTGAAATCAACAAAGCATGAGAAGACTTTGCCTTTGTTTTGGTTTGTTTGTTTGTCAATTAGGGTGTGCAGGGTGAATACGTGGTCTGTCGTACGGTAATTTGGTAAAAAGCCAATTTGACATGTGCTCAGTACATCATTTTCACTGAGGAAATGAACTAGTCTGCTGTTAATGATAATGCAGAGGATTTTCCCAAGGTTGCTGTTGACGCATATCCCACGGTAGTTATTGGGGTCAAATTTGTCTCCACTTTTGTGGATTGGGGTGATCAGTCCTTGGTTCCAAATATTGGGGAAGATGCCAGAACTAAGGATGATGTTAAAGAGTTTAAGTATATCTAATTATAATTTGTGGTCTGTATATTTCATCATTTCATTGAGGATACCATCAACACCACAGGCCTTTTTGGGTTGGAGGGTTTGTATTTTGTCCTGTAGTTCATTCAATGTAATTGGAGAATCCAGTGAGTTCTGGTAGTCTTTAATAGTTGATTCTAAGATTTGCATTTGATCATGTATCTTTTTTTGCTGTTTGTTCTCTGTTATAGGGCCAAGAAGATTGGAGAAGTGGTTTACCCATACATCTCCGTTTTGGATAGATAGCTCTTTGTGTTGTTTTTGTTTAGTGTTTTCCAATTTTCCCAGAAGTGGTTAGAGTGTATGGATTCATCAATTACATTGAGCTGATTTCTGACATGCTGTTCCTTATTTTTCCGTAGTGTATTTCTGTATTGTTTAGTGATTCACCATAGTGAAGGCGTAGGCTCAGGTTTTCTGGGTCTCTATGTTTTTGGTTGGATAGGTTTCTCAATTTCTTTCTTATGTTTTTGCATTCTTCATCAAACCATTTATCACTGTTGTTCTTTTCTTCGGTTTTCTGTTAGAGATTTCTCTACTCTCTCTCTCTCTCTCTCTCTCTCTCTCTCTCTCTCTCTCTCTCTCCTCTCTCTCTCTCTCTCTCTCTACTCTCTCTCAATTCAATTCAATTCAATAGACTTTATTGACATGGCAAGTTAAATTACTTACATTGTTAAAGTATACATATAAACAAAATGGTGGGACCAACAGCAATAAAAATAGTAGTAGTGGAAATGGGATTACCATTAACAGCAACTACAACAACAATATTAATGACAATAACAATACATTAAAGCAATAGTAGTCAACCAGTCTCAACATGACTGAGAAGACACATTACATGGTATGAAAGCCAAAACCAAACAGGAAATATTATTGACATTACATTACACTTTTCACTGGCTGTCCCTCAGGTTGTAGCAGGAGGACACATATTTGGCTGAATTATAATTTTAAATTCTTTCTCTCTCTCTCTCCTCTCTCTCTCTCTCTCTCTCTCTCTCTCTCTCTCTCTCTCTCTCTCTCTCTCTCTCTCTCTCTCTCTCTCTCTCTCTCTCTCTACTCTCTCTCTACTCTGTCTCTGTCTCTGTCTCTGTCTCTGTCTCTGTCTCTGTCTCTCTCTCTCTCTCTCTCTCTCTCTCTCTCTCTCTCTCTCTCTCTCTCTCTCTCTCTCTCTCTCTCTCTCTCTCTCTCTCTCTCTCTCTCTCTCTCTCTCTCTCTCTCTCTCTCTCTCTCTCTAGTGGGATGCCTGCCCCTATCTTCAACTCTACAGGATGGAAAGGTCAGAGACAAAGCATTTGTGTTATCTCTGTGACATTTTTATGAGTGTTTTATAACACTGCTAACATATTGTGTGTAATTGATTTTGACACTGTAATTGCTAATTGTCTGTGTCCGACTGTCCTCTGTGTGCATGTGTGCGCACGTGTATGTGTGTGTGCGCATGTGCGTGTGTGCCCTCAGGTTGCTGACTGTATTCAGGACTCTCTGAATAGTAATGGCGGTGTGCCACATCCTGGCTGTGACAAACGGAAAACAGGTGACAACTCCTTTCTTATCTCTTATCTGACATAACCTCCTTCAGCTGCACAAACGCACCAGACCACACAGTGCACTTATTCAACTGTATTCACAATGTAAATGTAATGCGTAAAAATTGAGATTTCGTTAATCATGACAATGATTACTGTACGTGAGGAATACCCTTTATTTCAACTTACGTTTGATGATAATGCTGTTCATTATTTCAGCAATGTAATCCATCTTCCATTACAAATATTCATGGCAACACCTGTCACTGAGGCAGATAGGTATGATTATGTGTATTTTGATAAGATGGACATGGTCAACCAGTGTTGTGTTGTGTTGTGCAGATGATGCTGTCCACAGGCACCAGGGTCTCCTGAGGGAGCTGCAGGAGCTGGCCCAGGACGGTCAGTCTGACTATGTTTATTAGCTAATACTTTACAACTGAAGTACTCAGGGACAGACTGGGATCAGAAATTGGTCTGGGTGTTTCTAACACAGCTGTACATTTTTTCCCTTGAATGATCATTTTTCGCAAAACCCCCAATTTAGACAGGCCCATTGGGCTACAAATGGACCAGCCCTTCTGGCATTTGTCAGAAATGCCCTATGGCCAGTCCATCTCTGGGAGTAGCCCTGCCTAAGGTGTTATCACCACAGTAACATGGAATATCAAAACATACTGACTTATTAAGAGAAGCAGTCTAATTGTTGCAATATCTTTGCTATGTTATGTTGGTTTCAGAGTCAGGTAATTATACATGTAAATCAAGATAAAATCTTCAAAAACATGTTTTGTTGAACTTGCTGTAATATGCTTTAAATTGTACAGTAACTAACTACCTCAATTTATTTTATTCTTACAGAGAGGGAAAGAGAGAGAGAGTATGGGAGGGAGAAAGAGCGATATGAGGAGAACCAGGCTGAGGGAGAGAGGGACCGAGAGGGGAGGGAGAAAGAGCGATATGAGGAGAACCAGGCTGAGGGAGAGAGGGGCCGAGAGGAGAGGGAGAAAGAGCGATATGAGGAGAACCAGGCTGAGGGAGAGAGGGACCGAGAGGAGAGGGAGAAAGAGCGATATGAGGAGAACCAGGCTGAGGGAGAGAGGAACCGAGAGGGGAGGGAGAAAGAGCGATATGAGGAGAACCAGGCTGAGGGAGAGAGGGGCCGAGAGGGGAGGGAGAAAGAGCGATATGAGGAGAACCAGGCTGAGGGAGAGAGGGACCGAGAGGGAAGGGGGAAAGAGCAGACTGAGAAAAAAGAACTGAGAAAGAAAGAGATTAAGGCAGAAGGGGTAGAGGAGGAGGAGAAGGTGGTGATGAAGGACAGAACGAATGAGGAGATGAGGGAAGAGCCCAGACTGGAGGAGGAAAGGGGGGATGAGGAAGAGAGCGCCAAAGAGCTGGAGGAGCTCCTGGCAAAGGAGATAAGGAAGATAGGAAAAGAGGACAGGGAGCTTGAGGAGCTGCTCAAGGAGCTGAAGAAGAAAAGGTACGAGTCGGTGAAGGAAAAAGAGCTCCAGAGAGGGTCAGAAGCAGAGGATGAGAGGAAGAAGGATGAGGAGGAGCAGAAAAAGAGAGAGAGAGAGCGGCTAGAAATTATTGAGAACGAAGAGAGGAAACGCAGTGAGGAGAGGAAGAACAACGAGGTGGAGCTGCTGGTGGAGAAAGAGAAGGTGGAGCGGGAGCTCAAGGAGCTGCTGGAGGAACAGGACAGCAAGAAGAACGTGGAGAAGGAGAAAGAGAGGGAGGAAAAACAGGAGGAACTGGAAGAGCTCCTCAAAAAGATGAAACGGGTACAAGAGGAGGAGGAGAGAGAAGAGGAGGAGAGGAAGAGAGAGAATGCAGGGGATGAGGTGAAAGTGGACAAAGAGAGCGAGAAGGAGGGAGAGATTCGCAAGGAATTGGAGAAGGTGAAAGAGGGAGGGAGTGAGAAGGATGTTAAGGAGCCTCAGCAGAAGAGAGTGATGGAGAAAGCGAGTGATGAGTCGACCCGTCAGTTTGGAAAGGAGAGGGACAGGGACGATGATGATGACGATGATGAAGAAGCAGATGAGGAAGATGAGGATGAAAACAATGAGGATTGGGAAGAGGAAGAGCAAGAGGAGGATGAGGACAAAAAGGAGGATGTTGAGGAGGATGAAGGAGAGGTAAGTGGGCAAGATTCAACAGGATTTAGCACGACTGAGCTTGTAAAGTTGATACTGTAATTGCTAATTGACTGTGTGTGTGTGTGTGTGTGTGTGTGTGTGTGTGTGTGTGTGTGTGTGCGTGCGTGCGTGTGTGTGTGTGTGTGTGTGTGTGTGTGTGTGTGTGTGTGTGTGTGTGTGTGTGTGTGTGTGTGTGTGTGTGTGTGTGTGTGTGTGTGTGTGTGTGTGTGTGTGTGTGTGTGTGTGTGTGTGTGTGTGTGTGTGTGTGTGTGTGTGTGTGTGCACCTAACACACTGTCTGACCTGGTCTGTGTGCCTACAGGAGCTTCTGGAGATTGAGGCAGAGCTGCGAAAAGTGGCTGCAGAGCTTAAGGAACTTCACAGGGGTCGTTAAGTTCTAAATTACACACACACACACACACACACACACACACACACACACACACACACACACATACATACACACAAACAACACAAAACAGACAGATAAGGACACAGTGCCGCTCTCTCATGCTATCACACACAGAAACACACACAACTAACATACTTAGTAACATGGTATAATCATAATGCTTTAGATGGGATGTACTTCTGCATGTAGTTGCATTTTACTACAAACATACATGTACTCTTCTCCCCATCCCCTAACTCTCATACTGCATTCAGAGCTCTTTAGATGTCAGTCTTTCTGTGTGCTGCCATTATCAAAGATTGTTTAGTAGGCAAGATCTACAACCTTGCCCATGTAAAGCTATAGTTAGTCTACATCTCATAATACAAGGAATTGGGAAAGATGTCTCCTTTACGATATGTCTCGTGTAGATATTTTGTGCAATAATTAAAAATCTATGTGTGAGATTTGTTACGGTCATTGAGACTGTTAATGTAAGCAATGTATCACTGTTATTTATAATATTGACATTTTGATTTCTATGATTGATTTCCATGAGTATATCAACAAAATGTGAGGATTGTGCTATCTGGCTAATGTACTGTTAATATCAGACTGTTAATTAAGAACTGGGGTGACACTCAGGGAGAATCTCCATTGCATACTCCTCGCGTCCGCTCTCCTCGCCTCCTTCTCAAAACCCATTGGAGGAGAAGGTCAGAGGGGAGGGACGTCTGGCTTTCTCATCCAATGGGTTTTGAGAAGGAGATGAGGAGAGGACGTGAGGAGTATGCAATTGAGTTCTTCCCTCAGAAAGAGAAGGTGTGTGACCACGGAAACCCCTCAGAGCCTGGTTCCTCTGTAGGTTTCTTCCTAGGTTTCTGCCTTTCTAGGGAGTTTTTCCTAGCCACCGTGCTTCTACATCTGCATTGCTTGCTGTTTGGGGTTTTAGGCTGGGTTGACATCTGCTGATGTAAAAAGGGCTTTATCAATACAATTGGATTAATTGATTGATAGTATTGATGTACATAACATAACATAATGTTATATAATAAGATGAGCATGAGGTTTCCTGAAGTTTAGTTATTTTTGTTTGCAGTTTGGGTCACCCAGGTGGTCAAGAGTCATAGAAATAGAATGAATGGGAATGTCAGTTCTAGTAATTATATTTCTATGGCCAGGGTGGCACCCCAGCTCTTCTCCCAGCTTTGCACTCTTATCTTAACCAGCCAAGGAAGTCTAGAGAAGGGAGTGACACACTAAGCCATTTCTAGTATTTGGTCATAATAAACAATGACTGTTCTAAAACTTTTTTTTAAAGTTGGTAAGATATAGATAATCATCCTCATCATTTTTCATGGTTTGTGAACTCCACTGTTATGCAGCCATGTTTGAATAAGAAATATTAGGAAACAGTGCCCCCACATGTTAAATCAACATAAGTGCACTACGTGCTACACAGTTGCATGGTTAATAACAAATGTGGAGGAACAACAATAACTGCAATACAAGAAGAAGAAGAAGAATATTAAGACAACTTATTAAAACCTATAAAGCTATAAAAATGTACATATTAAAGCCAAATATATTATGATGATTTTCTGTAAATGTACTTTATTATGTAATTAAAATGCATCATAAATGGACTTTTAAATATAAACACTCCTTTTCTATCTAACATTGATTTACAATTATAAACTGGGTGGTTCGAGCCCTGAAATCTGATTGGCTGACGGTCGTGGTATATCAGACCGTATACCACGGGTATGACAAAACATTTGTTTTTACTGCTCTAGTTACGTTTGTTACCAGTTTATAATAGCAATAAGGCACCTCGGGGGTTTGTGGTATATTGCCAATATACCACGACTAAGGGCTGTCTCCAGGCACTCCGTGTTGTGTAGTGCGTAAGAACAGCCCTTAGCCGTGGTATATTGGCCATATACCACACCTCCTCGGGCCTTATTGTTTAATTATATAACACTGGTAACTGTTCGGACTCATATAAAACTAATATAAAACACATCAACACCATGTAAGAAGTCAAACTGGCTACTCACTACGTGTTGTGAGATTTACTCAAGAATGTATACCATTTCAACATTTAGAAATGTATTTACCAAATGTATTTAATCAGCAAAGGGTTGTGGATTGTAAGTGGGATGTAAAGGACAAATTAGTGGAGGTCAACATTTGTAATTGTACTGGCCCAATCAGAGTCCTGCGTCTGTGCCTGCTGTGTCTTATATGCTACATGTCAATCAATAAAATCACAATGTATGATATTTCTCAATCATTGTTACTTCTATAATAGTAGTGGTTGGTTGTCTTCATTGACTGATCAGAGTCTCTGTCTATTCATACAAAATCCTGACACCTATGTGTCTGCAAGGAGAGGTGACTCAGACCCAGATTATGAGACTTATTTAAAGGCAACCATCGTCAATTAGGTCTCCTACTTCCAGGGGCTTTCTGGATGTATCAGAGCGGATGAACCAGGTCAGGGTCAAGGGTCAACGGTGAACCCAGGTCAGAGTTCAGAGGTCAGCCTGGGGGGCAGATGGAGCAGGAGGACATGTTGCCTGGGGGACTTCCAGTTCCCGGTGGTCCAATACTGACTCAATGTGACTGAGGAGGGAGGAGAAGAACTGAGGCACTCCCTCATAGCCTGGAAGAGGGGGACGGAAAGATAGGGTTGATGAGAGAGAGCTAGAGAGAGAACATGACATTGAGTAAGAGTGAAAGTGTAACATGGAAGCAAATACAGCAGTATAAAGTCACTTTCATGACTGTAAATCGCTCTGGATAAGAGCGTCTGTTAATGACAAATGTATAATGGAAATGAAGGATGGAAAAGTCCAGTGACCTGGGAAGATGTTAATGTCGATAATGGTGAGGGTATGTGTGTTGATGTTGAAGATGACGTCCACCCCGAACAGAGCCATGCCCAGCTCTGCCCTCAGCTCCCTCACTAGGGCCACCATGGCCTCACCACTGGGGGGAGGCAGCCTTGGCATCTTCTCATCCAGCTGAGACACAACACCACAGGACACAGGACAGATGATCAGTTCATCTGTTCAGGGTCTGTATTCACAAAGTGTATCAGAGTAGGAATGCTGATCTAGGATCAGGTCCCCCTGTCTATGTGATCTTACTCATTATGATCTAAATAGCCAAACTGATCTTAGGTCAGCACTACTACTTTGAGACGCATTATGAATACGGTACATAACCTATTGCAGACAGTGGGTCAAGTAGAACAGGGTAAAAGAGATTGAATTCGTTTGTACAGGAATCAGTGCCAGTGAATCAAATTGAACAGAGTTGAGGTCGTACTAACTGCAGTGAGGTGGGAGCAGGACTCTGGCTTGGACACCTCGTGGCTGTTGAAGAAGATTGTCTTCCTCTCTGGAGTCACAAAACACACCATAGACATTAGGAAGAAGTTTTATTGCAACAGATTATTAAAAACAGTATAAGCATGAGAATGAGACAGAGCGAGAGAGAGAGAGAGAGAGAGAGAGAGAGAGAGAGAGAGAGAGAGAGAGAGAGAGAGAGAGAGAGAGGGAGAAGAGGTGAGGGTGTGTCCACACTGACCATGGGGTCCAGGGGGGAAGTTCTTCAGCGAGGGCCTCTCCACAGTGAAGTGGTCCTCTCCCACCACAAACACCTTGTGCAGCACGGCACCGTGGTTGACGAAGCTCTGCAGCACACAGGGAGGGTGGGCATCTGACAGACCAGCCATACTGAAGATCAGAGACATCTATGGTATGGAGAGAGAGCAGGGACACTAAAGTGGTCCTCTGTAGCTCAGCTGGTAGAGCACGGCGCTTGTAACGCCAAGGTAGTGGGTTCGATCCCCGGGACCACCCATACACAAAAAAAAAAATGTATGCACGCACGACTGTAAGTCGCTTTGGATAAAAGCGTCTGCTAAATGGCATATTATTATTATTATTAAAGTCTGAAAAACTAGAGGGAGAGCCATGGGCCACTAAACACCAATACACATCTATAGAGAGAGATCACAGTGTCAACAAAGTAGCAATACACTGAGCCGCAGAAAATGGTAACAAATATGCAAAAATACTTTTGAGCAATAGAAAGACAGACAGTCTCTTACCTCATGGGAGCGGGATCCATGAGCACCCTGGTTTTACAGACTAAGAGGAAGAGGAATAGTGAGTGTGAGGAGACACAATACAACACACGAACTTATGGGACAGTTTCCCAGTCACAGGTTAAGCCTAGTCCTAGACTAAAAAGCACTTTCAATGGACAATCTCCATTGAACATGCTTCTTATTCCAAGGACTAGGCTAATCTGTGTCCGGGAAATCAGCCGTAAATGTCTTATAAATTAGATAAAAGGAGTTGCCAAAAACTGAATGTGAAGGCTCTGTATACGATAAGATTCATTAGCTGTATGTTTATGTGTTTGGTTGTAGACAGTCCCTCACTGACTCAGAGGGAAGCTGAGGCCCTTGCTCTCCACGTCCTCCTGGATGACTGACAGGTCACTGGTGCTGATCTCCAGGTAGGGAGGGCTGCTGATTCGCCAGTCTACAGGGGGGCGGGATCAGGAAGAGCATAAGGAGATAGAGTGCTTGGCTTGATTAGATGTCTAGAGGAGGGACAGTGAGGCTACTGTACTGTACCTCTCAGGGAGTTCTGGAGATGGCTCATAATCCGATAGGAGGCAAAGCGATCAGTAGCTGGCTCATTGCCTGGAAGGGGGTCCAGAAGAACAGTATGGGGATGGGCGGACACATAACCCTGAAACACACAAACATATACTTTAGTATGATAAAATATGATGCTGTTACCGCTGTTGAACACCATTAAATGGGCCATTTTCCCATACCTGGAAGTTGTCGAGGGAGCTGTTGTGATTGGCTGTCGTACTCGGCCTCAACAATGACATCAGAGAGCTTGTGTACAATGACCTCAAAGGGTCCTTGAGACTCCAATGGCTGGCTGAGGTCTATCTGTATCAGGAGAGAAAAATAAGTGTGAATGAAATATCCTCTGCCTCAGGCACAACTTGGACAAGCACTTGTGAGGCAAACACTACAGCTATTGTTCCCCTCCTCGTTTGAGAGGAGCTCCAAGCAGGTGACTGCAGGTGGCAGTGACAGAAACGACTGGCATGTCAGACATCTGAAACTGACAAGACAGCGACAGAGACAGACGGGAGAGAAGGAGTAAGTGAGAGAGAGAGAGAGAGAGAGAGTGATGTTTCCCATGCCCCTTGAATTGAATTGAGAGAGAAGAGAGAGAGAGGGGGGGGGTAGGGTGAGAGAGAGAGAGAGAGATAGGAGAGAGAGAGAGAGAGAGAGAGAGAGAGAGAGAGAGAGAGAGAGAGAGAGATGAGAGAGAGAGAGTGATGTTTCCCATGCCCCTTGAATTGAATTGAGAGAGAGAGAGGGGGGGGGGGGTAGGGTGAGAGAGAGAGAGAGAGAGAAGAGAGAGAGAGAGAGAGAGAGAGAGAGAGAGAGAGAGAGGGTAGGGTGAGAGAGCTGATGATGGGAATTGGGAGACATAGTTGGAGTAATAAAAGTGCAAACAAAGGATGACAGTCAGCTAATACACTTTATGTTGTGTGTGTCTATGTGACACATAAATTAAATACAAACATTTTATGATAGTTTAATAAAAACCATCAATCGTTCAACTGGTATAACTTGTTTCCCAACTACACTATAAAGCTATTACTCACATGCCTACTGATTTATTTTTTGCAACTTTATAATGACACTATTCTGATGTCTTCCATCTTAAACCTAAGAACATAATGCAATGTAATGAAATTGACTTACCTCAACCACCTCAACACCGTGGCTCCTGACCAGAAGGAATTCAATGTTGAATTAAAATGTTAAGTGACAATTTAGGACAGTTACACCAAGGAGATCGCATATGAGTAAGGCTGCAGGAGAAGCTCCATTGTAGCCTACATTAGTATTATGTTTGCAAGAACACAAATTAAAAGTTTAAACTTACGCACAAAGCTCAGCAAAAGCAACCAGATTAATTCGTCTCCGTTTCTTGTCGCTCAGACAGAAACCTACCCTGCGCCCAGACATTTGGGCAGAGGAGCAATGCCTAGGCTGGTTGGACAAAGGGTAGGCAATACTGATGACTTGGGGGCGTGAGAGAGAGAGAGAGAGAGAGAGAGAGAGAGAGAGAGAGAGAGAGAGAGAGAGAGAGAGAGAGAGAGAGAGAGAGAGAGAGAGAGAGAGAGGAGAGAGAGAGAGAGAGAGAGAGAGAGAGAGAGAGAACGAGAGAGAGACCATTGTAAATACAACCCATATTTATGTTTATTTATTTTCCCATTTGTACTTTAACTATTTGCACATTGTTACAACACTGTATATATACATAATATGACATTTGAAATGTCTTTATTCTTTTGAAACTTCTGAGTGTAATGTTTACTGTTAATATTTATTGTTTATTTCACTTTTGTTTACTATCTACTTCACTTGCTTTGTTAACATACGTTTCCCATGCCAATAAAGCCCTTAAATTGAAATTGAATTGAACTGAATTGAGAGAGAGAGATACCTCTTCTTTACGAAATGGGAGTAGGCATAGGTTTTCATATACTGTAGGGCGGGGGGGGGGGTTCCTCTTGTCATGTCAATCATTGCATACCTTAGAGAGCTATTTATAACTTGTCAGAAATGTCTAGATCAACCATCAGGTATTTTAGCCCATATATTTTGTTGTAAGGTTTGAGTCATTCAAATATCACGTGAATACACATTAGACATGGCAAAATGTATAGAATTGCAAGAAAATTTGCTTTAAACCTGCGAAATGTTCTCTCCAACAAGAGGGGTGTGAACAGTTGGAATCATGAACACTGCTTGTGCCCACAGGGGGGGACGCGGGATGTTACCCAATGCTGGAAAGAGGGTCTAAGTGAAAACGTTTTTCCTCTAAAAAACGTAGTATAACATACAGAACTTGTGCATAATGGTGCATGACTCAGATAAATATTTTCTTATGATTTATTTTGCCAGTAGGCCTATTTCCTTCCACAGACAACTTCCTTATTGCGATCATATTATAACCAGCCTTACCAGTGTGTTGTTAACGTGAGCAGCAATAGTGCAATCGGCGGATTACCTTCAAAATAAAAGTTCCCTATTGAAACTGATGCAAACGGATACAACTCGTGGAATCATGCCACACCTGGACTAGATAACGCGAAAGAAAGTTAGAATGTTGTTATAGAAATTCAGCAAAAGATAATAATTTGTTAATTTGACACAAAAAAGTAAATGGGGTATCAGCCTACTCAGTGACACTCACAGAACACAACTATGTAGAGTGTATACAAATATTAGCATCATAGCTCTTACTGAAGGAATGTAAAGGAAACTCCACCCAAAAACGATATTTTGGTATTTGTTTCATTGGTCTATAGTCCCAAACAGTTTTCCATTTCAGCAATCAAGTTTTCAATATACAGAAATACATTTTAGCAGATGCTCTTATCCAGAGCGACTCACAGTTAGTGAGTGCATACATCATTTTTTTTATTTTTCATACTGCCCCCCCGTGGGAATTGAACCCACAACCCTCTACCAACTGAGCTACATCCCTGCCGGCCATTCCCTCCCCTACCCTGGGACAATTGTGCGCCACCCCATGGGTCTACCGGTCGCGGCCAGCTACGACAGAGCCTGGATACGAACCAGGATCTCTAGCATTTGATGCAGTGCCTTAGACCACTGCGCCACTTAGGAGACAGCCTGTATGATGCATTTAGCATCATATGATGCTGCGTTTCGCATACCAAACTTTTTTTTGTGTCTAATTAACTAATTATTATATTTTGTTGAATTTGTATAGCAACATTCAAACCTTGTTTAGCATTATAGTCCAATTGTGGCATGATTCCACTATTTTTATCAGTTTGCTTTAGTTTCAATCTGGAACTTTTATTTTGAAGGCAAAACACCGATTCCACTTTTGCTGCTCACGCTAATGTTGTTCACAACACACATGTGCCAGCCTTTTCAAGGTTCATTGAAAAAAGAAAGAGAAAGTAAAACTCCACCGGGAAGCTCAACAAACACCTTTATCGTCGTCTGCTCTCTATTGTAGAGTGATCTTCTTGTTTTACTGCAACAGAAAAAAACGGTGAATATAGTCCTATAAGTCTATTAGGCTACTGCATAAAAGGTAACAGGTAACTCGCAGAAAGTTCACTTTAGGTGAGCATCATTTGACGCAAAGCAATGTCCCGTGGTTCGAATGCTGGATTTGACCGACACATTACGATTTTTTCTCCTGAGGGCCGCCTCTATCAAGTCGGTGAGATATTTTGCTTCATTCCTCCAGTTTTGTTTCATGCAGGGGATGAACTAGGCTAGTATAGCCTCTGTATAGGTATCGTTCTATATCATCTAAATTGTAAGATATTCGCGCTGTGAATGTGTTGCGCTGTATCTGTATCTGATGATGAGCATCCCCATAGGCCAAAAGTGTAGTATATTGTGATTATAAACATATTGTGATTATAAACATATACACATAGTGTATTTGTGTATTTCACATATAATATTTGGGGGAAAAACAAATGTTTTAAATGTGCTTTACTTGTCTGTGGTATAATATGTCCGTCAATAAAGCAATCTACCAATGTTTGAGACTTTCCCAAGAACACCTTTAGACCTACATTATTCCAAGCCCCCTGTGTACCCCATGCAGCTTTTAAAAGTTAGCCTATATTTAAGAATTATAATCTCATGTTCTTATGTGTTGTGCCTCAGAGTATGCCTTCAAAGCCATCGCGCAGGGTGGGTTGACATCACTGGGCGTGCGGGGGACAGACTGTGCTGTGGTGGTCACACAGAAGAAAGTGCCGGTAAGATATTCAGCTTTGGACCATAGCTACATCTCCATGTACCTGGAGCTTTTTTCTTAGTTGTTTGACTTCATCCAAATTAGAAAAATAATGTTGATATCTGGCTTTAGAGAAAGAGTCAGTCATGAACAGTGAAGCATGACAGAGTGGTGTCTCGAGCATTTCTGCTGACAGGGCACACGCCACGGATTTGTTAAAGCTTGTCCAAGGAAAGTTGATATTGTGGAATCAACACAATATTCCTAACAACAATGAGGTATCATCTACTATATGTATGTATATATGTGACCCTGTCATTATAACACAGGACAAGCTGCTGGATTCTGCCACTCTGACCAACATGTACCCACTTACCCCACGCATTGGATGTGTGATGACAGGACACAATGGTGTGTATAATGGCACAGACGACATCTCACATCACACACACACACACACACACACACACACATCCTTTTACTCTCTCTTCCTCTCCCCCTCAGCGGACAGTCGGTCCCAGGTCCACAGGGCACGAGTGGAGGCTGCCGAATGGAAGTACAAGTTTGGATATGACATCACAGCAGACATGTTGTGTCGGAGAATGGCGGACATCTCCCAGGTCTACACACAGAACGCTGAGATGAGACCTCTGGGATGCTGTGAGTGGTGTAGCCCTGTCCTGCTGTCACCCTGTCTCTCGTTCCTCTTACTCTCCATTGATTCACTACACCATCATTCCAAATGGTAGCACATAGAGTGAGTCTTTCCACTTTGTCCTATTAAGGCACACTAGCTGATGGAGAATGATGATGTAGTATTTACAGCCACATCCATATATGATTTGGTTTTACCTTACAACAGAAATTGATGTCAAATTGATACATTTATACATAAAAATATATAGAATTCTACAGTGTTCAGCAGTTATCAAACTATATATATCTCCTGAGTGGCGCAGTGGTCTAAGGCACTGCATCGCAGTGCTAACTGTGCCACTAGAGATCCTGGTTCGAATCCAGTCTCTGTCACAGCCGGCCGCGACCGGGAGACTCATGGGCGGCGCACAATTCGTCCAGGGTAGGGGAGGGAATGGCCGGCAGGGATGTAGCTCAGTTGATAGAGCATGGCGTTTGCAACGCCAGGGTTGTGGGTTCGATTCCCACGGGGGGCCAGTATAAAAAATAAAAAAAAAATATTCACTAACTGTAAGTCGCTCTGGATAAGAGCGTCTGCTAAATGACTAAAATGTAAATGTAAATATACATTAACTAGGCACTACATAATTTTGGTTCAGTAGTTATCCGTTTTGAGCAGTTTTATTCAGTAATAGTTAATTGTATTGTTAACAAATGTCAAGAAAATCATATCAAAAGTAAAGTGAATATTGCATTTTGAAACGTAGATACTTATACTGAGCAAAAATATAAATGCAACATATAACAATTTCTAAGATTTTACTAAGTTACAGTTCATATAAGGAAATCAGTCAATTGAAATAAATTCATTAGGCCCTAATCTATGGATTTCACATGACTGGGAATACAGATATGCATCTATTGGTCACAGATATCTTAAAAATAAAGATATGGGCGTGGATCAGAAAACCTGTCAGTATCTGGTGTGACCACCATTTGCCTCATGCAACGCAACATCTCCTTCGCATAGAGTTGATGAGGCTGTTGATTGTGGCCTGTGGAATGTTGTCCCACTCCTCTTTGTCAAGAGTTGCTGTAGGTAGGTGTGGTGTGGAATCAGGCGCAGGACGCAGAAGTATATCCAAACAAAGTCTTTAGTAGAATCAACACAAAATAATCCAAGAACAGCCCGGAGGCGAGAAAAGCGAGCACAGGCGTAACCAAACGGGCGCACTAAACATGTGCGTAAATCTCTCCTAAAAACAACAAGGAGGCAAACTACTAAATAGCGCACCAAAAATAGGTAGCGCAGCAACACGACAAGGAAACAATTACACACAACACCTAACTAACAACAAGGAACTAAATAGGGTGCTTAATGAGACATAACACAAAACAGGTGTGACAAACAGACAAAACCAATCAAACAAGAAACATAGAACGGTGGCAGCTAGTACTCCGGAGACGACGACCGCCGAAACCTGCCCGAACAAGGAGGAGGGGCCGCCTCGGCCGAAACCGTGACAGTACCCCCCCCCTTGACGCGCGGCTCCAGCCGTGCGCCGCCCCCGGCCTCGGGGACGACCAGGAGGACGCGGAGCAGGGCGCGTAGGATGACCACGATGGAATTCGGTCAGCAGGGACGGATCCAGAATGTCCCTCCTCGGCACCCAGCACCGCTCCTAATATTCTTGTAATCAATGGGCAGTTGTAACCTGTAACACACCTCGTTCAATCTCCTCAGAACTTTAAAAGGCCCCACAAACCGCCGACCCAGCTTCCGGCAGGGCAGGCGGAGGGGCAGGTTTCTGGTTGAGAGCCAGACTCGATCTCCAGGTGCGTACACTGGCCCCTCACTGCGGTGTAGGTCGGCGCTCGTCTTCTGTCGACGGATGGCTCGCTGCAGATGGACGTGTGCAGCGTTCCACGTCTCCTCTGAGCGCCGCACCCACTCATCCACAGCAGGGGCCTCGATCTGGCTCTCATGCCAAGGTGCCAGAACCGGCTGGTACCCTAACACACACTGGAAAGGGGTTAGTCTAGTGGAGGAGTGGCGGAGAGAGTTCTGTGCCATCTCGGCCCAGGGCACATATCTCGCCCACTCCTCCGGCCGGCCCTGACAATATGACCTCAGAAACCTACCCACATCCTGGTTGACTCGTTCGACCTGCCCATTACTCTCCGGGTGGTAGCCCGAGGTAAGGCTCACCGAGACCCCCAACCGTTCCATAAAGGCTCTCCAGACTCTGGAGGTAAACTGGGGGCCTTGATCGGACACTATATCCTCGGGTACCCCGTAATGCCGGAAGACGTGAGTAAATAGAGCCTCAGCGGTCTGTAGGGCAGTAGGAAGACCCGGCATGGGAAGGAGACGACAGGCCTTCGAGAACCGATCCACAACGACCAGGATGGTGGTATTCCCTTGTGAGGAGGGAAGGTCGGTAACAAAATCCACCGAGAGGTGAGACCAGGGTCGCTGTGGAACGGGCAGGGGTTGTAATTTACCCCTGGGCAGGTGTCTGGGCGCCTTACACTGGGCACACACTGAGCAGGAGGAGACATAAACCCTCACATCCCTGGCTAACGTTGGCCACCAGTACTTCGTACTAAGGCAGTGCACTGTCCGGCCAATACCTGGATGTCCAGAGGAGGGTGACGTGTGAGCCCAATAAATCAGCCGATCCCGGACCTCGAGCGGGACGTACGTCCGACCCACCGGACACTGTGGAGGGCTAGGGTCGGTGCGTAATGCCCGCTCGATCTCCGCATCGACCTCCCACACCACCGGTGCCACCAGACAAGACTCCGGTAGTATGGGAATGGGCTCCACGCACCTCTCCTCCGTGTCATACCGCCGGGACAGGGCATCTGCCTTCCCGTTCTGGGACCCAGGGATGTAAGTGATCTTGAACACAAACCGGGCGAGAAACATAGTCCATCGAGCCTGGCGAGGATTCAGTCTCCTAGCTGCCCGAATGTATTCCAGGTTACGGTGGTCGGTCAGAATGAGGAAAGGGTGTTGAGCCCCCTCAAGCCAATGCCTCCACACCTTTAGGGCCTGTACTACGGCTAACAGCTCCCTGTCCCCTACGTCATAATTCCGCTCCGCCGGACTGAGCTTCTTAGAATAAAAAGCACAGGGGCGGAGCTTAGGTGGTGTGCCGGACCGTTGTGAAAGAACTGCCCCGATACCGGCCTCGGACGCGTCCACCTCTACTTGGAAGGGTAAAGCGGGATCCGGGTGCGCCAGCACCGGAGCCGAGGTAAACAGGTCCTTCAGTCTCCCAAAGGCCCTGTCCGCTTCAGCCGACCACTGCAAGCGCACCGGACCCCCCTTCAGAAGAGACGTTATGGGAGCTGCCACCTGTCCAAAACCCCGGATAAACCTCCGGTAGTAATTCGCAAAACCCAATAACCGCTGCACCTCTTTAACTGTAGTTGGGGTTTGCCAATTACGCACGGCAGACACTCGGTCCACCTCCATTCTCACCCCTGACGCAGACAACTGGTAACCCAAAAAGGAAACTGACTCCTGAAAGAACAGACATTTCTCGGCTTTGACATACAGGTCATGCTCCAACAGTCTCCTCAATACCCTGCGCACCAGGGCTACATGCTCGGCCCGAGTAGAACTGTACACAAGAATATCATCTATGTACACCACTACTCCCTGCGCCTGCATGTCCCGGAAAATCTCATCTACAAACGATTGGAAGACTGATGGAGCATTCATTAACCCATATGGCATGACGAGATACTCGTAATGGCCGGAGGTAGTACTAAATGCTGTCTTCCACTCATCGCCCTCCCTAATGCGCACCAAGTTATATGCGCTCCTGAGGTCCAATTTTGTGAAGAACCGTGCCCCGTGTAATGACTCCGTCATGGTCGCAATCAGCGGGAGTGGATAACTATATTTCACAGTCACCTGATTGAGACCGCGGTAATCAATACACGGACGCAAACCTCCATCCTTTTTCTTCACAAAAAATAAGCTTGAGGACGCGGGAGAAGTGGAAGGCCGTATGTATCCCTGTCTCAGAGACTCGGCAATGTAAGTCTCCATTGCCCTTTTCTCCTCCTGTGACAAAGGATACACATGGCTCCGCGGGAGCGCAGCTCCTATCTGGAGGTCTATCGCACAATCCCCCTGTCTATGAGGCGGCAACCGTGCCGCTCTGGTCTTACTAAACACGAGTGCCAAATCCTCATACTCAGGCGGAATGTGCAGTGCTGGCATCTGGTTCGGGCTCTCCACCGAGGTCGCCCCTACGGAAACACCCAGACATAGCCCCTCACACTGAGCAGACCACCCTTTAAGAGCCTTCTCTCGCCACGAAATCGTAGGATCATGGGTAATCAACCAGGGAAGCCCCAGTACCACCGGATACGCAGGAGAGTCGATCAGATAGAGTTGAATCGTCTCCTCATGACCCCCCTGCGTCATCATCCTAAGTGGCGCTGTGACCTCCCCAATCAACCCAGATCCTAACGGACGACTATCTAAGGCATGTACAGGGAAGGGCTTATCGACTGGAAGGAGGGGAATCCCTAACTTAACACAGAATTTACGATCTACAAAATTCCCAGCTGCGCCTGAATCGACTAGCGCCTTATGCTGGGAACGAGGTGCAACCTGTGGGAAACAAACAGGTAATGTAATGTGTACGACAGAAAGCTCTGGGTAAGTAGGGTGCCTACTCACCTGGGAGGACTCCCCAATGTGTGACCTGCCATCTCTCTCACCAGGGGACCCTCCCCAGCACCTAGCCGCGGTGTGCCCTCCGCGGCCACAGTTGGTGCAGGAGACTGCCCCCCTCGGGCTCCTTCCTCTCCTCCCTCTAGCGCCAGCACCTCCAAGCTCCATCGGGCTCGGCTCGGAGGCGCTGGAGGGTGGAATGGGAGGCCCCCACCTGGGACGTCCGCGGGTCGCGAGCAGGGTGTCCAGCCGAATGGCCATGTCCACCAACTGGTCAAATGTTAGTGTAGTATCCCTGCACGCTAACTCTCTGCAGACGTCCTCCCGAAGGCTACATCTAAAGTGGTCTATGAGGGCCCTCTCATTCCACCCTGCATCTGCCGCCAGAGTCCGGAACTCCAGCGCAAACTCTTGAGCGCTCCTCATCCCCTGTCGGAGGTGGAATAGACGCTCCCCCGCCGCCTTCCCCTCTGGTGGATGGTCGAAGACAGCACGGAAGCGGCGGGAGAACTCCGCATAGGTGACTGTGGCGGCGTCTATTCCCCTCCATTCGGCGTTGGCCCACTCCAACGCCTTGCCGGTGAGACAGGAGATGAGGGCGGAAACGCTCTCGTATCCCGAGGGCGCCGGGTGTATGGTGGCAAGGTAGAGCTCCACTTGTAATAGGAACCCCTGACACCCGGCAGCGGTGCCGTCGTACGCCCTCGGGAGCGAGAGCCGAATCCCACTGGGTTCCGGTAGTTGGACGGGCGGGCTGTCCGATGGTGATGGTGCGATAGGTGGGGGTGTGGGTACCCCGCTTGTCTCCCATCGATGGAGGGTGTTCATGACGCGGTCCAAGGCGTGCCCGATCTGGTTGATTCGATCCTCTTGACCACGAAGACGCTCCTCCATGATGTCGGTGGGTGCTCCTGCTGATTCCATATGTGGTGTGTAATTCTGTCAAGAGTTGCTGTAGGTAGGTGTGGTGTGGAATCAGGCGCAGGACGCAGAAGTATATCCAAACAAAGTCTTTAGTAGAATCAACACAAAATAATCCAAGAACAGCCCGGAGGCGAGAAAAGCGAGCACAGGCGTAACCAAACGGGCGCACTAAACATGTGCGTAAATCTCTCCTAAAAACAACAAGGAGGCAAACTACTAAATAGCGCACCAAAAATAGGTAGCGCAGCAACACGACAAGGAAACAATTACACACAACACCTAACTAACAACAAGGAACTAAATAGGGTGCTTAATGAGACATAACACAAAACAGGTGTGACAAACAGACAAAACCAATCAAACAAGAAACATAGAACGGTGGCAGCTAGTACTCCGGAGACGACGACCGCCGAAACCTGCCCGAACAAGGAGGAGGGGCCGCCTCGGCCGAAACCGTGACACTCTTCAATGGCTGTGCGAAGTTGCTGGATATTGGTGGGAACTGGAACACGCTGTCGTACATGTTGATCCAAAGCATCCCAAACTTGCTCAATGGGTGACATGTCTGGTGAGTATGCAGGCCATGGAAGAACTGGGACATTTTCAGCTTCCAGGAATTGTGTACAGATCCTTGCAACATGGGGCCGTGCATTATCATGCTGAAACATGAGGTGATGGCGGCGGATAAATTGCACGACAATGGGCCTCAGGATCTCGTCACAGTATCTCTGTGCATTTAAATTGCCATCGATAAAATGCAATTGTGTTTGTTGTCTGTAGCTTATGCCTGCGCATAACATAACCCCACTGGCACTCTGTTCAAAACATTGACATCAGCAAACCACTCGCCCACACAACGCCATACACGTGGTCTGCAGTTGTGAGGCCAGTTGGACGTACTGTCAAGTTCCCTAAAACAACGTTGGAGGCAGCTTATGGCAGACAAATTAACATAAAATTATCTGGCAACAGCTCTGGTTGACATTCCTGCAGTCAGCATGTCAATTGCACGCTCCCTCAAAACTTGAGACATTTGTGGCATCGTGTTGTGTGACAAAACGGCACATTTCAGTGGCCTTTTATTGTCCCCAGTACAACGTGCACCTATTTAATGATCATGCTGTTTAATCAGCTTCTTGATATGCCACACCTGTCAGGTGGATGGATTATCTTGGCAAAGGAGAAATGCTCACTAACAGGAATGTAAACAAATTTGTGCACAACATTTGAGAGAAATAAGCTTTATGTGCATATGGAACATTTCTGGGATCTTTTATTTTAGGTCATGAAACATGGGACCAACACATTACATGTTACGTTTATATTTTTGTTCAGTAGATCAAATATGTATCCAAATTGAAAGAGTGATTTGGTGCCGTGAACAAAATACTATGAATTTGTTTGCTGCACTCAGTCAACTGAAAATGTGCTTAGAGGTTTGAAACATGAGCCATTTTGATGATCTGTTTAGATTTTTGTGCTTAGAGTTGTGAAAATGGAGTTGTGAAAATGGAGTTGTGAAAGTGGAGTTGTGAAAATGGCACCAAAGTGATTGAAAAAACAGCAAGTGCAGTAGGTGAGTCCTAACTCCCACACAGAGGACTCAGACCCATAACATTCTCCTCCCCATGTCTCCAGGTATGATCTTGGTGGCCATGGACCCCCAGCTGGGTCCCATGCTGTTTAAGTGTGACCCGGCAGGCTACTTCTGTGGCTTCAGGGCCACCAGCGTGGGGGCCAAGCAGACAGAGGCTAACAGCTACCTGGAGAAGAAACTGAAGAAGAGGCCGGAGCTGTCATATGAGATGACTGTGGAGGTAGGGGGATGGTTACACCTGGATACTCATGGAAACATCTTCCGAAAAGTGAAAGTCTGTACAGTATTCAGTCTCTCTCTCTCGCTCTCTCTCTCTCTCTGTTTCTTTCCCTCTCTCCTCCTATAGTTGGCCATCTCCTGTCTCTCTTCTATTCTGTCCATGGACTTCAAACCCAGTGAAATTGAAGTGGGTGTGGTCACTAAGGAAAGCCCCAAGTTCAGGTACTATACAATCACAGTAACTGCATTTCATCATCACTGTGTTTTTCTATTTGCTCATATGGTAATGATCAAGGATTTAGACAAGGGAACAACAGCCAAATGATCAATAGTCAATTCATTTTTCCTTCTCTCTTTCTCTCTCCCCAACCCTGTTTCTAACATCCACTCTCATCTTCTCTTCTTCACCCTCACAGGACACTCTCTGAGACAGAGATCGACACCCACCTGGTTGCCATTGCTGAGCGGGAATAGAGGTGCAGCCATCCACATACAGTACGTCAGGCGTCAGGCTGACTAACGAACAGACTAACCTAGTCGTTCAGTAATAGGACATCAATACTACTGCAGTAGATCTGCTTCAGACTGCTGTTGCAGAAGGGCCCATCTTATACAATACTAGGATATTTTTCTACTTTCCAACTATTTACATCTGCACAGGTTGATTTTCACCTTCAGTCTGCATATTAAAGCTTCTTGGACATACAGCCAGGCTGTAACTAGAATTCCCCTGTTGTTGGATTGGTTTGATCGTGTGGATCGTTTCATATTTATTGTCTGTATCTCATTGATCCCCATTGTTTATGACCACCAAATGGGTTTTAGCTGCCTGTGTCCAGAGCGTTACTCATGTCATCTATCACCTGCCACAGAAACACTGTGTAACAGAATAAAACACATCAAGTAAAACAAAAGAACACTAATATCCCTTTTTTATTCTGATAGCTTAGATGTTTTCTGTAGAATCACAAAAGACACAGTAGTTCTTAACCTTTTGTATTTATTTGATTCGATACATGTAACTAGAGACCTGGGTCCATATTCACAACATGTCTTAGAGTAGGAGTGCTGGGACGTATCCGCAAAGCGTCTCAGAAAAGGTCCTAGGAATCCTGTTAAAACGTGTTTTAAGACAAAAAAAACTCCCAGCTCAGAGTAGGTTTTAGGATGATGTTATGACACTGCTCAGACAATCTCAGGAGTAAAATCAACTCATAAAAGTTTATCTCTGCTGGTAATCATGACAGTTTGAGGTACCGCAAAGGAAAGATGGTGATGATGCTCATTGACATTGTTGCATATGATGGGGAATAACCATTGGTGATGAGGCATTCATTACCCGCTGTGAACTCTAGCACGCTTCAGACAACCATCAAATGTTGCAATGGTAAAACGTTTGATATCATTTTCGCATGATACGATCACGTTGCCTACTCTTAATTCTTGCCTAATAGCATCCATAACCTTTTTTTAACCAATTCTGATGGTTGTTAAAAGCGGAGTTTTGATAATATGACCATTATATCAACACACTCGTCACTCCCATTTAACAACTCCAAATCGCTTTGGCACTGTAGGCATCAAGTCACTTGCCGATAATGCTGCATACAGTGGCTTGCGAAAGTATTCACCCCCCTTGGCATTTTTCCTATTTTGTTGCCTTACAACCTGGAATTAAAATAGATTTTTGGGGGGGTTGTATCATTTGATTTACACAACATGCCTACCACTTTGAAGATGCAAAATATTTTTTATTGCGAAACAAGCAAGAAATAAGACAAAAAAACAGAAAACTTCAGCGTGCATAACTATTCACCCCCCCCCCCCCCCCCCAAAGTCAATACTTTGTAGAGCCACCTTTTGCAGCAATTACAGCTGCAAGTCTCTTGGGGTATGTCTCTATAAGCTTGGCACATCTAGCCACTGGGATTTTTGCCCATTCTTCAAGGCAGAACTGCTCCAGCTCCTTCAAGTTGGATGGGTTCCGCTGGTGTACAGCAATCTTTAAGTCATACAACAGATTCTCGATTGGATTGAGGTCTGGGCTTTGACTAGGCCATTCCAAGACATTTAAATGTTTCCCCTTAAACCACTCAAGTGTTGCTTTAGCAGTATGCTTAGCGTCATTGCTCCGTCCCAGTCTAAAATCTCTGAAAGACTGAAACAGGTTTTCCCTCAAGAATTTCACTGTATTTACCGGCATTCATCATTCCTTCAACCAGTTTCCCAGTCCCTGCCGATAAGAAACATCCCCACAGCATGATGCTGCCACCACCATGCTTCACTGTGGGGATGGTGTGCTTGGGGTGATGAGAGGTGTTGGGTTTGTGCCAGACATAGCGTTTTCCTTGATGGCCAAAAAGCTCAATTTTAGTCTCATCTGACCAGAGTACATTCTTCCATATGTTTGGGGAGTCTCCCACATGCCTTTTGGCGAACACCAAACATGTTTGCTTATTTTCTTCTTTAAGCAATGGCTTTTTTCTGGCCACTCTTCTATAAGCCCAGCTCTGTGGAGTGTACGGCTTAAAGTGGTCCTATGGACAAATACTCCAATCTCCGCTGTGGATCTTTGCAGCTCCTTCAGGGTTATCTTTGGTCTCTTTGTTGCCTCTCTGATTAATGCCCTCCTTGCCTGATCCATGAGTTTTGGTGGGCAGCCCTCTCTTGGCAGGTTTGTTATGGTGCCATATTCTTTCATTTTTTAAATAATGGATTTAATGATGCTCCGTGGGATGTTCAAAGTTTCAGATATTTTTTTATAACCCAACCCTGATTTGTACTTCTCCACAACTTTGTCCCTGACCTGTTTGGAGAGCTCCTTGGTCTTCATGATGCTGCTTGCTTGGTGGTGCCACTTGCTTAGTGGTGTTGCAGACTCTGGGGCCTTTCAGAGCAGGTGTATATATACTGAGATCATGTGACAGATCATGTGACACTTAGATTGCACACAGGTGGACTTTATTTAACTAATTATGTGACTTCTGAAGGTAATTGGTTTAGGGGCTTCATAGCAAAGGGGGTGAATACATATGCACGCACCACTTTCCCGTTATTTATTTTTTAGAATGTTTTGAAACAAGTTATTTTTTTAATTTCACTTCACCAATTTGGACTATTTTGTGTATGTCCATTACATGAAATCCAAATAAACATCCATTTAAATTACAGGTTGTAATGCAACAAAATAGGAAAAATGCCAAGGGGGATGAATATTTTTGCAAGGCACTGTAAAACGTCTTTCATTTTCATCGAACACAATCAAAGATAACATAGGCCCTAGATGGCTTCAATTGCCCAACTTATAGTCATGCCCAATTTAGGCATATTTTTTAACAATGTGATATTGAGCTTCAAAGGGATAACTTGATCTAACATGATGTAGGTTAATTAAATAATTGAAAGAAAAACGTGATTATTGATTGGCCTAGTGGTTATAGGTATTTATGCAGTATGCCTCATGTGAAATCATTGTCAAAAGTGCAAGAGATACAGTTGCGTGTAGCCGTAGGTCTAGATTATTTATAGATTGATTGTATAGAAATATCAAAACATTCGAACAACTCCAAAGCAATTGCATGTGGCGCCGGAACCACTGACTCGCTGCATTTTTCTATTATCAAGAAACCTGCTGGTAACTCTGAACTGGTTAGGACCGATCATGAGGTCTCCTCCGTTGACTAGGTGGGACTCTTATGACGAAAGAGGCTTCATGCGTAGCTTTTATTTATACCCATCAGAGTAGGAGTAAAATGTCTCTATTCTCAGCATTTACGACCAATTTTCTACTCTTGAGACGCTTTGAGGATACAGGCCCTGATCGAGGATCGGTTTTGCCTTTTAAATCATAATGAAAAAGAGGGGGGACCTGATCATAGATCAGCACTCCTACTCTGGGACACTTTGTGAATATGGGCCCAGACATCAAACAGTA
>NC_140013.1:13913424-14040924 GCF_964263955.1 Coregonus lavaretus
CTTCCATTTGCGAATAATCGCACCAACTGTTGTCACCTTCTCACCAAGCTGCTTGGCGATGGTCTTGTAGCCCATTCCAGCCTTGTGTAGGTCTATAATCTTGTCCCTGACATCCTTGGAGAGCTCTTTGGTCTTGGCCATGGTGGAGAGTTTGTAATCTGATTGATCGATTGCTTCTGTGGACAGGTGTCTTTTATACTGGTAACAGGCTGAGATTAGGAGCACTCCCTTTAAGAGTGTGCTCCTAATCTGAACTCGTTACCTGTATAAAAGGCACCTGGGAGCCAGAAATCTTTCTGATTGAGAGGGGGTCAAATACTTATTTCCCTCATTAAAATGCAAATCAATTAATTACATTTTTGACATGCATTTTTCTGGATTTTTTTGTTGTTATTCTGTCTCTCACTGTTCAAATAAACCTAGCATTAAAATTATAGACTGATCATGTCTTTGTCAGTGGGCAAACGTACAAAATCAGCAGGGGATCAAATACTTTTTTCCCTCACTGTACTACTACTACCAATCAGGTAGGCTCCCCTCACAGCTTCCAATTAAAAAATAGACGTGTGTGTGCACGTGTGTGTACGTGTGTGTGTGTGTGTGTGTGTGTGTGTGTGTGTGTGTGTGTGTGTGTGCGCGTGCGCACAAATACACTGTCAACATTGTTATTGTGGGTTTGATTGAATATGGTCATCAGATGTGCTGGAACATGAGTACAGTAACAGAGTGAGGGCCTTATTGTTCAGGACTCTCACACTGGCCCTCACACTGTCCCTCACACTGGCTCCAGGTCCATGTGTTCCTCAGGTCTCACTGTTCCAGTAGTAGGCCAGGCCAGAGGGGAGGTAGTGGGGTGGAAACGTGCCAGAGGTTTCAGCTGGAGCCTGTACAAACTCAGAGCTGCTCTCTCTCATGCTCTCTCGCTCTTTTTCTCTCTCTCTCTCTTTCTCTCTCTCTTTCTCTCTCTCTCTCTCTCTCTCTCTCTCTCTCTCTCTCTCTCATGCTCTCTCGCTCTTTTTCTCTCTCTCTCTCTCTCTCTCTCTCTCTCTCTCTCTCTCTCTCTCTCTCATGCTCTCTCTCTCTTTTTCTCTCTCTCTCTCTCTCTCTCTCTCTCTCTCTCTCTCTCTCTCTCTCTCTCTCTCTCTCTCTCATGCTCTCTCGCTCTTTTTCTCTCTCTCTCTCTCTCTCTCTCTCTCTCTCTCTCTCTCTCTCTCTCTCTCTCTCTCTCTCTCTCATGCTCTCTCGCTCTTTTTTTTCTCTCTCTCTCTCTCTCTCTCTCTCTCTCTCTCTCTCTCTCTCTCTCTCTCTCTCTCTCTTTCTCTCTTCTTGCACTGTGACAACCTCACTGTGTCATTGACTTCTCTGCTCTAGGCCTCCCCCTACTGACTGCTGTTGTTATAGCACCTAAATACAACATGGCCATCATTGGTCTAATAGAATTGACAGCCCATCGTTTGTGACTAGTTTTATAACATGAGAATGTGTTTGAGGTGCACACACCACCTTAGCCTGAATTTGCTCTATCCAATTATATTGTCTTGGCAACTGTTTTTCTTTTTTATAATGGCTTGACTAGTCAGTCATCTCATGCCATTCAAAGTGCCAATTGACCAGTAAGTCATTATGGAACATTTCTCCATTTGTGATCGGGTGTGTGGCAAAAACGGATCAATAAGCCTATACAGGACAAGCTTAGTATAGTTGGTAACTTTCTCTGTGTATTCTGCCAACAGTTTCCTGTAGTTGAAATACATCCACAAAAGGATGGACAAACTGGTGTTGGTAGGGTAATGCTTAGTGAAGAGTCTGTCACATAAAGTATTATTTTTGTTTTCCTAGTGCTGTATAAATGGAGAACACTGGTTCTGAATACCGTGTCTGTACTTGTTTGTCTAACCCTGACACTTGTCACAGACACAATGAGTCTCATGGAATCATTGGAGTCATCATGAATAAACATGTTGACTGGAAGTTCCAAAAGGTCCTCTCTGATATTTTGAAACTTAATGGCAATAAGTCCACCCCCCACCCCCCCTCGTCGTCTATGATTGGTCACCGCGTCCCGGCAGCACAGATTAAGACATGTTTCCCAACTTTACCTCCCCTGTTCCCCACGCCAGCGTCACATGACCCATTACATCACTGGATTGAGGTCAGCGCAGGATTAGGATGCTGGGAGAGCAGTGGAATTACTGAAAGTGATGGAGAAGTGGAGGGAGGAAGGGGGGTCCAGAGGGTACAGAGAGAGAGAGTGGCATTAACAAGAAAGAGGGGAAGAGGGGAAAGGAGAGAGAAATAAGATTCCAGAAAATGTACAGTAGAGAGCTTAACATACAAAGGGGGATTGTACAAAGCAAGCATCTTAAATTCAATTTCCATACTTTTGTTAAAGTGCAGTTTGTGTGTGGCCATGCAGTTAAACTCTGTTAGAGTTCTAACAATAATGTGTTATCAGAGGATAGATAATATCTGAGAAATAGCAGTGGTTTATAATTGTGTTCTAATGGCGACATAAGTGAGGAGGAAGGATATGTTGTTGACTGTTGTGGCGATCACTTCACTGTGTCTCTATTTGTCTATTTTGTTCCTCTGTTGACCACTCACTCATGTATTCATTGTATAACTTTGTTTTTGTTTATCAAACCATATGGACAGTCACCTCCGCCTGTTTGTTGCACTGTTCTCTCCCCTCCCTCTCTATTCCTCCCTCCATCTCTCAGGAGATTATGTCTGGAGATTTGTTATTGATGGTTGATGATGATAACAGTCAGTGGTAGCAGCTTCCTAACAGCATTCACTAGTACATACAGTACCATATCAACACGCATTGGGAGATAACAAATAGACACATGTTCATAACAGCAGTCTGAATCTATAACAAAAACAGGTTCATAACAGCAGTCTGAATCTATAACAAAAACAGGTTCATAACAGCAGTCTGAATCTATAACAAAGACAGGTTCATAACAGCAGTCTGAATCTATAACAAAGACAGGTTCATACCAGCAGTCTGAATCTATAACAAAGACAGGTTCATACCAGCAGTCTGAATCTATAACAAAGACAGGTTCATACCAGCAGTCTGAATCTATAACAAAGACAGGTTCATAACAGCAGTCTGAATCTATAACAAAGACAGGTTCATACCAGCAGTCTGAATCTATAACAAAGACAGGTTCATACCAGCAGTCTGAATCTATAACAAAGACAGGTTCATAACAGCAGTCTGAATCTATAACAAAGACAGGTTCATAACAGCAGTCTATAACAAAAACAGGTTCATAACAGCAGTCTGAATCTATAACAAAAACAGGTTCATACCAGCAGTCTGAATCTATAACAAAGACAGGTTCATAACAGCAGTCTAAATCTTTAACAAAGACAGGTTCGTAACAGCAGTCTGAATCTATAACAAAGACAGGTTCATAACAGCAGTCTATAACAAAAACAGGTTCATAACAGCAGTCTGAATCTATAACAAAGACAGGTTCATAACAGCAGTCTGAATCTATAACAAAGACAGGTTCATACCAGCAGTCTGAATCTATAACAAAAACAGGTTCATAACAGCAGTCTGAATCTATAACAAAGACAGGTTCATACCAGCAGTCTGAATCTATAACAAAGACAGGTTCATAACAGCAGTCTGAATCTATAACAAAGACAGGTTCATAACAGCAGTCTGAATCTATAACAAAAACAGGTTCATACCAGCAGTCTGAATCTATAACAAAAACAGGTTCATACCAGCAGTCTGAATCTATAACAAAGACAGGTTCATAACAGCAGTCTGAATCTATAACAAAGACAGGTTCATAACAGCAGTCTAAATCTTTAACAAAGACAGGTTCGTAACAGCAGTCTGAATCTATAACAAAGACAGGTTCATAACAGCAGTCTATAACAAAGACAGGTTCATAACAGCAGTCTAAATCTTTAACAAAGACAGGTTCGTAACAGCAGTCTGAATCTATAACAAAGACAGGTTCATAACAGCAGTCTATAACAAAAACAGGTTCATAACAGCAGTCTGAATCTATAACAAAGACAGGTTCATAACAGCAGTCTGAATCTATAACAAAGACAGGTTCATACCAGCAGTCTGAATCTATAACAAAAACAGGTTCATAACAGCAGTCTGAATCTATAACAAAGACAGGTTCATACCAGCAGTCTGAATCTATAACAAAGACAGGTTCATAACAGCAGTCTGAATCTATAACAAAGACAGGTTCATAACAGCAGTCTGAATCTATAACAAAGACAGATTCATACCAGCAGTCTAAATCTATAACAAAAACAGGTTCATACCAGCAGTCTAAATCTATAACAAAAACAGGTTCATACCAGCAGTCTGAATCTATAACAAAAACAGGTTCATACCAGCAGTCTGAATCTATAACAAAGACAGGTTCATAACAGCAGTCTAAATCTTTAACAAAGACAGGTTCGTAACAGCAGTCTGAATCTATAACAAAGACAGGTTCATAACAGCAGTCTGAATCTATAACAAAAACAGGTTCATACCAGCAGTCTGAATCTATAACAAAAACAGGTTCATACCAGCAGTCTGAATCTATAACAAAGACAGGTTCATAACAGCAGTCTGAATCTATAACAAAGACAGCTTCGTAACAGCAGTCTGAATCTATAACAAAGACAGGTTCATAACAGCAGTCTATAACAAAAACAGGTTCATAACAGCAGTCTGAATCTATAACAAAGACAGGTTCATAACAGCAGTCTGAATCTATAACAAAAACAGGTTCATAACAGCAGTCTGAATCTATAACAAAGACAGGTTCATAACAGCAGTCTGAATCTATAACAAAGACAGGTTCATACCAGCAGTCTGAATCTATAAGAAAGACAGGTTCATACCAGCAGTCTGAATCTATAACAAAGACAGGTTCATAACAGCAGTCTGAATCTATAACAAAGACAGGTTCATACCAGCAGTCTGAATCTATAGCAAAGACAGGCTCATAACAGCAGTCTATAAAAAAGACAGGTTCATAACAGCAGTCTAAATCTATAACAAAGAGAGGTTCATAACAGCAGTCTGAATCTATAACAAAGACAGATTCATACCAGCAGTCTGAATCTATAACAAAGACAGGTTCATAACAGCAGTCTAAATCTATAACAAAGACAGGTTCATAACAGAAGTCACTATCTGCGATATGTTGTCAGATGTATCATTTAGGTGAGGTAGAAATCCTAAACGGACTAGGACTAGTTACTATAACCCAGTGAATTCCTCTGAGCTAGACTCTCCAGATGAATCTGTGAGAGACCGGCACAGCAGGGCCTGACAGGACTGGGACCGGCTACTGGAAGAAGTCGCACTCCAAATACTGCCAGCATTGCCTTGAAGACCCAGAAAACACTATACTGTGTGAAAACATGATAGTGATGGAAAGTATTTTACTGTAATTTTCAGATATTCTGTGTGTAGTTTTTTTTCTCAAATTGATTTTTATGTACTACAGGTCCAAGTTTAATTAAAGTTTCTTTTTCCCAGGATGCACTGGGCTTCGAGGGCAGTTGTAATGGGTAATGTTGGAACCAATTTGTCATCTGGAGAGAGAACGACAGTAATCCTGCCAGCAGAGAGAAAGATGTCAAGACAACAATTTACATGGAGATGTAGAGGAAGAAAGGCTGGCGAGACAGTGACACCAAAGAGAAGAGAGAAAGAGATAGGAGGAGGAAGAGAGAGAGAGAGACTGTAATCCTGTCTAATTCACTTAGAGAAGCGCTGAATGGGCAAGACACTAAGAGGATTGGGACATTCTCTAAATTAGATCAGTAAAAATAACAAAGTGCAAGGAGAGGTGAGAAGAAGTGTGGACATGTGGGCACATGGACACAGGACAGGACAGGACAGAGGGACAGGATGGGAGAGGGGGACTAAGGGTGATAATGGACATGTTTACTAACAGACATCAGAGCAGGTTGACCTAGTGCTCCTGTATGAGACTTCTCTCCAAGTCAGAGAAGGAACTAGAATCCCCTAGTTAGTTTTACTTCAATTTAACCCTAATTCTAAGGCTGACCCACCCCCTTTCCCTCCCTCCTCCAACCCTGACTACACCAAAATCGGACTTCTCTCATAAACAAATCTAATCCTGACAATAATCTCAATCCAAGACATTAACAATAATCTTGCATCCAAACACTGACTTTTACTCTCAATAATAACTAGGTGTTAAACTTTAAGCCCCAGTATTGACTTAGTAAAAGTATATAACATGATTGTCAGTCAAGTGTTGATCCAGTGATAAGCCTAACCATAATACTGATCTTAATACTACACTAAATTCAATTGAGCATACTGTACATACCCTTAAAAGGAATTATGGAGTGAGTCATTCCTGTTAAAACTCTATCTTAGATAAATCATGACAATAATAATAACAGAACATTTTCATATAAATAAAAATAAGAATAACTTTATTTGTATAGCACTAATTAATACAAGTAACAAAGTGCTTCATGTCATAAAATAAAAGTACTAACAAAGAAACAAAAACAAAAGGAAGGAGAAATGAAAAAAGAAGATAGCTAATTAAAATCGTACTGTACATTGAAATCAAACATTAAAAGCATCTTTACAAAAGTGTATCTTCACAATATAAAAAGAGGCACTGAATCTGCAATATGATGGAATTAACAGTAATCACAGTGATAATGATCGAATATGATTACATTCATACTGTAGTTCTATTACTACTATGTTTTCAGCCTTGTCATATCAAAACCATTATCAATATTAGACACCATTAAAGATTTAAATGGACATCCATGACGCCATTTGGTGGATTGAAGAGAAATACAGTAAATGGCATATAGAGCTTGACAGGGATAGACATAAGCTATTTGTTAAGATTGGTAATATTTAGATGTAAATTTACAACCAATAGCATATTAGGATTAGGGTTTATGTCATAGAGAATACAGGCTTTTGGGGATTGTAAACTATCACAGATGGTATTTAAAACCATCTGTAACTTTATGTAATATAGACGCAGGGAGTCAGGAAGCAAGTGCAGTTAGTGAGTTTAATGACGAAGAACATTGAACGATACAAAACAAGAAAAGCGTCTAAACATGGGAGTCCGGGCAATATTGCCTGGTGGGTGATAACAACGCTATATGAAGGGGAAGTAATCAGGGAGGTGATGAAGTCCAGGTGTGCGTAATGAAGGTTGCAGGTGTGCGTAAGGATGGGTTGCCAGGACCGGTGGTTAGTAGACCGGCGACGTCACGCGCTGGAGAGGGGGAGCGGGAGTGACACTTTCTCTCTCAGCGTCTGTCTTCTTCCTCTTGTATTTTTTTTTTTTTTACCCCTTTTTCGTGATGTCCAAGTGGTAGTTACAGTCTTGTCCCGTCACTGCAACTCTCGTACGGACTCCGGAGAGGCGATGGTCGAGAGCCATGCGTCCTCCGAAACACGACCCTGTCAAGCCGCACTACTTCTTGACACACTGCTCGCTTAACCCGGAAGCCAGCCGCACCAATGTGTCGGAGGAAACACCATACATCTGGCGACCGTGTCAGCGTGCATGTGCCTGGCCCGCCACAGGAGTTGGTAGAACGCGATAGGACAAGGACATCCCGGCCGGCCAAACCGGGACGACGCGGAGCCAATTGTGCATCGCCTTATGGGTCTCCTGGTCGCGGCCGGCTGCAACACAGCTCGGGATCAGAACCCGGATATGTAGTGACACCTCAAGCACTGCAGTGCCTTAGACCGCTGCGCCACTCGGGAGGCCGCGCCTTCTTCCTCTTTTATTTGGAAAAAAAAAACTATTAAAACTTTACTTTCATGAAATGAACAAATTCTATGGATTTTCTTCCTTTCAATAAATTAATTTTGCACCCATAGAATTGGAATTTACTTTTAGTTAGCTTGATTTACAAACAAAACGTGGTATCCAGTATCCTTTGAATGGCTCCTTTCTGTTCACATAACCTCCCAGTTGTCTCAACCAACAATAAATGACAAACGATTGTAGATAAAGAACCATCTTCTAGTTCCATCCAACCTATCCCAGAGAGCAGCATGCCACCCCGTTCTCACAAACAATGGTCCCCCCACCCATCTCTTATGTGGCGCCAGTTTATCTCTGTGAAACTATGCCTCTGAGCAGAACAGAGCATAACTGGGAAATGTTCTTTTAATTTACATTTAACATTTACATTTAAGAGCAGATGCTCTTATCCAGAGCGACTTACAAATTGGTGCATTCAACTTAGGATAGCCAGTGGGACAACCACCCCCTTTTTTTTTAGAAGGATTACTGTTATACTATTCCAGGTATTCCTTAAAGAGGTAGGGTTTCAAGTGTTACCGGAAGGTAGTCAGTGACTCCGCTGTCCTGGCGTCGTGGGGGAGCTTGTTCCACCATTGGGGTGCCAGAGCAGGAACTGTGCTTCTGTAGAGGTAGGGGGGCTAGCAGGCCAGAGGTGGATGAACGTAGTGCACTCGTTTGGGTGTAGGGTCTGATCAGAGCCTGAAGGTAAGGAGGTGCCGTTCCCCTCACAGCTCCGTAGGCAAGCACCATGGTTTTGTAGTAGATGCGAGCTTCAACTGGAAGCCAGTGGAGTGTGCGGAGGAGCGGGGTGACATGAGAGAACTTGGGAAGGTTGAACACCAGATGGGCTGCAGCGTTCTGGATAAGTTGTAGGGGTTTAATGGCACAGGCAGGGAGCCCAGCCAACAGCGAGTTGCAGTAATCCAGACGGGAGATGACAAGTGCCTGGATTAGGACATTTGCCGCTTTCTGTGTAAGGTAGGGTCGTACTCTGCAAATGTTGTAGAGCATGAACCTGCAGGATCGGGTCACCGCTTTGATGTTAGCAGAGAACGACAGGGTGTTGTCCAGGGTCACGCCAAGGTTCTTTGCACTCTGGGAGGAGGACACAATGGAGTTAATTAATTTACCTTTACTCCCCCCACACACCTTCTAGTTCCGTCCAACCTATCCCAGAGAGCAGTCTAGAACCCAGTCTGGAACCCAGAGCCAGAGAACCCAAGCGTCCTACATGCCTTCATGTTCTCACAAACAATGGTCCCCCCAACTCAACTCTTACGTGACGCCAATTAATCTCTATGAAACTATGCCTCGGAGAGAACAGAATTGGGAAATGTGATTTCTTTTTCATTTACTTTTATTCCTTACAACCCACCCACCCCCCTTGTGCAGAATGTCGGGATGGACTTGTGGGGGGGAGGGGGGTTGTTGGGATTAGGAATCGATTAAGAGGAAATTGGACTGTAGGGCGGGCTACATCTCGCAGGGCCGCCGGCCTGGCCGTAGGATGATTACAGTATTTACAGAACATCCCGGTGGCCAGCTTGTTTGGCAGGGATTAGAGGCAAAGAAATGAATCATATTTTTAAGTCCTAAGTGTATCTGTGTCTCCTGCTCTGTCCCACTCTGTGTCTGTGCTTTACTAGTCCATATGCTGCTCCCAGGGATTACCATGGGGGAGGTTCCGGTCCTCTCGTCTGTTTCCTCCATCGCTCTACTCCTCTTTCTCATCTCTTATCCCTCTCCTTTCTTTTCATCTCTCTCTCCTGCCTCATTTCTCATTTCTCATATCTCTTTATCCCTCTCTCTATTCCTCTCTCCTGTTTTTCCTATCATCTCTCTGCTCCCTGACTATAGACGCGTAAGTTAATACAGGGGTGGCAGGTACCCTAGCGGTTAAGAGCGTTTGGCCAGTAACCAAAAGATCACTGGTTTGAATCCCCGAGCTGGCAAGGTGGAAAATCAGCCTTTCTGCCCTTGAGGAAGGCAGTTAACCAACAACTGTGCCGATGATGTCGAATAAAGCAGCCCCACTCACCTCTCTGATTCAGATGATGCATTCAGTTGTGCAACTGACTAGATATCTTCTTTCCTAATCTGGACTATCTTGTGGGTATCCTTACCATCTATGTCAGGGGTTCCCACATTTTTTTCACTCAGGCCCCACTTCCAGCATTGTCCATGACACAAACTGTTCACACCCTTCTTGTTGACAGAGAGAACATTTTGCAGGTTTAAAGCTTATTTCCTGCCATTCTACACATTTTTTCATGGGGTGCAGTAAAAATGTTGCTATTTTAAAACTCATTTTCTGCTATTCTACACATATTGCCATGTCTTATGTGTGTTCATGTGATAGTTGAGTGACTCAAACATTACAACAACATCTATGGGCTAGGAAACCTAGCTACAAAATGTTAGCTGACATGGGCTAGTTGATCTGGACATTTATGACAAGTTATAAATAACTCTCTAAGGTCTGCAATGACTGACATGACAAGAGGAAAACTGATGATGCACTACTGTCACGCTCTGGCTCCGGGACTGTGTATTTTGAGCCAGGGTGTGTTCATTTGGTTGTGGTTGGTATTGGTTGTGTTGTATTTTGGTTGTTTCCTTGTTTGGTCGTGTGACTCCCAATCAGTGGTAACGAGTGTCAGCTGTCGGCTCGTTATCTCTGATTGGGAGCCATATTTAAACTGTCAGTGTTCACCTTAGGGTTGTGGGTTTTTGTTCCTTGTCAGTCATTGTCACTGTGGACTTTACGATCGTGTTTTGTTTTGTTTCGTGTACTTTACCAATTAAAGTCATGTTCGTATCGCACGCTGCGCCTTGGTCCACTCATTTCGTAGACGATCGTGACAGAAAAACCCACCATCAAAGGACCAAGCAGCGTGTCCAGGAATCGGCAGCCTGGATGTGTGAGCAGCGTCGGAGGGACGAGAGGCACCCCCAAGAATTTTTTAGGGGGGGGCACAGGGCATGGACGACGGGGCTGACGGAGGCAGAGAAGGGGCGAATTCAAAAGGCCACCAGGTTACGGGGGCCACTGGTCAAAGTAGGGAAAGGAGGTTTAGAGGCACGGCGAGAGGTACTGGGGTGTGTTACCAGTCCGGTCCGGCCCGTTCCAGTTCCCGGAGTAGAGCCAGTGGTGTGTGTCCCCAGTACGGTCCGGCCTGTTACGGCCCCTCGCACCAAATGGACGGTGCGCGTCTCCAGCCCGGTCCGGCCTGTTCCTGCCTCTCGCACAAAGCCTACGGGGTGCGTCGCCAGCCCAGCCCGGCCTGTTCCTGCTCCACGCACAAAGCCTACGGGGTGCGTCGCCAGCCCAGCCCGGCCTGTTCCTGCTCCACGCACAAAGCCTACGGGGTGCGTTGCCAGCCCAGCCCGGCCTGTCCCTGCTCCACGCACAAAGCCTACGGGGTGCGTCGCCAGCCCAGCCCGGCCTGTTCCTGCTCCACGCACAAAGCCTACGGGGTGCGTCGCCAGCCCAGCCCGGCCTGTTCCTGCTCCACGCACAAAGCCTACGGGGTGCGTCGCCAGCCCAGCCCGGCCTGTTCCTGCTCCACGCACAAAGCCTACGGGGTGCGTCGCCAGCCCAGCCCGGCCTGTTCCTGCTCCACGCACAAAGCCTATGGGGTGCGTTGCCAGCCCAGCCCGGCCTGTCCCTGCTCTACGCACAAAGCCTACGGTGTGCGTCGCCAGCCCAGCCCGGCCTGTTCCTGCTCCACGCACAAAGCCAGGGGTACGAGTCGTCGGCCTGGTCCAGCCTGTTCCTGCTACTCGCACCAAGCCAAGGGTGCGAGTCGTCAGCCTGGTCCAGCCCGTTCCTGCTACTCACACCAAGCCAAGGGTGCGAGTCGTCAGCCTGGTTCAGCCCGTTCCTGCTACTCGCACCAAGCCAGGGGTGCGAGTCGTCGGCCTGGTCCAGCCCGTTCCTGCTACTCGCACCAAGCCAAGGGTGCGAGCCGTCAGCCTGATCCAGCCCATTCCTGCTACTCGCACCAAGCCAGGGATGCGAGTCGTCAGCCTGGTGAGGCCCGTTCCGAATCCACGCATCAAGCCTAGGGTGCGTATCGTCGGCCAGGTCCGGTCCGTTCCTGCCTCACGCGCCAAGCCAGGGGTGCGCGTCGTCAGTCCAGATCCTACCAGCTGGGTCAGATCGGACCGGGGGCGCTACGGGGGGATTGAAGAAGGGTGGTGGTCAAGCCCGGAGCCGGAGCCGCCTCCGAGGAGCAACACCCACCCAGCCCTCCCCTATTTGGGGTGTAGGCGCGGTCGGAGTCCGCGCCTTTAGGGGGGGGTACTGTCACGCTCTGGCTCCGGGACTGTGTATTTTGAGCCAGGGTGTGTTCATTTGGTTGTGGTTGGTATTGGTTGTGTTGTATTTTGGTTGTTTCCTTGTTTGGTCGTGTGACTCCCAATCAGTGGTAACGAGTGTCAGCTGTCGGCTCGTTATCTCTGATTGGGAGCCATATTTAAACTGTCAGTGTTCACCTTAGGGTTGTGGGTTTTTGTTCCTTGTCAGTCATTGTCACTGTGGACTTTACGATCGTGTTTTGTTTTGTTTCGTGTACTTTACCAATTAAAGTCATGTTCGTATCGCACGCTGCGCCTTGGTCCACTCATTTCGTAGACGATCGTGACAACTACCCAATTTCGAAATTGCACCTTGTGCGTTCTCCTATTACAACTTTCAAGAGTAAGTTGAAAGCTGGACTGAGTTCCTTCAAAAATATATATACACTACCAGTCAAAAGTTTGGACACACCTACTCATTCACTATTTTTTACATTGTAGAATAATAGTGAAGATATCAAAACTATGAAATAACACATATGGAATCATGTATTAACCAAAAAAATCAAAATATATTTTATATTTGAGATTCTTCAAATAGCCACCCTTTGCCTTGATGACAGCTTTGCACACTCTTGGCATTCTCTCAAACAGCTTCACCTGGAATGGTTTTACAACAGTCTTGAAGGAGTTCCCACATATGCTGAGCACTTGTTGGCTGCTTTTCCTTCACTCTGCTGTCCGACTCATCCCAAACCATCTCAATTGGGTTGAGGTCGGGGGATTCTGGAGGTCAGGTCATCTGATGCAGCACTCCATCACTCTCCTTCTTGGTAAAATAGCCCTTACACAGCCTGGAGGTGTGTTGGGTCATTGTCCTGTTGAAAAAGAAATGATAGTCCCACTAAGCCCAAACCAGATGGGATGGTGTATCGCTGCAGAATGCTGTGGTAGCCATGCTGGTTAAGTGTGCCTTGAATTCTAAATAAATCACAGACAGTGTCACCAGCAAAGCACCCCCACACCATAACACCTCCTCCTCCATGCTTTATGGTGGGAACTACACATGCAGAGATCATCCGTTCACCCACACCGCGTCTCACAAAGACACGGCTGTCGGAAACAAAAATCTCAAATTTGGACTCCAGACCAAAGGACACATTTCCACCGGTCCAATGTCCATTGCTCGTGTTTCTTGGCCCAAGCAGGTCTCTTCTTCTTATTGGTGTCCTTTAGTAGTGGTTTATTTGCAGCAATTCGACCATGTAGGCCTGATTCATTCACACAGTCCCCTCTGAACAGTTGATGCTGAGATGTGTCTGTGACATGAACTCTGTGAAGCATTTATTTGGGCTGCAATTTCTGAGGCTGGTAACTCTAATGAAGTTATCCTCTGCAGCAGAGGTAACTCTGGGTATTCCATTCCTGTGGCGGTCCTCATGAGAGCCAGTTTAATCATAGCGTTTGACGGTTTTTGCGACTACACTTGAAGAAACTTTCAAAGTTCTTGAAATTTTCCGTATTGACTGACCTTCATGTCTTAAAGTAATGATGGACTGTCATTTCTATTTGCTTATTTGAGCTGTTCTATTCTACAATGTAAAAAATAGTAAAAATAAAGAAAAACCCTGAATGAGTAGGTGTCCAAACTTTTGACTGGTACTGTATGTATATATATATATATACAGTTGAAGTCGGAAGTTTACATACCATTAGGTTGAAGTCATTAAAACTCGTTTTTCAACCACTCCACAAATTTCTTGTTAACAAACTATAGTTTTGGCAAGTCAGTTAGGACATCTACTTTGTGCATAACACAAGTAATTATTCCAACAATTGTTTACAGACAGATTATTTCACTTATAATTCACTGTATCACGATTCCAGTGGGTCAGAAGTTTACATACACTATGTTGACTGTGCCTTTAAATAGCTTGGAAAATTCCAGAAAATGATGTCATGGCTTTAGAAGCTTCTGATAGGCTAATTGACATAATTTGAGTCAATTGGAGGTGTACCTGTGGATGTATTTCAAGCCCTACCTTCAAACTCAGTGCCTTTTTGCTTGACATCATGGGAAAATCAAAAGAAATCAGCCAAGACCTCAGAAAACAAATGTAGACCTCCACAAGTCTGGTTCATCCTTGGGAGCAATTTCCAAATGCCTGAAGGTACCACGTTCATCTGTACAAACAATAGTACGCAAGTATAAACACCATGGGACCACGCAGCCATCATACCGCTCAGGAAGGAGACGCGCTCTGTCTCATAGAGATTAACGTACTTTGGTGCGAAAAGTGCAAATCAATCCCAGAACAACAGCAAAGGACCTTGTGAAGATGCTGGAGGAAACAGGTACAAACGTATCTATATCCACAGTAAAACGAGTCCTATATCGACATAAACTGAAAGGCCGCTCAGCAAGGAAGAAGCCACTGCTTCAAAACCGCCATAAAAAAGCCAGACTACGGTTTGCAACTGCACATGGGGACAAAGATCTTACTTTTTGGAGAAATGTCCTCTGGTCTGATGAAACCAAAATAGAACTGTTTGGCCATAATGACCATCCTTATGTTTGGAGGAAAAAGAGGGCTGCTTGCAAGCCGAAGAACACCATCCCAACCGTGAAGCACAGGGGTGGCAGCATCATGCCGTGGGGGTGCTTTGCTGCTGGAGGGACTGGTGCACTTCACAAAATAGATGGCATCATGAGGAAGGAAAATTATGTGGATTTATTGAAGCAACATCTCAAGACATCAGTCAGGAAGTTAAAGCTTGGTCGCAAATGGGTCTTCCAAATGGACAATGACCCCAAGCATACTTCCAAGTTGTGGCAAAATGGCTTAAGGACAACAAAGTCAAGGTATTGGAGTGGCCATCACAAAGCCCTGACCTCAATCCTATAGAAAATGTGTGGGCAGAACTGAAAAAGCGTGTGCGAGCAAGGAGGCCTAGAAACCTGACTCAGTTACACCAGCTCTGTTAGGAGGAATGGGCCAAAATTCACCAAACTTATTGTGGGAAGCTTGTGGAAGGCTACCCGAAGCGTTTGACCCAAGTTAAACAATTTAAAGGCAATGCTACCAAATACTAATTGAGTGTATGTAAACTTCTGACCCACTGGGAATGTGATGAAAGAAATAAAAGCTGAAATAAATCATTCTCTCTACTATTATTCTGACATTTCACATTCTTAAAATAAAGTGGTGATCCTAACTGACCTAAAACAGGGAATTTGTACTAGGATTAAATGTCAGGAATTGTGAAAAACTGAGTTTAAATGTATTTGGCTAAGGTGTACGTAAACTTCCAACTTCAACTGTATATATTAAATCTATGTAACTCCCTCTGTGGACATCATGTTGAAACTCAAAGATGTACTGAGCAAGAATATTATTCACCAATGAGATTTTCATCTGAACAGAGATGCTGTGCCATTACAGTCCTAAAACAAACTTTCACCCACATTTTTATTTTATTTTTTATTTAACCTTTATTTAACTAGGCAAGTCAGTTAAGAACAAATTCTTATTTACAATGACGGCCTAAATATGTCAATGCCATACTCAGTTGATAGTGTGGAAGAATGTTTTTATACAAATCAACAAATATCACAATGGACTCATAAAACAGGTACAGAATTAGTCTTCTAGATGGTTATACAACATTTTATTTAGGCTCAATCACCAGGGCTCATATTCAGAAATAGTCTGAGTAAGAGTGCTGATCTAGGATTGGTTTGGTCTTTTAGATAATAATTAATTATATTATATGGACAGGAAGGACCCTGATCCTAGATCAGCACTCCCACTCTGAGATGCTTTGTGAATATGGTCCCAGATATTTTAATAACACTGGTCTAGCTGACCTTGCTGACAAAACACATGGAAATATATGAAAGCCATCCAAATCCCTACCTCTCTCATGTCTCTGTTTTAGGAGGGTCACCAATGGGCCCCCACATATTTAGGCCTACTTCTAATCTGCATAATCTGCATCTACCCTGTTCTTTCTCCTCTCAACATCTCCCCTCTCAACCTTTTGCATGGATTAGAGTAGTGTCCCCGGACGTCACATTCTGTGTATTTACGACAGATACTTTACCTCCTGCTCTCTTTACAGGGATACAACAGGATAACACATGTAAGAGTGGGAAAGTGATCTGGGAGAGTCCTGCGATTTTAATAGCAGTTGCTTCATTCTTATTGGTTGGATGATTAAGTGCCACTAAAGTGTACAATGTAGTTGGACTGCTGCTGTTCATTGCACACTGATAGGATTGTGTTATTACTGTGTTGGGCACATTTTTATGCACATGGTTATTATGCAAGCAAAAAAAAGCGTGAGAGTTGCGTGGTGTGTCTGTGTAACACATTGTTGGTACCAGACATGATTGCATATTCAAGTAAAGTTTAATATTTACAAAAAGAACAAAATAAGCAGAATAATAGCAATATTCATAATAGCTGTAGAATTAATAATAATAATTATAGTAATAATGATAATATTAACGTCAAACAAATTACCACAATTTTACTTCAAAGGACTCACAAATTTAAAGAAACATCATATGTTTTAGTCTAATACAAAAAGATGAAATGATACATCAACACAAAATGGTACCCCTCCCTCCTTTACAGGTAACAACTGAGAGAAGCTCCATGCTTTCTGTGCAAGGGAAGCGCAATCATGGCCAGACCCTTCCCTTTCTGCTGTTGAGTCTTCTCTCCTGCAAATATCTCATTGTAACAGTATATTCGGCAACAGGGTTAGTTAAGTCATTAAGGGAAAATATTGTATTTAAGTACTGGTGATGTAATCATCAAATCCCCCCAAGCAAACACAGAGTTGGATAGGAACGCAAAGGCTACACATTGGTCATTCTTGCATATCCCAGAATACCTTGGGCCCAGATGTGATTCCTTCCACGATTGGTGCTCAAAGACAAGAGGTATGTTACTAACTCTATAGCCCTAACTCAGCCACCCTCCCTTACCCCCCTTGCACGCTAACACACTGTCTGCAGAGGGACCCCTCCCTTCAAAGCTACTGGGGAAAAGGATACAACAATAGCCTATGGTATCTACTTGACAGTACCAAAGGCCCATGTTATCCTTGCTTTACCCATCCCCTCTTGCTTATTGAGAAACACATGCATGTATGTGTAGGTGTCTGTGTGTCTGCCTGTGTGTCTGTTTGGCTCCAGGATCTCTCAGTTCACCAAATATGAAAAGCAACTTCATAACAAAAATAAACCATTAAACAAATGACAGAGGGAAAAAGAAAACAACATTGTCCACATTGGAGTCAGGCTTCACCTATGGCTGGAACTCCCTCTGTTTGTTCAATATCAAATTCAAGGCAGAGTCATTTTCTTCATTAAAACGTACACAACTTTCAATTGTTCTGAAGTAATGATAAAAATAACCACTGGATCAAATTTGGTCAAAAGTCAAGGCCAGCCCACCCATCTTGGGGGTTGAATTCCACTTTTCCTTTCTAGTTTTCAGTTACCATTAAGCACAACAAGACCACTAAAGGATTGATAGATCTTGTTCAGAAATCAACTTGGCGTTTACTATCAGCTACCTGACCAATGGGATCCATTGCAATCAATATTTTAATCTCCTTTTTTCTCTTTTCTCCTCTTTTTAAATCAATTTTTCATTATCTCCATCAAATTGCAATCTCTATTCATTTGGTCCACAAAACCCTGATTATGGAATACAAGAATGGACCTTTGTCAATGATGAAGTTTTTTTCTAAATGTAATTATCAAGTTATAAATGTATTCAATTTCATTCTGCAGGTATTGCTTTCAATAGTGTGGCATGTATTCCTTGTCGATTTGTTTGTCATCACTTCTATATGAATAACTTTATTACCTCAATGTCCCATTGATTGTGCATCCTCACATTGATAAACTGTATTGATTGGATATCATTGATTTAACAATATTGATGTGATCAGAGATTTCTTGTCACCTTCCCAAAAATCACAAAGCCAAACATAATTGGATCTGCTTCCACATTGCTTTCCATAACACAAAAAATAATGACATTTTCTCAGTCAATGAGTTCATGGACTGAAATGATTAGTTGACCATGTATGTGTCCAAGTCTTTAACACTGAATGGAATGGGAGCTTCTCCTGGCTGGTCCCTTCCTTACCTTCTCCCCCCTACAAGACCTGGAACTTCCAGGAGTTCTGGTCTTTGTAGTCCAGGCAGTCAGCTGCATTGAAGTTGAGTTTCCAGGAGGCAGCTTGGTCCTTGTAGTCCAGGCAGTCGACAGCCCCGAAGCCCAGCGAGGCGGCTGTGTAGCCCTGTGAGGACAGAGAGGCAGGGGACTGGCTGAGGTGCCCGCCCATGGAGGTGATGGGGCTGAGGGCGCCCCCGGTGGCGGAGAGCTGTGAGTGCATGGGAGACAGGTAGGAGCTGCAGTCCAGGCCAGTGAAGTAAGAGGACGAGCCTGCGTAGCTCTGGGTGTAGGCCGGGGCCTGGGTGTAGGTCATGGGGTAGGCAGAGGAGCGCTGCATGCAGGGCGTGGTGGAGGCTGACAGGGGATCTGGCAGCGGAGAGATGGAGGCAGGGCTCCAAATGGACACAGTCGCGTTGGCACTGCTGGAGCTGGGGGTGATGGCGGTGCCAGGGGGAGGGGGTGCTGGACTGTAGGACCCGTTGGTGTTGGCATTGGCCTCAGAGTTGGCCTCCCGGGCTGGAGAGGCCTTCTTCTTGGGTGGACGAGGTTTAGACTGGCCCGTGCTCTGCTGCGCCTGCTGGCGGCATTTAGCACGGCGGTTCTTGAACCATACCTGTGGAGGAGCACATGGTGAGTTCTCAGACAACTCAGCGTCCTGTCTGGCAAAACAATCACTGAAGTTTTGTAAATAGACAATTGAACCACACTTTCATTTTTGCAAGATAATTTAACCAATTCTAGTGGGCATTTATGCATGAGAGTATATATCCTGTTTATTACCTGTACACGAGACTCTGGTAGGTTGATCTTAAGGGCCACTTCTTCCCTCATGAAGATGTCGGGGTAGCGCGTTTTGGAAAACAGTGCCTCCAGGATGTCCAACTGCCCGCGCGTGAACGTGGTCCTTTCCCGACGCTGCTTTCTGGGGATGTCTAAAATACACACACACACACACACACAAATATTATTTTTCTTATATTTCGTTAATTCATCATATATTTGGCTTTGTGAACCTTTTCCCCCTTGGCCAACATGCTTTCAAATGGAACATGAGAAAAAAAGAACGAAAAAACGAACAGTGAATCACTTGTTGTCAAATTGCCAAATTCAATAATAGTCTAAAGTCAATTAGTCTCATTTCAAATTGAATTCGTGTATATTCGTGTAATATAATTTTACTAGTAAGTAGTTATACTGAGGCATAAATGATGTTCTCTACGAAAATATGTATTGTATATTCAGGGGCGCTTTGTTTCCAATGTTATAGAAAATAAATATATGGCTCTGGCCTTCACATGTAATATCGTGGATCATTCAGCCAAAAGTCGTTTCGTTTGTTACATCATTAGAAAAACAATACTAAAGTTCAAAATCGAGTTGTTTTAATATTGGTAAAAATATATCATTCCCTTTATAAAACATTTGTGTTATTTAATGTTCGAGTGTTTTCCTATCTTTAATAAGACTATTTAACATTATCCATTGATTCAGATATACACTGTGACTTTATAAAACATAAACAAACACGAAATAAAATACGTTTGATAAAGGGAACGAAATGTATCTTGATAAAACATGTATCTTTTCACAGGAAGGTAGAGATCTATAAACTTTGATTTCACAACTGACAGGAACCTAAAATATCTAGAATTACAGGTCTTTGTGAATTAGACTGGTGTTCATAACGCATGGCCCTGGATCAATCATTGAACAAAAACAGCAGCATGTTTCATACAAATAGTTGTTAGGTCTACCACTTACACATCAAGTAAATGGGTCATCTCATTTTAAAGCTGTCATTTTACTCCTAGGTCATTGAATCAAGTTACTATGGACGTTCCCCATATCTTTAAAAAGACAAACAGGGAAAATATGGAGGTTTCTTGTATGTGCGCATAAGGGGTTTCCATTTGAAACAATGTAGTTCAATGATGACCCTCGAAATTCAGCTAAGAATGAGATATGGTGTCCCTAGTATGAAGATATATTATGCACAATTCGCTGTCATAAGTCTAACAATAAGAACGAAAACAACATAATGGGAGCTCGTTGTGCACCGATCCTTTTACGCACTCGTTGCGCATGGATAGGTTAGCAGTACCGGTTGAAATTCAGGCGGAATTCCGCCAGTTTCTCCATAAAGTGCAATTGTTGAGACAAATATTTCTAAAACATGAAAAAGTTGAAAATATTACTTACTTGGGTATCCGACGGCAGAGTGTAGTAGATCCATGCCCGGGCCAGACAGAGTTAACCCGTTCACGGCGTAATGAGGCTGCTTAATGTAGGACATCATGCCTGTGCCGGCTTTAAAACGCTCCCTCACCCTCTCTCTCTCTTACACTCAGGCCGGGGTCGGGTCTTCTGTTATTCTCCAGGGGGTGTCTCTCTCTCTCTCTCTCTCTCTCTCTCTCTCTCTCTCTCTCTCTCTCTCTCTCTGTCCCTCCCTCTCTTTCTCTCTGTCACTTGTTTTTCTTTATATCTGTTGATCAGATTTTTGTTTAGTTTTTTTCTTTTTTGTCGCTGACCCTGTTGCAGTATTTTGCCAAGTTTTGAGGCTACAGAAGCGCCTGTGTTCGCCGGTAAAGAGTGCAGGTGCAGGGCGCCGATACTCCTTGCTCTCCTGCCTCACACCTGTTGATCGAGCTGTTTCAAAGCAGAGCTATTCAATAGGTATTGTGGTGCAGGTGTATTTTTTCAATTTCACTTACAAAGTAGCCTGAAACCAACAATTAAACACACTAACCAATGGTATGATCACAGTTTTAAGCGTGATAAACCTTTGAATCCAAGACGTGCGCTTTCGAAGTGCGCATCGGCGTCAAGAAGGGAATGTATGGTTCCTTATTCTTCCCGTGTCAGATCTAGCGTTCCCTGGACTGAGCTCGAGCCTGTCTGTTGAAGCAAAGAGGATCAAGTTGTGCCTCCGGTGAGTGGCGATAAGCCAGGGTGAGAACGCGGAACTGAGCGAACCAAGAAAGAAGTTGGCTAATTAGAGTGAAGTTCTTGCACGGAGTAGACTCTGATCCCTCCCTCTCTCTCTCTCTCTCTCTCTCTCTCTCTCTCTCTCTCTCTCTCTCTCTCTCTCTCTCTCTCTCTCTCTCTCTCTCTCTCTCTCTCTCTCCACACACACACTTTGCACTTTGTTGGATTTTATTCTGTGTTTCTTTTCACCGCACACCATGCACATTCATCCAGTCAAATAAAACAACAGTTTGATATATGTAGGCTAAAGAACAACAGGTGGACACAAACCAAATTGAACACTGACGAGACAAAATGATTCACACTGTTATTTTTCGAATCTCCTTTGTCCACATTCGAGTTAAAAGGGGAAACATTGGTATAACAATTTTGAATAAAAACGTACAGTAACTGCATAGCCTACCAATCCACAAAAAATGGAATGTTACACTCATTCATGAAAGTTAAATTGTGAAATTAAATAGATGTGCCCCTCATTATTTCTGAGTAGCCTATACGTTTTGTGTGTTAAAGACAAAAGGACAAGCTAGCAACTCTGTTCAAGTCATTTTCCTGGAGACGAAGAGGACCTTTAGGAGTTGAATAGCAGTGCTGCACTGTCAGGGAAAGCTTGATAGCCATCAGAAGAGTACATCCGTATCGAATCTCTTGACTTGTTTGGGGAGAGCACATTTCATTAATTTTACACCGCTTTTAAAATACATAAATAATTGGGCGATGTAGTCTGAGTGAGGAAGTTCAAGGGATGGAAGGGGCTGGGGGTGGGGTGGGTGTACAAGCAGGATTAAAACTACACAAAGGCCGCGTTGTTCTCTATTAAATCCCCTACTGATCCCCGACATACTCCCTCTTTTACTATTCGTCTTTCTGTAGTCATAATAATGATAACAACAATAATAATAGTAATAATAATAATAATAATAATAATAATAATAATAATAATAATAATGGTATGCTGTTATTTGTTATAATATTATAATTAACAGGGATAACAGTGCATCTTATTATTGTCTATCAAAATTACAATCATTACTTTATGGTCATGATTGTAATTTAAAGCTATTAATTTTTATAGTCTCTTGGTGCATTTCATTCCAAATAAGTGGATGAGTTATTATAGGCAAACTGCAGAAGTCTATTTAAATTGTACTCGTTAGCCCATGTCCCTCTGCGCATTTAATTATAAATGGTTTGATTGATAGTTTCGTCTGTAAAACAATGTTAGAGGCAGCATTAAGATTGGCCAAAAAGGTATAATCAAGCGCAAAGCCACTTTTTGTTTAGTTGCGACTGAGAACATTGCGTTGCTGTAGGTTACATTGTCCAGTGTTTTTATTCGTTGTAGAAATCTACCCAGGAGATCCAAAAGGTCTGTCTAAAGTTTTGCTGATGCATTTCTTTAAATGCGACGAGTTGTTGTCCATCCTGCGATTGTTGGCCTGTGCCTCATCCTATCCCTGTGGCCAGACAATTTCACAGTGTCCAAAGCCGATTCTCTGCTCTTGTTAATTGAATCGGATTTCTTATAGTTTAAAATCCACACAGACCCATGTACTGCCCAAACTGTATAAGGGGTTTATCGGAATCTGTAAAGCCACGGTGGAGATATAAAGAGAGAGAGACTATACCCGCATGTTGAACATTTTAAATCTAAAATAAACGTCTTTACCTGCGGCATCTGCCGGTGAGCACAGCGTGAGTATATGTGTTGTTTTAACCGTCCAACTTTGGAATATTTGTTTCAAGAGGCCACATCACCTGCTCAACTAGGCTATCAGGTATGGTTTTGGTCTTTACATTTTTATATAGATAAGGTCGAAACCTGGCGATCGAAATAGCCTGTTATTTGTAAATAGGACAAGAAGCGCAACAGTCGATGGTTCAAGACTTCAGAACTACGTGTTACATACTTTCTGAGAAGCAAAACCAAGAGCGCGTGTCAGAGTAGGCCTACACGCGCACTCATACATGCACCTTCTCGTTTGCCCGTCTAGTTCTCGCTCTCTTACCATTCCTTCAGTACAATTTTTGGATATGCTTTTATGCGTTGGTAGAAACAATTAACACTTACAAAAGCTTCTAAAATATAGTATTTAACATGAATTATGTACGTTTTTCATGATCAAACCATTAGCCTATCCAAAGACAACCAAATTGTATCACTAAAAGTTATTGACTTTTGGTTAGGCATATTTCCATGGCCAACATTGAAAATTGCATACTGTTACAGAATATTCATATAAACAGAAAGCTAAGATTCCTGTTTTCAGAATAATGATTGTTTTGTTTACGATTTTGTTGCATAAAATGCATATTTTACGCATTTGGTTTATCGAATTCATTCGATAAAAGGGAAAGACACATGCTGGTTAATGGTGTTTGTGTTTGACCTACACCAGCCTGTTTCTTCATTCATTCTTTTTCATTCTAGTCTACATTACTTTATACTAAAATTGTGTTTAAAACGGAGGACATTCTAAATACAAAAAAATATAGCCTACATGAAGAACCACTGCATTCTGAGACATTTGGCAGTAGTCTATCACTATTATATTTCTAGTCTTCCAGAAAATTGTAAACTGGTAACAATTTATTTTCTGAAATTATTGCTGTTAAATAACTTATTATTGCTGTTGTTCTTTTGTGCTGTTAATAACAACTTTAATAAATGTGGGGAATTGATGTTTTAGGAGGTGTTTGTCTTGGAAATTGACTGTGCAGTGAAATTAATTGTACTATGGTTGCACTAGGACCCAGGGCAGATACAAATTCAGGACACAACCACCACATAAGAGGCTTACCATATCTAATCTATTCACTCACACAAAAACACACACACACACACACACACACACACACACACACACACACACACACACACACACACACACACACACACACACACACACACACACACACACACACACACACACACACACACACCACTTAGAAACATCATATTTTTCAAACGGGCACGCAATCGGTCTCAGATGCATGCATAACAACTGCTGTATTTGGATTTAATGTTCATCTTCTCCAAACTATTTTATTCCCCATTTGACCCCGACTTCTCTCCAGCTTTGTCAGAAGACTGCAGCCATATGTTGCGTGATTGCTTGTGTCCAATTTCATTACCAAAGATGCACACTCTTTCACTGTACAATTTGTCCAAGACATGCACTCTGTTTGCTATCTGGCAAAGAAAAGGGGTAAAATGCAACCATGTTACTTTCCAAAACATTACACATTACAGTAAACAATGTTTAAATGTGCACCAGACATGTAATAATCGGGCTATACATGTATTGATTTATTTACTGGGGTCAAACAATAGTTTGTGGAGCCAGTCTCCCCACCTGGTGCCTTCTGTTGTAAAACAAGCAGCGGCCTGTGGATATTCAGGGACCCACTGTCATGAATGTGAGGATGTGACTTATTAGTGAGGGATATTAATGTCTATTTAACATCAAGGCCATGTTAAGACAATGTAACCTTGGTTGGTTACCTATACAATTTGAGTGTACTTATGTGAGTGTGTGATACCTTGGATGGACATGGTCTATGGGCATGGCTGACAGTGCTATGGCTCTCAGGGAATGCATGTGTGTGTGTGTGTGTGTGTGTGTGTGTGTGTGTGTGTGTGAGAGAGAGAGAGAGAGAGAGAGATTGTGTAAGCACAGAAACGAGGAGATTACCCACTGATCACCACAGAGTTTAAGAGGTCACCGATATAGAGCGTTGGTGATGGGTTTCATCAAGCATGGACCAAAAAATAGAAACCAAAACACAACAACCCCCTCCTCCAAAACCCCCAAAACCCCACCAGTGTTAGTGTGCAGCTGCTATAGCCCTGACATCCTGGTATTTGTTCGATACACACAGTGTGACACCAACATGCTCACATACACACACGCACACACACAGAGTTCAGCCGATTTATCATAATATGCTTTATCTGAAAAGTAAGTATCTTACCTCGGGATAAAGGGAGGATAGTGGGGCTTGTAGTCAGATTGGCAGAGGAAGGGAGAGGATGGAGGGAGTGAGTCCACTGTTCTATAGGGAGGACATGAAGGACCTGTTTGGAACGGATTGATGAATGATAAGATACAGGGGCCCATACGCCGATACAATGGGGAAGTGTTGTACCCAGGAACCTATGTCTCTGGGGCACTGAGAGATATGATTGACAGATGGACCTGGAGGGACCACCGTCGTACATAGATGAAGGGATTGATGGATGGATGACCAGGTAACCCCCGAAGAGGAGGGTAGGGTGTTTGAACCCCACTGGGGGGCTTTTCTATAGTTGGAAGGAAAAAGAATGGTGTGATTCCTGATGAAGGAGTTTGGAGAACGAGAGGAAGTAGAGCGAGAGGAAGGGAGGGGCATAGTGGGAGGGGCATAGTGCGGTAGGACCTGTCCACAGAGACAATAAAAGGGGCATAGCTAAATGCTTTTTACAGGTGTGTGTTTGGCTTAGAAAGACATTTAGAGTGGTTTGAACCCTTTTGTTGTGCTATGTTTTACATTTGGATTCAAATAGGTTTCTGTATGTGTCTTGCATGATTGTGTTTTTGTATGTGATTGTCCTTATGTGTAAATCTTGAAAGTACTGGCATTTCCATTGAATCGTAAAGGGTTAATGGTGAAGGGTTAACATCCATGTCAGTAGTTGTTGTGGTATCAAGGTCAGGCTGTGTTAATACTTAAATTAAACTGATGTAGGGATTACGCTGTGTAACTAAGCCAGGCAGTGACAGTAGTGGGTCTGTATGCACAGATACACTGACTGTACAGAACATTAGGAACACCTTCCTAAAATTGAGTTGCACCCTTTTTGCCCTCAGAACAGCCTCAATTTGTCGGGGAAGGGACTCTACAAGGTGTCGAAAGCGTTCCACAGGGATGCTGGCCCATGTTGACTCTGATGCTTCCCACAGTTGTGTCAAGTTGGCTGAATGTCCTTTAGGTGGTGGACCATTCTTGATACACAAGGGAAACTGTTGAGCGTGAAAAACCTAGCCGCGTTGGAGTTCTTTATAAAAAAATTATTTCATACCCTCTTTTTCGATCTTGTCTCATCGCTGCAACGGGCGAGTCACGCGTCCTCCGAAACATGACCCGCCAAATCGTGCTTCTTAACACCCGCCCACTTAACCCGGAAGCCAGCCGCACCAATGTGTCGGAGGAAACACCGTTCACCTGACGACCAAGGTCAGCCAGCAGGTGCCCGGCCCGCCACAAGAAGTCGCTAGAGCGCAATGAGCCAAGTAAAGCCCCCCCGGCCAAACCCTCTCCCAACCCGGACGACGCTGGGCCAATTGTGGGCCGCCCTATGGCACTCCCGATCACGGCCAGTTGTGATACAGCCCGGGATCAAACCCAGGTCTGTAGTGACGCCTCTAGCACTGCGATGCAGTGCCTTAGACCGCTGCGCCACTCGGGAGGCCCAGCGTTGCAGTTCTTGACACACTCAAACCGGTGCTGGCACCTACTACCATACCCTGTTCAAAGGCACTTAAAACTCTTGTCTTGCTCATTCACCCTCTGAATGGCACATACATAATCCACGTCTCAATTGTCTCAAGGCTTAATTAAAAATCCTTCTTTAACCTGTTTCCAGCCCTTCATCTACTCTGATTGAAGTGGATTTAACAAGTGACATCAATAAAGGATCATAGCTTTTACCTGGATTCACCTGGTCAGTTTGTCATGGAAAGAGCAGGTGTTCCTAATGTTTTGTACACTCAGTGTATATCATCACTTTATATTTACATTAGTAGTTCCTGCTTTATGTTACATACATTGTTTTATGTTTGATGTATAATATAGTATCATGTAAATTAGAGTTAATGGATCCTATGATATGGTAGCAGAACACTTCTCATTATGAACCTGTATTAAAGGAGTAATCTGTGATTCAAACAACAACAAAGCAAAAATGGATTTACCAATCCCAGATTGCCATTTGTATTCAAAGGCCATTCAGTCTGTGTACATTTGTTAGGATAGGGTTCCTACTACAGTATATGTGCATGGGACAGGTTAAAGAGGTACGATGTAGGTTTCTTATAAGATGGATGGGTAGGGTATGTAAAGTATAAATGGCATAGGCCCAGACACCTTTGAATTACTATCTCTATAAACTATTGCTTCTGTGTGAAAATATTGGGCCTTCTCATTATACTGGTCTGGTGCTTCTCACCAAGATATTTACTCATAAATTATTTGGGCCATTGGTTATGCATCTAATCAGTCCTGCCAAACTCTGAGAATGTGTGCTATGCTGTATATCAATATGAGACATGCTAAAAAAAATGGGTAATTAAATAATGCTTTCAAAGTTTTTATGTTTGCATGCGTTCATGGTTAGATTATGTTATCTGTCTATTTTGTTGTTGTTGTTGATTGTATTATCAATATTCCTGGCTTATTAAAGTTAGAATTGTAGAGATATTGAATGCAATATGTCGTATTGTGTTGCAGTGTTAATACACAGTCCTCAGCCAGGATTTGTAGCTCAGTCAATGTCTATTGAATCTCAGTGTGTGTGCAATCAATACTCACGGTCTGGGTTGTGTCTTAATCAATGTCACTACTCTGTAAAACACACACACACACTCACGTCGCATATGCTGCTGACTGCGTCTGAGGGCAGACGGGCAGATTCCTAATCCTGTGCAGACGGCAGCAGGTGGGGTCTGGGACTGGGTGTCTCAGCAGGGCAGGCAGCAGTTTAACTGTGCTAATGGCCTGTGTTTAGAGTAGACACCCTGACTTGGCCTGGACCACACTGTCCTGTCTGGGGATTACACAGGTTAACAACATTTCTCTCTACTACACTAATTCTGTCAATACTACTGAAAATAAATTGACATTTATGTTATTCTTAGACAGACTCACTCTAAATTCATAGATTTAACCATTCATTCAAACTGCTCGTTAGAAAGAGAGCCTAATGTCTGATTCATAGAGGCCTGTGTAACCAGGCTGGCAGGGTTGTGCTGCAGGTACCAGGCCAGGGTAGGTTACGGTAGGTTACGGTAGGTTACGGTAGGGTAGGTTACGGTAGGGTAGGTTATGGTAGAGTAGGTTACAGTAGGGTAGGTTACGGTAGGTTACGGTAGGGTAGGTTAGGGTGGGTTAGGGTAGGACCACACTGCTTTCCATAAGGCATTGCATATGAGCCCACGCATGAATGCACATATCAGCTTTATTGTTTGTGCTGGGGCACATTGGCAGTGTGTGTGTGTGTGTGTGTGAGTGTGTGTGAGTGTTTGACCATGTGTCCTGACAGAATGTGTGTGTGGTGGTGTGCTGGTGGGCCTGAATGGGTCGGGGTGGTGTACAGTGGCTTGGGGACCCTCCCCCGGCCCATATGGCAGCAGACAGCAGTAGTAATCAAGGAAGTGGAGCAACAGGCCTGAGCCCTTATAATCCCTAGCCACACTCTGACACGTGCCATGCTGACGCCTACACCACCCGCCACACAAACACACTTGGATGCATGCGCACGCACAGACACATGCACACACACACGCAAGCAAACATGCACATCATGCATACACATACATATGCAGATGCACACAAAGAAGAGATGAGCACCACACCATTGACATACAAAACATCTAAAAACACACAGTCACAAAATAAAATGTTCTTACATTTCAGTCATTTAGCAGACACTCTTATCCAGAGCGACTAGTGCCTTGCTCAAGGAAACAATTTTTTTTTTTTTTTAAACTTGTCAGCTCAGGGATTCAACCCAGTGACCCTTCGGTTACTGGCCCAACACTCTTAGCTGCTATGTTACCTGCCGTCCTGCACTCACACAACACTCATACTGCTTACAGGTACTACTCATGAAAGGGCAACAGAGTACACACTCTGTCACAACAAGCACAATCAACTTTGGCACACACATTACTGCTTGTTTATTGGTTTGGATCCTCATTAGCTTTTGCAAAAGCATCAGCTACTTTTTCTGGGGTCCACAAAAAACACAAACATGACAAGTAACAGAACCCTGATACGCTGATAGACAAGGACAGTCATACAAATTTAAAATACAACGATATACAAACAATACAACAAAAAAATGATGCACGAATCAAGGGTGTCATGCTTGCACCTTGTGAAACGTTATCACACACACTCATAGACGTGCAGGAACTTCCACAGCACAGCTGTCTCACTGTATATCGTAAATACACACATCTACCCTCATTTAATGCACAAATAAATCACAGTATTACCGGGCCACGTTTGCGCATACATTTACATACCTTAAAACACATTTTAAATTTACCAAAAAAACACCTTGTTAACTCACCAAAACTCACATTGCACACACATGGACACACACACACACAAACCCCTTTGCGGTGACGCACAAGGACACACTCTCACAATGGTCCTCTTATTGTTAATTGGCTGTTTAATCCTGTGGAATGTCTCTAAATAGTACACGCTGGCGGGTGAGGATCTTACTCAATCTGCTGCATTACAACAGACTGGCTGTAATGGGGATCTCGGACCACACTCTCACAAGCACACGGTCAAACAACCTCCCATGCCCCAACACTCACATACACACACACATACACACACACATAGCAGAATCTGTAGACTGTTACAGTCACACACTGTCACCTCATCACATGCAAAGTCATTCATACTCATGATTTTAATTTCCAATCAGGTTTCCATAATTAGTTTGGGGTGTCAGGGACAGTAATACAATGCATTTATATTGATAAGTAAATAGAGCATCTAGGACTCAGTTGATTCCTTGGCATTTTAAGAAAAAAAGAGGCACATCTAATACCTATGATAAATGACAAACAGTTCATCATTAGCTACAGTACACCTTTCTAGGGAGTTTTTCCTAGCCACCGTGCTTCTACATCTGCATTGCTTGCTGTTTGGGGTTTTAGGCTGGGTTCCTGTATAGCACTTTGTGACATCTGCTGATGTAAAAAGGGCTTTATAAATACATTTGATTGATTGAATAGAACACACTCTTTTTCTTACTCCCTCAGACGTACATCAGAAGCCATTATCTGGCAACAAGTCATGTTATTGGATGTCTTGCTAACTGTTGGCAAACAGTACTGTAAACCTTGAGCTCACTTTACTGAATCTCCATGGTAGATCTAGGCCCAGCCCGGCTATAGAGTCACAAGTTGTGTTTGTCGTTACTAGACTAGGCCTCAATGCATGAGCAATGAACCAGTTACTGTTTGCTAGATTTTGCTGTGTGCTCCACAGCGTCCTTTATAGCTATCCCACTAAGATCATGCATTGCTTTGCCTGCAATGGGGTGTGAACAGTAAAAAAACAACTCTATAATATTGCTGGGTTCTATTCAGCCTGACTCTGAAAAAACATTTCACGATGATGATAACAGCACCACCGAAGATGATAGAGCTAATGATGACAAGGCCTTCCAGAGCCAAGCCTGTGTCAGCACTGGGCCTAGTGACAGGTGTCATGCTGAGTAGAATGTGTGTAAGTCTGTACAGTGACAAAGAGGTGGCAGTACCGATGCCAAGAGCTGAAGGGCCAGAATAAGAGTGAGGTGAAAAATGGATACACAGGTTAAATGATGCAGATGAGTAGTAGAGAGGAATATTGAGAGGAAAGGAATGAGACAGAAAAGGGTGGAGAGTGGAGGGAGAAGAGGGGGGGGGGGGCAGGGGTGGAGGGTGGACGTGTCGGGTGGTGGTGGGGGGGTCGAAGGAAGACCGGGCAGGGCAGAATCACTGTTGCGGTCCAAATCCCAGCTTAGTGTGTCTAAAACAGGCCAGAGAAATAAGGCTGCGAGGTCCCTAATGCTGAGACCGCTGTCACCCCCAATCACTCACACATGCTTAATCCCCACGCCGTGATCCAACACAGACACACACACAGCCGCCCGCCCACAGCCACCACACACCAACACCGGGCGGCCCATTGGCCTTGGCTCCTGGCGGGTGGCCGGTCCCAGCACTGGGTGACACGAGCTGCAGGGTCAACCTTCTGTGCCAGGGGGAGGGGAATGGTGCAAGGGGGGGAAGGGGGGTACAAGAGCCTGCTGGGTAGAGTTGGGGTGGGTTTCAGTAGTGTTTAGCATAGTAGTGATGCTATAAGAAGGTTTATGAGAATGTATGATGCACAGAGAGAGGGAGTGAAGGCATTTAAAGCGACCAGGACAACACATAATAAAATAACCCTTTCCTCCAACAACACAGATATCCTGGTTCTATTGTCCTTGTCATATCAAATGATAAGCATGTGTTTTCTTGTTTATTCTGCAGATACCATGTGAACAATATATCATCTGTGCTCTGAGAATGCATTTGAGAGTCAGACATCCTCATGTTGCTGATGTCGGTCTCTTTTGTGTCTCCATGTAGGTCGTGTCACTGTGTCCACCAACTCTGCACCCCTGAATAGTCCAGAGAGCCACAAGCCTATGAAGACAGAGAGCCACAAGCCCTCGCAGTGAACCAAAGTGCTACAGTGAATAAGGAGAGAGGGCCTGGATGAGAGGGGCTGCAGGGGTTTCTCATGGTCTCACTTAGAAGGAACTCTTACTTAGAATGAATTGTCAAAGCTTCTTTCAGAAGTGTTAATCCTAATTTAACTGTCTGCAAACAAGCAAACAGATAAAGAATCAGATTAAGTGAATAACACCATTTGGATTTATCAACATAAAGCTGAAACCCAGCGATACGTTTCATATACTACACTGAACAGAAATCTAAACGCAACATGCAACAATTTCAAAGATTTTACTGAGTTACAGTTCATATAATGAAATCAGTCAATTGAAATAAATAAATGAGGCCCTAATCTATGGATTTCACATGACTGGGAATACAGATATACATGTTGGTCACAGATACCTTTAAAAAAAGGTAGGGGCGTGGATCAGAAAACCAGTCAGTATCTGGTGTGACCACCATTTGCCTCATGCAGCGCGACACATCTCTTTCGCATCGAGTTGATCAGGCTGTTGATTGTGGTCTGTGGAATGTTGTCCCACTCCTCTTCAATGGCTGTGTGAAGTTGCTGGATATTGGCAGGCACTGGAACACGCTGTCGTACACCTCAAACCAGAGCATCTCAAAAATGCTCAATGTGTGACATGTCTGGTGATTATGCAGGCCATAGAAAAACTGGGACATTATCAGCTTCCAGGAATTGTGTACAGATCCTTGAGACCTGGGGCCATGCATTATCATGCTGAAACATGAGGTGATGGCGGCGGATGAATGCCACAACAATGGGCCTCAGGATCTCGTCATGGTATCTCTGTGAGTTCAAATTGCCATTGATAAAATGCAATTGTGTTCGTTCTCCGTAGCTTATGCCTGCCCATACCATAACCCCACCGCCTCCATGGGGCACTCTGTTCACAACGTTGACATCAGCAAACCGCTCGCCCCCACACAACGCCATACAAGCTGTCTGATATCTGCCCGGTACAATTGAAACCAGAATTAATTTGTGAAGAGCACACTTCTCCAGCGTGTCAGTTGCCATCGAAGGTGAGCATTTTCCCACTGAAGTCAGTTACGACGCCAAACTGCAGTCAGGTCAAGACCCTGGTGAGGATGATGAGCATGCAGATGATCTTCCCTGAGACGGTTTCTGACAGTTTGTGCAGAAATTCTTCGGTTGTGCAATACCACAGTTTCATCAGCTGTCCGGGTGGCTGGTCTCAGATGATCCCGCAGGTGAAGGAGCCGGATGTGGAAGTCCTGGGCTGGAGTGTTTACACGTGGTCTGCGGTTGTGAGGCTGGTTGGACGTACTGACAAATTCTCTAAAACGATGTTGGAAGTGACTTATGGTAGAGAAATGAACATTCAATTCTCTGGCAACAGAGATTGGAAAGCTGCCGCGGTCATCCCCCTCTTCAAAGGGGGTGACACTCTAGATCCAAACTGTTACAGACCTATATCCATCCTGCCCTGCCTTTCAAAAGTTTTTGAAAGCCAAGTTAACAAACAGATCACCGACCATTTCGAATTACACCGTACCTTCTCCGCTATGCAATCCGGTTTCCAAGCTGGTTATGGGTGCACCTCAGCCACGCTAAAGGTCCTAAACGATATTATAACCGCAATCGATAATAGACAGTACTGTACAGCCGTCTTCATCGACCTGGCCAAGGCTTTCGACTCTGTCAACCACCGCATTCTTATTGGCAGACTAAATAGCCTTGATTTCTCAAATGACTGCCTCGCCTGGTTCACCAACTACTTCTCAGATAGAGTTCAATGTGTTAAATCGGAGGGCCTGTTGTCTGGACCTAAGGCAGTCTCTATGAGGGTGCCACAGGGTTCAATTCTTGGGCCGACTCTTTTCTCTGTGTATATCAATGATGTCGCTCTTGCTGCTGGTGATTCTCAGATCCACCTCTACGCAGACGACACCATTTTGTATACATCTGGCCCTTCATTGGACACTGTGTTAACAAACCTCCAAACGAGCTTCAATGCCATAAAACACTCCTTCCGTAGCCTCCAACTGCTCTTAAACACAAGTAAAACTAAATGCATGCTCTTCAATCGAACGCTGCTGGCACCCGCCCACCCGACTAGAATCACTACTCTCGACGGGTCTGACCTAGAGTATGTGGACAACTACAAATACCTAGGTGTCTGGTTAGACTGTAAACTCTCCTTCCAGACTCACATTAAGCATCTCCAATCCAAAGTTAAATCTAGAATCAGCTTCCTATTTCGCAACAAAGCCTCCTTCACTCATGCTGCCAAACATGCCCTCGTAAAACTGACTATCCTACCGATCCTTGACTTCGGCGATGTCATTTACAAAATAGCCTCCAACACTCTACTCAGCAAATTGGATGTAGTCTATCACAGTGCCATCCGTTTTGTCACCAAAGCCCCATATACTACCCACCACTGTGACCTGTACGCTCTTGTTGGCTGGTCCTCACTACATATTCATCGCCAAACCCACTGGCTCCAGGCCATCTATAAATCACTGCTTGGCAAATCCCCGCCTTATCTTAGCTCATTGGTCACCATAGCATCACCCACCCGTAGTATGCGCTCCAGCAGGTATATCTCACTGGCATCCCCAAAGCCAACACCTCCTTTGGCCGCCATTCCTTCCAGTTCTCTGCTGCCAATGACTGGAACGAACTGCAAAAATCTCTGAAGCTGGAGACTCTTATCTCCCTCACTAACTTTAAGCATCAGTTGTCAGAGCACCTTACCGATCACTGCACCTGTACACAGCGCATCTGAAATTAGCCCACCCAACTACCTCATCCCCATATTGTTATTTATTTTGCTCATTTGCACCCCTGTATCTCTATTTGCACATCATCTCTTGCACATCTATCATTCCAGTGTTAATACTAATTGTAATTATTTTGCACTATGGCCTATTTATTGCCTTACCTCCATAACTTGCTACATTTGCACACACTGTATATATATTTTCTGTTGTATTTTTTGACTTTATGTTTTGTTTTACCCCATATGTAACTCTGTGTTGTTGTTTTTATCGCACTGCTTTGCTTTATCTTGGCCAGGTCGCAGTTGTAAATGAGAACTTGTTCTCAACTGGCTTACCTGGTTAAATAAAGGTGAAAAAAAAAAAAACAGCTCTATTGGACATTCCTCCAGTCAGCATGCCAATTGCACGCTCTTTCAAAACTCTAGTCATCTGTGGCATTGTGTTGTGTGACAAAATTGCACCTTTTAGAGAGGCCTTTTATTGTCCCCAGCACAAGATGCAACTGTGTAATGACCATGCTGTTTAATCAGCTTCTTGATATGCCACACCTTATGAATTATCCCGGCAAAGGAAAAAAGCTCACTAACAGGGATGTAAACAAATTTGTGCACAACCTTTTAGAGAAATAAGTGTTTTGTGCTTATGGAAAATTCCTGGGATCTTTTATTTCAGCTCATGAAACATGGGACCAAGACTAAAACGGTTCTTCGGCTGTCCCCATAGGAAAACCCTTTGAAGAACACTTTTTGGTTCCAGGTAGAACCCTTTTGGTTCCAGGTAGAACCTTATTGGGTTCCATGTAGAACCCTTTCCCCAGAGAGTTGTACATGGAACCCAAAAGAGTTCTATCTAGAACCAGAAAGGGTTCTACCTGGAACCAAAAAATAGGTTCTCTCCTATGGGGACAGCTGAAGAACCCTTTTGGAACCCTTTTTTATAAGAGTGTAGGGACAACAATAAGGATATGTGGACAGAGATAAATGAATAGGAATGAAGAAAATTGTACTGCTTTAGAATGAGATTTTATTTAGAATTATAGCAAGGGTCCAGTGTTGTAATTCAATAAAATGAAATAACAAAAAATACAATCTGACTTTGCTGCAATGTCTTTAGGCTACCTTGTGCTTTTGCTATTTACAGTGGACGACCTACGTTTATACAGTATTTCTTCCTTTAATAAACATAACTAGCCTTCTTTTATTTTGGTCTCTCCTGTCTGTGTGCCTACTGTTGTGGTTTTATGCTGGTGTTAATCTGTATGGTACTATATGTACTGTACATATTTGAGTGTGCCTCTGTTTGTGTACAGATTGTCAGGTGTGTGACAATAATTGACAAGGACACTGATCCGGTGGCTAGATTAGAAGGTCAGTGTGGGTGGAAACCAGGAGTGAGGGACAGCTATTCCGGAGAACACATATATAGACCAAGACCTTCTGTCCTTCTGTCCTGCTGCCCGACACACTCACCCACAAATTGATGTACACAATAGATAATCACCCTCATTTACTTCAGAGGACAACAACCCTATTAGGCATTTCTAATCAGGTGCTACTTTTTTATATTGTAGGCATAGCAGATTTGTTTGCAGACTTGTTAAAATGAACAAGTCTGCAAACTACGCCTACAATATAAAAAGTAGCACCTGAGTAGAAATATGTATGTGCATAGTAATTGAGGGGACATAACCTGAATTCCTATGTACATGTTTTAATTAATATTATAAACAGATTTCTACTACATTTACGTCATTTAGCAGACACTCTTATCCAGAGAGACTTACAGTTTTAGTGAGTGCATACATTTTTATTTTTTCAAACCCACAACCCTGGTGTTGCAAACACCATGCTCTACCAACTGAGCTAAACGGGACTACTAGTTTCTTGAACATGTTAAGCAACATGGTGGAAAACTTCAGCCATACTTGTTCAGTGGGGAATTCTAAAATTCAAGAAGGCAGATTCAATCTTTATGTTGATTTGTCCTGTCCACCCCTGTGAGATATGTGCTATTCTGAGGCCCTTGCATGCTTGCAGCCTCAATCATGTATTTTCACTTTAACATCTGTTCACTTCTTGCAGTTCATTAGGACAGACTTTCACAACTTTTACAATAAAACAGGATAGAGCAAAAAAAAATCAGTTGGTAGACGCCAGGGTTGTGGGTTTGATTCCCACGGGGGCCAGTATGAAGAAGAAAAAAAAGTACGCACTAACTGTAAGGCGCTCTGGATAAGAGCATCTGCTAAATGACTAAAATGTCAAATGTAATGTTGAAGAGACAGCAAGGGTCTCTGAGGCTGAGCCCAGTTTTTATGCTAGTGTTAATGTATTTATCAATGTGATGACTGAAGAAATAAAGAAACTGAGCACTTTTGAACATTCTCTATAAGAATGTTCTTTCTCTGATCTGAAGACTTCACTTAAAAACCGGGACACATAGAATGACACTGTACTCTAGGCCTAATTTACCACAGCTGAGAACAAAAATCTGATACAATGATGTTGAATGTTTCTGTAAGGTTTCAGTTGTATCTCAGCTAAAGCAGCACAATGGTCTGAATATTGTTGAAGGGATACCTAACATAATGTTTAGTGTAGGGCTCTACGGATACCCTTCCATCCATGGACTTCACTTCATTCAGATTATGGCTCGTCTATATGGCTCGTTGTTCAAATGTGGTACTTTACTGCCCTCTAGTGGTCTTTTTTTAAGGCTCCAAAAAATTATAAAGAGCGCAATCCCACGTTTCTTTTTTTGTTTCAGTTAATGTTTTTCCATTGCCTCAAAACTCACTACTGGACACTTTCTGCGTAACTCCATTTCACAAAAAAAACAATAACATTATAATCACACATATGATCATCTATTTTGTCCTGTACTTGAAACAACATTTGACTGAGATTGTTAATGCATTCAGAAGAACACCAAACTGTGATGGTAATAGCAAACAAACCTAACTCATAATGGTATTTTGATCAAAGGGGTGCTTTTTATAGCTCTGGCAATAATATAAAATATCTATGTTAGTAATTGATTGACAGTCAATGGACTAAACAAAACTGACAGAAGACAGGTGTGTGTAACATCCATTTATTACCACCTTATATGAGAAATCTGGAAATTACAAACATTGTTTTATTTCAACATCTTAACATTTCAAATTAAGAAATAAAAATGATTTAAGTTAAAAAGGTGACACATCAACCTGAGAAACGTTACACAGATGTAAGATCTGGAGCGAAGTGAAGGGGGAGGTCTAAATATCCCTGACCATCCCATTTATAGCTCACATTACATTAACATGATCACTTTACCAATCAGACCATTTTTGGTTTGCAAGAGAGCATTGACCACCAAGCTCCATAAACCTCACAACAAGGCCCCTCAGAAGGAGTGATCACAAAGAATATCACTGAATTCACTATTTGTTTTCAAAAGCCTTAAAATGCTGTCTCCAATTATTTATCACTGAAGCCAAATTTGAGAATTCAAAGACAAAGGGAAAATAGTGTCAATCAGGTAAGACCGCAATGAAATGAGAGTGAACAATCAAGGATCCCCTTTGACAGCCAAAATAAATCACAAGCTTCAACACCTGTAGAAAAGATAGCTTACGTCGATTTTGTTCTCTGTACAAAATTGTATTAGAATCCCACCCATCTCCATTTCATTCAGAAATAGTATTTCCACTGTGAAAAATGTGCGTAAGCATAATTATTGTATTTGTTTAACATCACTTGACAACAGGTCCTGTGTGGCTCAGTTGGTAGAGCGTGGCGCTTGCAATGCTAGGGATGTGGGTTCAATTCCCACGGGGGACCAGTACAAGAAAGTACGGAAATGTATGCACTCACTACTGTAAGTTGCTCTGGATAAGAGCGTCTGGTAAATGTAAATAACCATGATAGTAATGATCAATATTGTAAGAATAAACGATTGCTCCAGAGATGTTTTTGAATCGTATACAATTTGCTGTGCTGATCAGAATCTACACGCTCACACACAAAGGGGGGGGCTGGACTCTCATTCATGCGTTGCCATGAAAGACACCAGCTCAGTCTTTATTTCACTGGAAGGGGACTAGGGTAGTTGTTCTAGCACCCTGCAGAGAAAGAGTTACTCCCCTCTGCAGACAAAAACCTATTCCCATCCTCCTGTGACCACCACCTATCTCAGATTCCCTGTCTTCTATGTTTTGTCTGATCTCTCCACATGGCATCATGACAATGGAACGTCTGATTTGATGGTGTGGTGGTGGTGGGGGATCTGACCAGCAACAAGCAGGTACATGCACAATAGACAGTACCCTATCTGCTGCCGAGAGTACTAAGAAAACACCACTATACACGTTATTCTTATCATAATCATTGTTTCTCTAATCACTACCAACATAAGAGGAGAGGGCAGGGCAGGGAAGGGGAAGACAGACTGGTGAGGGGAGGAGAGGTAAATCAGGGAGGCATCTAAGCACGCTCCCCACGGATACGACGGGCCAGCTGGATGTCTTTGGGCATGATGGTGACACGCTTGGCGTGGATGGCGCACAGGTTGGTGTCCTCAAACAGACCAACAAGGTATGCCTCGCTGGCCTCCTGCAGACAACAAAGAACAGGTTGGAGAAATGGCTCACAACAACACACTTAAAAATATGTGGACAATATCAACCTATAAAATGCTAATTTGTGATATACTCCCATCACATGATCCAAGCATTCCTCTTAAGTGTGTGATAGAAAACGAATCAACATAATGCAATTATTTTTCTCCTGCCTCAAACTTGAGATATGTGGTTTATGACAGCAACTACAACTGTGATGGTGTGTGCTTGTGTCCCTTAGTTGTTGTGATGGTGTAACACTGACCTGCAGGGCTCCAATGGCTGCACTCTGGAAACGCAGGTCAGTCTTGAAGTCCTGAGCGATTTCTCTCACCAGGCGCTGGAAGGGCAGCTTGCGGATCAGCAGCTCAGTGGACTTCTGGTAACGACGGATCTCACGCAGGGCCACAGTACCAGGCCTGGAGGGAAACACACGGTTAGAAGAATCCCATGACTAACACCACTGTATGGATTCATTACAAAAATCCAGAATCAAACTCTTTAGGCCTAAATCCTTCTATCTTGCATCAGGTGGTGATGGAGTCATAATAAGGGCCAGTAGTGTGGTTCAGGGACAGAGGGCAGCTCTGGTAAGACATTTCAGCCTCTCTGTCACTCTCTCTCACCTGTAGCGATGGGGCTTCTTGACCCCACCAGTAGAAGGGGCGCTCTTGCGGGCAGCTTTGGTGGCCAGCTGCTTACGTGGGGCTTTGCCTCCAGTAGATTTACGGGCTGTCTGCTTGGTACGGGCCATAGCTCCTACAAGTTACCTGAATGAAGGGGAGATTAGATCTGATAATCAAGTCACTGCATTTTTCTTCATCCATTATCTCGGCTGATTCAAAACTTTGACAACATTTGAAAAGAACAGAGTATTTCTGTACAGTAATTGGGTGTTCCACTCATTGTCATTGAACACATGTAGAACAAAAAAAGTGTTGAGAGGCTACAACATGAATCTCCCCAATCAAAGTCGATAGTAAGCCAATCAATCAACGGGGAAAACGACGGCATTGGTTGGTTAGTCAATCTAATTGTGTAAACATTTGACTAAGGCCAATCAGCTTGTGTTCTGTTACGAGGAGGCGGGATCTACGGCTCCCAGACGTTGTTGGTAGCCCCGCCCACTCAGCTGTGATGATGGCGGCTGCTTGATGCGCAACGGGGATAAGGACCCAAGGCAAAAGAGCAAAGGAGTAGCACTAAAACCTTGATATTTAAATAAACAGCTGTTTGACAATCTCATCAAACAACTAATATACATTAAAGAAGACATCTCAGGGAACTCGTATGTAGGCATAGAAACGGAGTTCGACCCCCAATGCCTGCGTACAACCGAAGCGAACCCGCGCATAATTTGAAACAATTTTCTCCGGTTGTACTGGGTGTAGAAAAGGCTGCAATGCTGTGCCGTTTAGACAGTCGGGTTTGTTATTTTTCTCTACGACGAAAATGAAATGGATTTCCAACAAAATAACACCAGAATTGAAGCAATTTAAAACTTTTCAAATGTGAAGTTATCGTAAATTAAAAGCAGTCGAGTGTTTGACTTACCTATACCAAAAGTGGTTAAAAAGGATGTGAGAAATGTTTAGCTTGTCAGGCCGTGTCAGTATTTTCTTCCTCGTATCCACAATGGGAACAAGCGTCCAGCGGGAAAATGGCTGCTATGTCAATCATTTCTCCCAGAATGCAACAGTGTATACAAACATTTCTGGTTTCGTTTCTTTTGTAGCACTTCGGGCACATGTTTAGATATTTTTGTACTCCACTGAATGTTACTTTATCAGTCTCAGAATTTCATAATGAACATCGTCTTTTTATCCAGATACTGTGGAAACGTCTTGGCTTTTCAATTTGCCACGCTCAAGAAAATTATATCCGTGTACAACCTTACATTCACAAGTCTTGTGCAAATGTTAGCCTTAAATGTCACAAAAACGTCTGATTTCTGATCAGTGATGTAAACTATTACTTTAGTTTGGGCTATCTGTACTTTACCATTTATATTGGACAACTCCGAAAATGTACTTTTTACCACATACATTTTCCCTGACACCCAAAAGTACATTACATGTTGAATGCTTAGCAGGACAGAGAAATGGTCCAATTCACACATTTACAAAGAACATCCCTACTGCCTCTGATCAGGCAGACTCAAGTCGCATACACATATTTAACATGTTATTGCGGGTGTAGCGAAATGCGTGTGTTCCTAGCTCCAACAGTGCAGTAATAGCTAACAATTCACAACACAATTCTAAAAGTAAAAAGGAATTATATTAATCTTAGGCCGAGCAATGGCTGAGTCCGGAGTATAAATATAGCCTGTGATGGGATGTATAGACATGCTTTGTTTGTAAATTATGTCAGAGTGTTCGTGTGCCCCTGGCTCTCCGTTAAAACAAGGGTGCCGTTTAAGGAATTTGAAATGATTTATACTTAAGTATATTTAAAACCAAATAATTTCTCTAGTATTTTCCTGGTGACTATCACTTGTAATTTTCTATTAAAGTAATCTTTACTTTTATTTAAGTAAAACTGGATACTTTTCCCAACAAATATGACAATTCTTAAAATGATGGAATATGAAAAATTCACCATTTAAAATATAAATTGATTGAAATACCATTGCCAGCAGCATGCAACTCAGTACTTTGTATAGGCCAATCACTTTACGCAACCAGTTGTGGAACATCAGTTTATTATCACCTTTGAGAATTCTGGATATTACAAATGTCTGCTTAAAATTTACAGAAAATTATTAAATCAAAACCAGTAAGAAAAGGGTATCACAACCTGAGAAAGGAACTAAAATATTACCTGGATAAAAACATGGGAGAAATACATCAACATTACGCTACATATAGGCCTTTGCAACATTTTGAATCAATGTCATAAAAAAAAATCAATTTCTGAACAGAATGAACTATTTGTAAATGCATCCTGTAAACAGTAGAAACTTGTTGTAAAAAAAAAACATTAAAGGGTACATGTAAAAAAAAAACAATGCATGTATAGCAATTAGAAAACCCTGTTATAATAATGTAATAGCATAGTCAATAGTAGGAGGGGAAAATGCTTGCCCAAGATGCTTCATGTATCCTTTGCTGTGCTGATTTGCATACACATTAAAGATGAGACTCAGAGCAGCTTCAAAACAGATACATAATACACAAAGTACCCTAAAAGTCTGCTGCTAAGGGGGACAAGACTAGACACTACTTTTGTCACATCATTACTCAAATCAAGCTACTTATAAGGAAAAGTGGTAAGGGAGGAAAAGAGACAGGACAGGTAAATTAGGGAGGCATCTAAGCACGCTCCCCACGGATACGACGTGCCAGCTGGATGTCTTTGGGCATGATGGTGACACGCTTGGCGTGAATGGCGCACAAGTTGGTGTCCTCAAACAGACCAACAAGGTATGCTTCGCTGGCCTCCTGCAGACAATAAAATACAAGTTCAATTCAGTTGATGATATGCGTAAGCTCTAACTTCGTATGGACCAATGCATTCCTCAAACATTTGTGGAGAGTACTGCCAGTAGGCCACCATTAAAGGGATACCTCAGGATTTTGGCAGAGGCCCTTTATCCACTTCCCCAGAGTCAGATGAACTTGTGGATACCATTTTTATGTCTGTCTCCTGTATGAAGGAAGTTAGAGGTAGTGTCGAGCCAATGCTAACTAGCATTAGCGCAATGACTAAAAGTCTATGGCATCTATGAGCATGCTAGCAGATACCCATAGACTTGCAGTCATTGTGCTAATACTAGCTAGTTAGGTTTGTGAACCAATGCTAACTAACTTTCTTCATACTGGACACAGCCATGAATGGCATCCAATAGTTCAGACTCTGCGAAAGTAGATAAAAGGGCCTCACTGCCAAAATTCCAAAGTATCCCGTTAAGTGTACAAATTCCCGATAGGTCTCCGTCTTTACAGTGTTATTTGGTGGGTTAATGAAAATCATAAACACACTGACCTGCAGGGCTCCAATGGCTGCACTCTGGAAACGCAGGTCAGTCTTGAAGTCCTGAGCGATTTCTCTCACCAGGCGCTGGAAGGGCAGCTTGCGGATCAGCAGCTCAGTGGACTTCTGGTACCGACGAATCTCACGCAGGGCCACAGTACCAGGCCTGGAGGGAAACAGTAATTAACACCACTGTGGTCCTTTATCTACATAAAATGATTAATGTAGAGACCACAACACCAGGTGGGTCAAAGCCTGTATGTTCAGGCACTGTGTGTTTTGTCACACCATCACCTGTAGCGATGGGGCTTCTTGACCCCACCAGTAGAAGGGGCGCTCTTGCGGGCAGCTTTGGTGGCCAGCTGCTTACGTGGGGCTTTGCCTCCAGTAGATTTACGGGCTGTCTGCTTGGTACGGGCCATAGCTCCTACAAGTTACCTGAATAAAGGGGAAATTGAGACAGGAATGTTAATGGAAGTAACCAACTAGCTATCAAATCCAGCATAAAACCAATGTTAGTCTGCTAAACACCACTAATTACATTACCAGCAAAAATATTGTAATCAGATTACAGATACTTTGAAAAACTAGATATTACATGTTTTACTTACATTTAGAAAGAATGTTCGCAAAAAATACATTGACACCTTTCTGTTCTCAATGACATTCAATTAATCATTGAATAAAAGCACATTTAAGTTTGTTCCACCTAAGCGAGTCAGACCACTAGGATGACACCAAATATGTTGGATATTTTGTTTTATGCTTTTTAAGGGGAAATTAATCAAAATGTAACTGAAAGTTTTGTTAATCTAAAAATTACATTACAGAGTACAATTGGACAGTTAACTAGAAACTAACGGATTACATTTAGAAAGTAACCTACCAATCAATGACATCCTTATAAAATAGATATTTGTATACAACCCTCTGTGATTGTATTCAAGTCTGTGGCTCAATTACTCAAAGATGTACATTAACTTGAGCGAATTACAGCGTAAAGTTCTTACAACTACCAATAGGGAGTTGTTTAGTGATCTGAGGGGCGGGATTTTCTTCCTTTTCCGCCTATGAGCAACGTCTTTCACCAAGTAGGTCCCCGCCTCTTACGCATTGGAGACGATGGCTGCTGTAACCGGAACGTATTAACGGGAAGGAAAATTCGAATGTGTTTAACAAGAGGTTGACAATTAAAACGACATTTAAAACGAATACATTGCCGCTTTAAACTAATAAACACATTGAAGATTGTTCTAGACACCATTAGGAATCTATTGAAAAACTTCCGTACTCAGAAGATTACTCAGAACCTGTGTATAACCGTGTCAAATTCGAAAGGAGTGCTTTGGTTTCTAGTTACTACAAGCAGATAATAGCTCGCTTTTTCGGTCGTCTGGGTTGGGTTTTCCCTATGACTGCGGATTTAGTTGCTAAAGATACTGTCTAAATAACAAAAAAGTGAAAATTCACACATACACAATATTTTTTTAAACTATTCTTTCAAACGCGACACTTACCTTTGATACAACAGCCAACGTTACAAATTTGAAACTGGTCTCGTGTCCTTATTTATTGCGTTGTTCACACAACAGAATGGAGTCCTATATTGGGTTAAAATGGCAGGTTACCCACAATGCATCTGCTGCGACAAGAGAGACCAATTTTTATACACGTTTATCAATTGACCAATTCAATCAATTATCAATCATCTTAAAAGCGTGATATACTCCATAATGGGAGATGTTAGTGAAATGTCTGTTTATTGCATTGGCAGATATTGACCATTTAGAAATGTATGACAATTATTGAAGGTGTTTTATGGAACTCAGATTATTCAACGTGAGTGTACGAGACAAAATGGCTATGATTGCAAAATTAGCTATTACTGGATTTCTGTTACCAATAGTTGTTCATGTAAAAATCAAACAATTTAGATTCTCAGATGACATTTCTTTGAAGGTTTGTGTATTGTGACAAACATTGCTTTAGTATAAATTGTATTGTATACAAGTTTAAAATCACAAAAGTATTAAAAGACCTAGCAATAAATTATCTTATCATCAATTTATACATTTGGGGCCTACAAATATCTTATTTCCAGGGATGGTTTTTACGCAAGCCCCCATCAGCTCGTGCTAAACCTCAGTTAAGGAAGAACATACGTCATCCGCATCATCCACCGATGATCCAGCATGGCGGCGGTCAAGAGACTGAAACGCGTGGCAGCGTCGCAGCCAGGATTCATATCTTTTAAATCGTCGGCCGACTCAGATGACTTGAATAGTGGCCGGAGAAAGCGTGTGAATAAGAATAAGAAAAAGAGTTGGAACAAACACAGTGATATTCAAGATGTTGAAGAGTTTTTGGATGACGTGAGACTTCAGGAAAGAGCTACAGGGTGAGCAGCATGTGTTAGCCAATACCTGCTTGCATTAAAGCTATCTACAGTAGTTATCTAGCTAGGTGTATTCCTTACTGTACTAATAAGCGATTATTTAGCAGTTATTGCGACATTATTATTCTAGCTAGCTAGTTTTGCATGTCAATCAATCCAAGTCCACATGTAAACTTCGAAGAAATGGCACTTTGCTAGCTCGCAATGCTAATGTACACGTTGGGTTGTTTGTTCTAGCTAGCTATGTTTTTATTTATTGTTTTAAATACAATTTCCTAGCTATAATCACCCTCATAATTATCCAAACATGAGCAATACACCTAAACTGAATTGTTTCTTGACCGGTTTACTACTTTCTTATGATTTGGCTGCTTTTATGTAACTCAGCCCCGTGTAGCTCAGTTTGTAGAGCATGGCGCTTGCAACGCCAGGGTTGTGGGTTCGATTCCGACGGGGGGCCAGTATGGGGGAAAAAATAATAAAAATGTATACACTCACTAACTGTAAAGTCGCTCTGGATAAGAGCGTCTGCTAAATGACTTAAATGTACTTAGCTAGCTACTTGGTTAACTAGCTAACGTTAATGCTTTTATTTACAGTTTAACACATGCTGCATGCCCTAATTCTATTTGCTTCAAAATATGTAGTTATTTAGTTTACATGTCTAAACCTTTTTTTATTCGACAGAGGACTGATATCTGAGAAGCCAGATGATAGCCTGTTCTTTGTGGACATCGGAGAGCAGAGAAAATGTGTCCAGCCAGGTAAGCGATACCACTGTTTACATGAAATACATTTTCTGCTTTGTTAATGTTTGGAGTGTCAAATCACTGATGTTTTCTGTGTCTGATGCCAGAAGTCCAAGAGGGAAAGAAGGGGAAGAAGTCAAGGTCACGGCCCCTGAGGATAGACCTGATCCTGCAGCATGACTCCCTCATCCCTCCGCCTAAAGAGTGAGTTTGTCTGATGTACTCTGACCTTTGCACTCTCACCCTCGTCATCCTGGCCCTTAGCTGAAGATGGTTCAGTCAGGTTGCGCATGGCACAATGTCCAGTGATGAACCCATCCTTGCGCTCACAGTATTTCCTCGGGAATGTGAAGACAATCATGGAACTCAGGGCACTGTTGTGTGAACAGTCTTCTGGGAACTGAGGGCAATATGCTGTGCCGCTTCCCCTCTCCAGGGTTGTATGTACTAGTAATGCAACTGGAACAAACAGGGAGGGACTACCTGAACTTATTTATTTTTTTTCTGTTGCGAAAGGTTTTGCTACTGTGTGCACTAACTAATACGACCCAGATGTGCCCCCACTTTGTAAACTGAAGCCATGCAGCAAGGCTATATTTTGATAAGTACACAAGTGTACTTTGGTTAGCTTATTCCTCATAATAAGCAGTGATTGTACACACCGTTGAAGTCTTCCGTTTCTTTAGGACACTACTTAAAATTAAGTTCCCTCCTCTCTCCCCCAGTGTTTTGGCCCACCAGCAACCAAACGCAAAGAAACTCCGCCGCATTGCAGAGAATGCCGAGAAATTGGCGGCCATGGGTGTGTTACCACGGAGACAGAAGCGCCTTTTGAACAGCAGACCGGCAACTACAATGTCAAAAGCAAAGACGGCGGCCAACAACTTCCCAGACAGACCCTATTATGACCTGTGGGGAGGAGAGGGTAAGTTTGACTATTCAAAATGATAAACTAATTCAAATAAATGTTCGAGTTCTTTTCAGTCAGTGTTTGTGATCATCTTTTCTTCATATTGCAGCCAAAGAGACAGCAGATCCTTACTACCTTGAGCAAACAGGGAAAAAGCGTGTGAGGGTGAGAAGAATGCTGCATTGTCACTACCTTAAAGTTGATCATTTCTCAGTATTATATGTGCTGTATAGTAAAGAGTGTTTGTATATTTACTCTGTTTGACCATGAGGTTTTAAACGCTGTCTTGTTCACTCATAGCGACCAGAGAAGCTCAACTCAAAGCCCTCTATTCTCCCGGCAGTGGAGGTCATAGCCCCCGGAGGCTCCTACAACCCAGACTTCTTCTCCCATCAGGTAACTTACTACACTTAACAATGATTAAAACCCAAACCTTCAATCCTGGTTCATTCATCAATGTTTCTGCTCCCATGATGTGTGTGTTGTGTTCTGTCTTTTCATGTTGAGTAATGCTGTGGTTGATGTGCTGACCTTTTTTTCTCTCAGGCCTTGTTACTGGAGGCCCATGAGGTGGAGGTGAAGCGGGAGAAAGCGGAGCTGAGAATAGAGAGACAGCTGGCTGTCAACCGAGAGGATACTGCCACTGAGGTACGACAACAGCCACCCCCACCCCCAACTGTTCAACATTTCACGTCCGGCTCCATTTTGCCTGATCTTCCTCGCTGTTGTTTCTCTGCAGGAGACAGTCTTCCAGGAACAAGTGGAAGGGCTAGTGGAAGAGGAGGAAGACGAAGAAGAAGATGATGAGGAAGATGTTTCTATTCGTGGTGGCTTGCAGCAGGAGAAGAAGACGGAGAAAGAAAGGAAGAGGGAGCGAGCCGACAAGATAAAGGTACGCAGGACTACAAAGCCTTTCGCCCTAATGTGCCCAAGCCTTCCCCTCCATGTGCTAGCTTAGGAACTGACCGGCAGTGTCTCTCTCGCTGTGCAGTTGCAACAGAAGCAGGCGGCGAGGGCGTTCACTGACAAGAAGCAGCAGCTCTTCCAGCTGCGTTCCATCCAGGCGACCCTGAAGAGGCGGGAGCAGCGGACCAGAGAGAGGGTGGCCCAGCGCAAGGCCAACCAGGAGGCAGAGAAGTCCATGCCCCGACGCCTCGGCAGACTCAAGTCAGTATGCAAAAGTTCCCCCATTTTGAAAAGCAGATGAAGTTAAATGCATCCTAGTATGAACTGGAAGTAGCCCTATACATTTCTGTAACAATGGGCTCCAAAATAACCTATACCCCACCCAAACCAAATAATTTATCCTGATTTCTATAATGCTGCTTTCCCCTTAGTGTGAGTTGCGTCTGTGCCGTTGTCCTGTCTGTGATCTCCATACTCTATCTGAACTTGTCCCCCACATATCTCCCCAGGTTCCAGGCTCAGGATCTAGAGGTCCAGCTAAGTGATGAGATTCCTGGATCCCTGCGGACACTCAAGGTTTGTGATTGACTGTATCCCTCTCACATTCTACAATGCATTCATACTGGGCTGACCTTTGAACCCATGTACATATATGTGGAACTGAAATGCTGAAAACAGTTTCAGGATAGCAACTTAATTCCCTTCAATAATGTCTCATGCTGACCCGTTTCGGAGCCAGGTCCTTCATCAGAGCTCTCTTTATTTATGTGGGTTTACTGACATGTACTAACATGTTTCCCTTCACATGTAATTATGTGTTCTGCAGCCAGAGGGCAGTGTCCTCAAGGACCGCTTCAAGAGTATGCAGAAGAGGAACATGATTGAGCCCAGAGAACGAGCCAAGTAAGTTTTTCTCCCTTTCTTTTAAACAAACAACATGTCAGAAATATATTTGCCTATAATGGATATTGGACAGTGATGTCGTATATATATAGTGGTGTGTGTATGTCCATAACCCATAACTTTCATAGTAGAACGTTCTAGATTTGTTTGTATTGTTGGCTATTTCCAGAGAGGGATACTACAAAGCAGGATCAATGCGTTAGCCAATTAACTTGCCTAAATATTGTGAAATTACTTTTTCGAAAAATGAGCTTGAAATGGGAATGGTCTGATTGCCAAATATGGTGTTTGTCATTCTTAATGAACCAGAAAATCAATAGTTATTTTTGGTTGTTAAAGTTAGCTGGCTATCTCATTGATCCTGCGTTGTAGTATACCCCTAAGTTGGTTCAGTCAGCTTGAGCATGACTGTGTCCAGTGATGATCCCATCCTTGCGCTCACAGTATTTCCTCTGAAATGTGAAGACAATCATGGAACTCAGGGTGCTGTTGTGTAAACAGCGTCCTGGAACTGAGGGCAACATGCTGTGCTGATTCCCCTCCACATATCCTATTTCCGTTTGTTTTTCTTATACAAGAGAATATAGTCTTGATTTGATAAGCCATTGAAGTGCTTTACATGGATAGTGTTTGATTGTGTGTTCTGCCTCCTCCCGCAGGTTCAAGAGGAGACACAAGTTGAAGTATGTTGAGAAGAGGGCCTTCAAGGAGATCACCTAGAGACCAAACTATAGAACTGTTCAGGACTGTGATGTCACTCACAACACCATAGCGGCACCCACCACCACTGAGTGACAGCCAGCCAGAGAGCTACTGTTTGCCCCATCAAATGTCATCAATCAACTCAGCCCATTTAAGTCATTGATGGATTTGCCACCCTTTTAAACCTGTGTTGGAAAATATTGAAGATCCAAGTCCCCATGATTTGTAACATTATTGGCCGTGCCTTGATATTTTCACGCACCTATATATACACAACACGAACCAGCCCAACCCAGAAAGTGTCATACAGATTCAGGGTCAGTTCTAATGCATTATAAGGTCAAATGAGTTCATTGGCAGGATATTTAAATCTACAGATTCTGAGTCTGTCAACATCAGTTGGGAACGTTAAAGGCTTCAGAAGGGTGCTGTCTCTCTCTCCCTCCCAGTTGGTAATCTTGTCTTTCGATCTTGCCAAACCATCAAGATTAATGACCTCATTAGAGGGGTGGATGCCTGAGTGAATACGCAAAGTAATTAATGACAGACTGTTTGAAACCGCGTGTCGAGTTGGACTTGTGTGCATTCTGTCAGTTACATCTGTTATTGTGTACCAAATCACTTTATTTGCTGTAATCTGACTTGATTTCATTAAAACAAGTTAATTATTGAAATTGTTTTTATTTTTACTCCGACTATGCTATATTTAAATTCGTCATTGCATTTGTGGTAACAATAAACATAATTTTTTGCCTATTTAATACCATCAGTCACAATAGTGGGAAGAAAATTTGTACTTTACAGGCTCTAGAGATGTTAGCTGTACTAATCAACAAGTAAGTAATGCATTATTAAGGTGTCTAGTATGGTTTCATATGATTCCTCAAAATGGTCTCAAGACCACAAGCATAAATCTCCAAGGTGTAATTTTACAGATGAATTTGCCACCAGAAGTCTATTCAACTTCTTAAAAAAACAATACTTTGTTTAAGTAGTGAAATATTTTTGTCAACAATGTTTAAAGGGTCTAGATTACATGTCTTAATTTTCCATACATTGTATCCATGATGCTCATGGTATATGAAAATATCTTAGCGGTCACCTTTGGGGAAACTAGTGGGTCAAACGTATTATATAGAAAGTAGACAGCCCCTGGATTTTTTTTTTGCATTTTATTGTGTTACATAGTGAGATGAAAATTGATTTTATTGTACATTTCTGTCAACGTTACACAATTCGCTCAAAGTGGATGAAATTCTAAGATAAATAAAAGATTAATGAAAAATAAAACTATACCTTGATTAGATAAATATTCACACCGCTCAGTCAATACATGTTAGAAACACATTTGGCAGCGATTACAGCTGAGTCTTCAAGGGTAAGTCTCTTTAGAGATTTGCACACCTGTATTGTGCAATATTTGGCCATTATTCTTAAAAAAATTCTAGATACATTTTCACGTCTTGCCATAGATTTTCAAGCAGATTTAAGTAAACTGTAACCTGGCCACTCAAACATTCACTGTCTTGGTAAGCGACTCCTGTGTAGAGTTGTGTTGTAGGTTGTTGTCGTGCTGAAAGGTGAATTCATCTCCCAGTGTCTGGTGTAAAGCAGGTTTTCCTCTATGATTTTGCCTGTGGTTAGCTCCATCCTGTTTCTTTTCATCCTGAAAAACTCAATTCTTTGCCAATGTCAAGCATACCCATACCATGATGCAGCCACCACCATGCTTGAAAATATGGAGGCAGCGGTGTTGGATTTGCCCCAAACATGAGGCCAAAAAGTGTATTTCTTTGCTGTGTTTTTTAAATTCTGTATACAGTGATCCCTCGCCACTTCGCGGTTCACTTATCGCGGATTCGCTATTTCGCGGATTTTCATAATGCATTTTTTTTTTTTTGGTGCATTGTGCTCTGCATTCTGATTCGCTAAAAACTCACTCCCGCTTCTTGTATCAAAACATGCTACGAATTGTGCTATCATTTTGTCGTCTCGTGCAGTTATGTGTACGTACATAAAACAGCTTGGCAAATTTACATTAAGTTGGCCAAATTATCTTGTAATTTCGAACATCTCCTAAACCCATAATGTCGACGAAACGGCCTGGACCGACAAAAGGACCTGCGGATGGGCCCAAACGGCGGAAGATGCTACCTATCTCAGATAAAGTTAAACTTCTGGACATGCTAAGGGAAGGTAAATGACAAAGCCACAAAGCGACGATGAAAGAGAAGAGGGAGAAGAGGACACGAGAGATGAGGAGGAAGGACTAACGCTTGGTCGCTTAGCAACCATGGTGCGAATGGCCACTGAACTTAAGCGAGTAGCTGAGGAATGGGACCCTTTGATGAGCCGTTCATTACAGTTCTCCAACGTAATCGATGGTGGCATGTCGGTGTACAAGGATCTTTTTGCAAAGAAGAAAAAAGAGCGACAACAGCTGCCTATCACTATGTTCTTCTCCCGAACAAACACACCTGCACCGCGGGCTTCAGAAGAAGAGAACACTGCAGAGCGCAGTCAGGATGCAGCGGCCCAGTCTGAAGAGCAGTGAAACGGCCTACACGTGAGTCACTGTATTTGTATACATGTAATAGTTGCTAATTGTAAAAAAAAAAAGTTTTCTATTTCGCGGATTTCACTTATAGCGGGTCATTTTCGGAACGTAACCCCCGCGATAAACGAGGGATTACTGTATTTGTATTCTTTTCACTCTGTCATTTTGGTCATTATTGTGGAGTCACTGCAATGTTGATCCTTTCTCAGTTTTCTCCCATCACAGCCATTGAATTCTGTAGCTCTTTTAAAATCACCAATGGCCTAAGCAGTTTCCTTCCTGTCCTGCAGCTCAGTTCAGAAGGACGACTGCATCTTTGATGTGTCTGGGTGGTTTAATACATCCTCCACAGCATAATTATGAACTTGACCATGCTTAAAGAGATATTCAATGGACTTCCTGACGGCCGCCCCCAGGTGGTAAGGGTAGGTAACAACACATATGCCATGCTGATCCTCAACACGGGGGCCTTTCGGGGGTGCGTGCTCAGTCCCCTCATGTACTCCCTGTTCACTCATGACTGCATGGCCAGACACGACTCCAAGACCATCATTAAGTTTGCCGATGACACAACAGTGGTAAGCCTGATCACTGACAACGACAAGACAGCCTATAGGGAGGCGGTCAGAGACCTGGCCGTGTGGTGCCAGGACAACAACCTCTCCCTCAACGTGATCAAGACAAAGGAGATGATTGTGGACTACAGGAAAAAGAAGAGGACCGAGCACACCCCCATTCTCATCGACGGGGCTGTAGTGGAGCAGGTTGAGAGCTTCAAGTTCCTTGGTGTCCACATCACCAACAAACTAACATGGTCCAAGCACACCAAGACAGTCGTGAAGAGGGCACGACAAAACCTATTCCCCCTAAGGAGACTGAAAAGATTTGGCATGGGTCCTCAGATCCTCAAAAGGTTCTACAGCTGCACCATCGAGAGCATCCTGACTGGTTGCATCATTGCCTGGTATGGCAACTGCTTGGCCTCCGACCGCAAGGCACTACAGAGGGTAATGCGTACGGCCCAGTACATCACTGGGGCCAAGCTTCCTGCCATCAGGACCTCTATACCAGGCGGTGTCAGAGGAAGGCCCTAGAAGTTGTCAAAGACTCCAGCCACCCTAGTCATAGACTGTTCTCTCTGCTACCGCACGGCAAGCAGTACCGGAGCGCCAAGTCTAGGTCCAAGAGGCTTCTAAACAGCTTATACCCCCAAGCCATAAGACTCCTGAACATCTAATCAAATGGCTACCCAGACTATTTGCAGTGCCCCTCCCTCTTTTACGCTGCTGCTACTCTCTGTTTATTATCTATGCATAGTCACTTTAATAACTCTACATACATGTACATATTACCTCAATTACCTCGACTAACCAGTGCCCCGCACATTAACTCTGTACCGGTACCCCATGTATATAGCCTCGCTATTGTTATTTTACTGCTGCTCTTTAATTATTTGTTACTTTTAGTTAGTATTATTTTATATTGTATGTTTTGTGTGATTTGTTTTGGTATTCTTTCTTAAAACTGCATTGTTGGTTAAGGGCTTGTAAGTAAGCATTTCACTGTAAGGTCTACACCTGTTGTATTCGGCGCATGTGACAAATAACATTTGATTTGATTTGTTATTGTTACCCATCTACCAATCACTGCCCGTCTTTATGAGACTGCCGAAAAGCTGTGCTAGAAATGATTCAATGCTTGACTGAGGGACCTTACAGATGTTGTATGTATGGGGGACAGAGGAAGGGGTAGTCATTCAAAAATCATGTCAACCCCTATTATTTCACACAGAGTGAGTCCACATAACTTACACTACATGACATCTCATTGGTGGTGGGGGGTAATTGATTACACCCTATTGGCTTAAACCTTAATTACCCCTGTCCTGGCAGTATGGACGTCTATCCCCCTGTCCCATGGATGCCTGGAGCGTGGACAAAGCTGCTTATCCCTTAATCGCGGTGCGAATGTAATCTTTTACCTAAAGAGTGGCCCACTGCCCGCCTCTGATCCCACACCGCTAATCCCCACGCCTGCCAGCCAGGCACCATCAGGTGCCCACACCACCCTGCCCCTACCCACAGTGTAGTTACCCTCAACACACTGGTGCCTCTGAGACTGAGCCCATAGTAAACCTTACCTATGTTATGGCCGTTGACAGCAATGTCAGTAAAAAGGCACATTTCTATTTCATAATGCAATGGACAATAATGTTCTCGTCTAACCTATTCTATCAAAGCTACCAGCCATCTTGGTGTTCATTTTGGTTCACCATGACCAGTCATTTTGAATGTACAGATTTAAATGTGTTTGAGAGCGATGGTTTTCATGTTTTTTCTATTCTCCCTCACTTCACGTGCGAGCCGTTGATGGAGCCAGATTGCCTTAGCATGAAGTAGATGACTATGGTGAGCCGTGAGTGGAGCTGAGCGGTACACATTATGAACGCTCTCACTGCTCACCTGCATTACTTCATTATAGTGTGTCTCACGATGTGCTGAGCCAGCAACCACCAGTCCTCTTACCTATAGTCCTATCTTCAAGCTTTCCTTTCTCCTATCTCAAAGACACATGAATAGTGAAGGTGACTGGTGAATACCTCATCCCCTACCGACTGCACTGGTACTGACCATAGTTCACTCGCTCAGGATGTGAGTATGTCATTGACCCTTCTCTTGGGAGATATTGATAATCTTCACCTGAACCTCACAGTGGATGCTTTCTAGAATGTGAGAGGATGGGTAACACAGTGATATGAACTGTGTACATACAGTAGCTTACAACTCAGTCCTACGTCTGTATTCACCAGGGAGGATAAGGGTCAGGATCCTTGTGACTGCACTCCCAGCCTGGCGTCTGTGCTGGTGTCCAGCTGATGACACACAGACACACTAGAATATACACATTGTAAAGGCCACCGCATTCCACTCCTATTGGCGCCTTCGTTGTGTGATGTAATTCCTGCTTAGAAAGGGTTGGCATGAAGAGAGAGGGAGTGCATGACCTGAGTAAATCATTTTCTAAGTCCAACAAGCTCTCACAGTCACTGCAGAATTATACTTTTTCCATGTTTCTCCAAACGTGAAATTTAGAAGTTGCAAGTTGCTTCAAATGTAAAAACTCTGGTAAATCTCATCTCCCTTTAATCCCACCACATACACACACACACACACACACACACACACACACACACACACACACACACACACACACACACACACACACACACACACACACACACACACACACACACACACACACACACACACACACACACACACACACACACACACACACACACACACACACACACACACACACACACACCTTCAGTCTTGCTCTGCTCTCTCCTTCCCTTGGCTGTGGGTAGAAAGAGAGAGAGGGGGGGTCATCTGTATGTTTGCATTTCCACCAGAGACTTAGCAAGTGTTTGTGGATTTGAGGGTGACCATAACAGCAAAGGTGACCATGACAGTCTTCTACATTTGCATCCCCCAACACAATGCCAGTGCCAATAAACACAGTTGTCAATGTGAACGCTCTGTGTACACACAGAAGGTGAGAGGAGAGGAGAGGTAGAAAAGGAGAAAAGAGAGGTAGAGCAGGCACGAGTAGGTGGGCAAAATGGAGGGATGGAGGAAAAGCAAGGCTGGATGAGAGTGATAAAGGAAAATGGTTTGTGTGTCAGTTGTGTTGTATTTGGAGTGGAACAGTGAGAGATTAGAGAGAGGGAGAGGAGAGGATAAACAGAGCGATGGAGGGAGGGAGGAGTAGAGCGATGATTCCTCTCTCTAATCCTCTGGACACACGCACGAGCCGGGTGACTGCAGGCAAAGAGCGAGAGAGTAAGAGTGAGAGAAAGGGAGTGGGCAGGTGGAGAAGGTGGAGACAGAGAGAGTGTGAAGTCAAACTGTGAGGGAAACAAGATGAAGGCAGAGAAGCAGCAGAGGGAGGGAGGAGAAGAAAAAGAAGAGCTATCGTTCCTCTAGCACGCTGAGAGAAACCAGTGGGGAGCTTTCCTTACGAGTACCAGCGAAGCAGCGATTCACTCTCGCTCTCTGCCAGAGTGACAGAGGGGGAGAGTGACGAGCGAGTAAACGAGAGAGGGAGGGAGGTACACTACTCCACTGCTGACAGTGTGAACAGAACGAGGAGAGTGGAGAGAGGAGAGAGGAGAGAGGGAGGGTGAAGCAGAAAACAATGTGGAGGGAGAGTGGTAGGTAGTAGCTCGTTGAGGAGAGGTGGAGAGAGAGGCAGAGAAGCACAAGACTAGCCACAGGGAAGGAGAGAGAGAGAGGACGGAGGAGAGACAGAGTGGAGGGAGGGAAGAGGAGGAGTGGAGAGAGAAGACAGACGCTGATCTTTGACTGTTGAGGACCGTGTGCGAGTGTGTGAGCGTGAAGGAGTGTGCTCGTGAGACTGGGTGCAATGGATCACTGTTCCTGCACACTAAGTCTCAGTGCATGGCAGGGTGTTTAGAGTGTGGGAGTCTGGTTTCATTGTGTTGGGTGGTGTTTTACCAGACACAGTGACTGAGGGATTACGACAGCTAGGGAGAGAGTGTGAGACCCTTCTATGTGTGTTGCGGTAGCGAGCAGGGGCAGGCATGTGTGTGAAAGCAGCAGGGCAGCTGGAGACAGAGCTAGGTAGAGAGGCCAGGTACACCTAGAAGGCAGGATCGCAGAGAGAGAGAACCCACGTGAGGACAGAACAAGTGAAAACAGGGACACCAACTCTACCACCAGATACAGCGCTTGTACGCGCGTGTGTCTGTACGGCGGCACACAGAGAAGCACCGGTCCAGTCATCTCAGGTCAGCGAGGCGGGGGTCCAGGGATATCCATCAGGCAGCCATGGGGACCCAGTGAGCTGTAGTAGGGGACGTCCTCGGCCCCCAGTCCCACCCAGCAGCAGCGCTCTCTCTTCCCGTCCGGTGGGTAGACGCACGTGGGCCTAGGGCACCTCGAAGCCCCGAGGGAGGGCAAACAGCGGGTTTCCTGTACCCAGAGGAGTAACCACGGCCATCATGGGGGAGTGGACCATCCTAGAGCGCCTCCTGGAGGCTGCTGTCCAGCAGCATTCCACCATGATCGGAAGGTAAGCAGCATACTGATATCTAGACCAGGGGTATTCAAAACTGAGCCTGCAGGTCCGGAGTACTGCTGGTTCTGTTCTACCTGATAATTCATTGCACCCACCTGGTGTACCAGGTCATAATCAGTCCCTGGTTAGAGGGAAATAATTAAAATCAGCAGTGAAACTGACTTCAAAGTCCAGATTGGAATTTTCTTGATCTAGAGGTTAAATTAAATTACATTCAAAAGCTTTACTGTACCATTCACTTTGTCTTTGGTTTCCATTCCGAAGGCTCAATCACAAACACAATGGCCATAACATTAAAATTAAGAAATTAAAAAATACGACATACATTACCATTTTAAAAGGGCAGATTGTTAATAAATGTCTCTGGTGTTGGCTGCAAAGGGCACTCTATCCGCCATTGGTTTTGATGGGGATCATTCGAATATACTGTAGGCTAGGTATTGGATAGGGGGCTTATTGCAAGGATATTATCATCTGTATGGTCAGTTTGAGGCTCTCAATGGACCTTCCCCTCTGTGTGTCATCTCTATGTGTTGCAAATATGGTCTGATTGAGTCTGTGGCTTCCTGTCCAAAGTGGCTGATCAGAAGCTGAGAGGCTTTGTTTTAATCCTGTGGACAAAGTGATGGGATGATGGAGGGAGGGGGGAAAACGAGGGAGAGGAGAGATGCCATTGGTTCAAGGGGCTTCAGCTGTCAGAGTTTAGAACAGCACGAGGATGCAGAGACCTCATTTGACTTTCACCCAGTTCATTCCCTCTCACTCTCTCTTCTCTCACTCTCTCTTCTCTCACTCTCTCTCTCTCTCTCTCTCTCTCTCTCTCTCTCTCTCTCTCTCTCTCTCTCTCTCTCTCTCTCTCTCTCTCTCTCTCTCACTCTCTCTCCCTTGCTCTCTCTCACAGCTTCTCACACTTTCCCTTTCTCTCTTACTCTTTGATAGCGTGTCATGTTCTATGTGTAGTAAGCATCAGAGAACTTGTTTTCTCAGAGCTGCATGCAGCAGAAAGTGGTCTCCTTTGCTATGGTGTCTAGTCTTCTGGGAAGTCACTACCGAATGCTATAGGGTTGATTTTGTCCTCATTATGGGCAGTGTGGTCACTGGTCCTCCCTGACATCTGCATAAAGATAAATGAATGCTCCAAGACTGCTGTAGAAAGTGTGCTCATTTGGCTTTGTGTGCGTCCCAAATGACACCCTATTCCCTATACACTGACTATACCAAACATTAGGAACACCTTCCTAATATTGAGTTGCACCCGCCCCTTTTGCCCTTAGAACAGCCTCAATTCGTAGGGGCATGGACTGCTGACCCATGTTGACTCCAATGCTTCCCACAGTTGTGTCAAGTTGGCTGGATGTCCTTTGGGTGGTGGACCATTCTTGATACACACGGACAACTGTTGAGCGTGAAAAACCCAGCAGCGTTGCAGTTCTTCACACAAACCACTGCGCCTGGCACCTACTACCATACCTCGTTCAATGGCACTTAAATATTTTATCTTGCCCATTTACCCTCTGAATGGCACACATATACAATCCATGTCTCAATTGTCTCAAAGCTTAAAAATCTTTCTTTAACATGCCCCCTCCCCTTCATCTACACTGATTGAAGTGGATTTAACAAGTGACATCAATAAGGGATCATAGCTTTCGCCTATGAGCAGGTGTTCCTAATGTTTTATACACTCAGTGCACTACTTTTGAACATGGTCATAAGTAGTATCCTATAAAGGGAATAGGGTGTCATTTGGGACGTACATTTTGTTACTCAGTAAAGAGAAATCTCATTCATATCTAGATTTTGAGTTATTATATCATTATATTAAATATGTTTTGAATTATATCACAAATGAATTGTGAGGTTCTTATGTCATTGGTTGTCCTAATGCAGTGGAGGCTTAAAAGTGCAACTGCAGCTCAGCGAAGTACAAAAGAGCTGTCAGTGTCAGTCAATGTTGAAGTTTTCTCATCACAAAACCATGTCTTGCCAAATCCACTGTAAGCCTAGAGAGAGAGCGAGAGAGAGAGAGAGCGAGAGAGAGAGAGAGAGAGAGAGAAAGAGAGAGAGATTAAAACCAACATCCAATATCTACTGTAGGCTACCTCATAACACAGTACTGGGCCCTATAGCTAGTTGTCCATAATTTGTCATACAAGATTAGATACTTTGAGTGTATAAATTACATTATATCAACTATTCAGCACATTGGGTGATACATTATTTGAAGGGTACCTACATAAGGACTTCATAACACATTCATAACCCATACATAACACTATCATAATCAGTGTCCATCGTTATATATATATGAATATTCCTCCAGGACTAGCACTATAGCGTAGTGCCAAAGCTGCCTGACCCCTGGCTTCCCCAGATGTGTGCTTCCATTAGGAGACAGACCAGTCAGCCTGTATCCGGTAGCAGTAGTGGTGCTATGAATGATCACACTGATCATCTCAATTAGTCACCCATGCTAGAAGGAGTGAGAGCAAAGTGTTATTCACACTCTAACAGACAGAGGCAGGCACCATCGCTTCAGTCTGCAGAGGCTGGTTACAGTCATAGAAATAGAATTACTAGAACGGTAATCCCCTATTCAAGTAATTGTTCTGATTTCCCCATTCTAGTGTCTGTTCTAGTAGTTCTATTTCTATGGTTACAGTACCAGTGTAAGAACTGTCCTCTTGCTCTCTCTCTCTCTCTCTCTGACAATGGTGTTAAAGGGTAAGATGGTAATATGACCATGAGCAAGAGGGGGTATTAGAGTTAGAGTTAAAGCAATTGTCTGCACTGTTTCGTAGCTGACTCATTTAGTCATGTTTGCTTTTCATCCATTGTTACACTCTTAGAAAGAAAAGGTGCTATCTAGAACCTAAAATAGTTAATCGCTTGTCTCCATAGGATAACCCTTTGAAGAACCCTTTTTGGTTCCAGGTAGAACCCTTTTGGGTTCCATATAGAACCCTTTCCACAGAGAGTTCTACTTGGAACCCAAAAGGGTTCTACCTAGAACCAAAAAAGGGTTCTCATATAGGGACAACTGAAAAACCCTTTGGAACCCTTTTTTCTAAGATTGTAATGTAAGTGGCTGGCATGTTAGCTGGCAATTAACTTCACTATTGTTCAGCCGCGGTAGAGAGTGATGGCTCTCCATGAAATGACATCCAACCTTGGCATCATCGCTGTTTAGAAACATTGTGGAAACTGGAAATCCCCCTGAGCACAAGCCTCTGATTGGTCCTTCTACTGTGGTTTGGGGATCCTCATTGGTCACTGTCTGAAGATGCAAGGAAATAAGGAAGGAAGCATCATGGCTCCCTTATCCCCCCTGGTGATGCCACAGTGCATTCCCTCTGGGCGACACCAAAATAAACTGGCTGCTTTTCAACATGAATCACATGAATCGCATTAGCATTAACAAACACGCAGATGTGTTTGTGTACATTTGCAGGAGAGATGCCGTGTGTGTGTGTGTGTGTGTGTGTGTGTGTGTGTGTGTGTGCGTATGATTTATCAGACGTCGCCCACTTGTAAATAGAATTCCTGGCTGAGATCAGATAGTGGCTTCCTTCCATTGAAATGCAGGCTGGAGAGGGAGAGAGCATGACTGAACACTGGTCACATACCAGGGTTCCTATTGGAAGCAACACTGATCCCCATTGTTGGAAGGAAGCGCCTCAACACAGGCAGAGATCATAATGTCTTGGCTATAACCCAGCTTCATGACTGATGAGAGCTATGGACAGTGGGTGGAAAAACATTGTAGACATGGGTAGTAGGAGTTGGTAAAACTTCTTGTTTTGAGTTAGATACAATTATTATTAAAACAATTAGATTAACTTATTATTTTGTGTTGGGTTAGACTTGGATAGAGGAGTAGGAAATGGAACGTGTGAGGGAACCCATGCTACAGTCAGCTTAAACCTGTTGGAAACCATGTGGTTGGACACCAATTAGTATGATATTCTAACCTGATGGATTTGTTGTAGTTACTTACTAATCATCGTAGCGCTGAAGCAACCAGCCCAAACTATGGCTTCCAGAAACAGGGTCTACCAAACTTACCATAGGTAGAGGAGCTAGCCTACAAGGCATGGCATTCTCTGTGCCTTGCCTCAGGGTAATGTCATTGTGTATTAGAGATAGCATAATATATTACACACTGTGTTGTTTTGCTGCATGGGCAGCTTTGGGTTAGAAGGGCAGCATATGTGTGTGAGCAAAGGATTGGGGGTCTTTGTTGCTATATGAATGTTATGTGTGTTTGTGTCAGTGTGCACATGGCTGTATGTGTATGTTTTCTATGTGTGTGCACCATGCTCTCTCCCTGTACTGTCCCTCAGCATGGTTTCTCAGTAGGCTCTCTGAAATCAAATGCATCTGTGTCACTGATGAGGAAGGGGAATAGAACTAGACCCCCTGTGCTCCAAACATGCACAAACATATCTACAGTGGATAGTAGACATGAATCAGTGTATAAACACACAAACACATAGCCTATACCAAAGTACAGGTCATCCACACACATTTGAGTGGAGTAATTTAAACATAATTTTTTGAGTTGGATAAACTGATTGATTGGAATTAGATTCACGTATTATTTTGAGTTGGATAAAAATATGATTTTCTCTTTGCTGGAGTATGGCTCCATGTAGCTCCGACTCATTTTAACCAATTATCATTTTGTTCAATCAGTGTAAGGGCTTCCACTGGTTTGTGCCTGTTCAGCTCTGGTGAGAGTATTGGAGTCAGGGAGCTGTGAGGTAATGGCTATTTAGGGTGAGAGAGCACTGAGAGAGCACATCAGTGTGCGTGTGTGTGTGTGCGTGTTTGTGTGTGAATAATAGTCCATGATGAGAATGCTCTGTGGTGGTATTGGAGGGCCCATATCTTGCAGAGTCCCCCACAGGTCTATTTATTACCGTCCTCATTTCAGATACATTGGCCCCTAGAGTGTTTACAGTCGCTTCTTCCCCTTACAGCAGGGGTAGGCAACTAGATCGGAGCGAATGGTCGGAGGGCTGGAAAATAATTAGAAAGATTTGTACACTGCAAATTGACCACAACTAAGCCCAAAAGAGATTGTATTTGAAAATAACAATTATTATATACCTTGATTTCATTGAGACACGATCACATATGTCTCTTTTTTATTTGTGGGAATACTTGGGAACAGACTTCCTAAATTACATATTTTTTTAGCTGAATTCCTGGTGATTTCACATTCTTTTTTTAACCAAAAACTACACTGAACAAAAACATAAACGCAACATGCAACAATTTCAAAGATTTTACTGTTCATTTTACTGAGTTACAGTTCATATAAGGAAATCAGTCAATTTAAATGAATTCATTAGGCCCTAATCTATGGATTTCACATGACTGGGAATACAGATATGCATCTGTTGGTCACAGAAAACTAGTCAGTATCTGGTGTGACCACCATTTGCCTCATGCAGCGCGATACATCTCCTTCCCATAGAGTTGATCAGGCTTTTGATTGTGGCCTGTGGAATGTTGTCCCACTCCTCTTCAATGGCTGTGCAAAGTTGCTGGATATTGGCAGGAACTGTCTTACACGTTGATCCAGAGCATCCCAAACATGCTCAATGGGTGACATGTCTGGTGAGTATGCAGGCCATGGAAGAACTGGGACATTTTCAGCTTCCAGGAATCGTGTACAGATCCTTGTGACATGTGGCTGTGCATTATCATGCTGAAATATGAAGTGATGGCGGCGGATGAATGGCACGACAATGGGCCTCAGGATCTCATCACGGTATCTATGTGCGTTCAAATTGCCATAGATAGGGGAGATAACTATTGTAAAATACATTGTGTCCGTAAAATGTATATAGTATGTATAAGTTGGAAGTAGAAGCCTAAGTCTTTTGTCCATTCGTTTCCTCCAATTAGGGGAGGGGTGGTAGGGTTAGGGGAACATAATAAAGGAAAATATATTTAAAAATAAAGACGTTTGGACACACCTACTCATTCAGGGGTTTTTCTTTATTTTTACTATTTTCTACATTGTAGAATAATAGTGTAAACATTAAATTGATGAAATAACACGTTTGGAATCATGTAGTTACTAAAAAAGTGTTAAACAAATACAAATATATTTTAGATTTTAGATTCTTCAAAGTAGCCACCCTTTGCCTTGATGACAGCTTTGCACACTTTTGGCATTCTCTCAACCAGCTTCACCTGGAATGCTTTTACAACAGTCTTGAAGGAGTTCCCACATATGCTGAGCACTTGTTGGTTGCTTTTCTTTCACTCTGCTGTCCGACTCATCCCAAACCATCACATTTGAGTTGAGGTCGGGGATTGTGGAGGCCAGTTCATCTGATGCAGCACTCCATCACTCTCCTTCTTGGTCAAATAGCCCTTACACAGCCTGGAGGTGTGTTGGGTCATTGTCCTGTTGAAAAAGAAATGATAGTCCCACTAAGCACAAATCAGATGGGATGGCGACACCGAGCACGCAGATGAGCTTCCCTGAGACGATTTGTGCAGAAATTCTTTGGTTGTGCAAACCCACAGTTTCATCAGCTGTCCGGGTGGCTGGTCTCAGACGATCCCGCAGGTGAAGAAGCCGGATGTGGAGGTCCTGGGCTGTTGTGGTTACATGTGGTCTGCAGTTCTGAGGCCGGTTGGACGTACTGCCAAATTCTCTAAAAAGGCATTGGAGGCGGCTTATGGTAGAGAAATGAACATTCAATTATCTGGCAAAAGCTCTGGTGGACATTCCTGCAGTCAGCATGCCAATTGCACGCTCCAAAACTTGAGACATCTGTATCATTGTGTTGTGTGACAAAACTGCACATTTTAAAGTGGCCTTTTATTATCCCTAACACAAGGTGCACCTGTGTAATAATCATGCTGTTTAATCAGCTTCTCAATATACCATACCTGTCAGGTGGATGGATTATATTGGCAAAGGAGAAATGCTCACTAACAGGGATGTAAACACATTTGTGCACAAAATTTGAGAGAAATAAACTCATGGAAAAGTTTTGGGATCTTTTATTTCAGCTCATGAAACATGGGACCAACACTTTACATGTTGCGTTTATATTTTTGTTCAGTATAAAATCCACCCCCCAAAAACCGTAGGGGGATCAACATTTTTTAAACTTGCGGGACGGTTTTGGCCTGCGGGCCACCTGTTGCAGACCCCTGCCCTACAGCCAATAAAGGCATTTATCAACATGCACCACTGTGTGTTCAAATATATGCACAAATGCATTTCGATGCAAATATATTCTCGCTTCCTTTATTCTCCTCTCCACTGGATGTCTCTTTCTTGTTTTTCCAATTTTCTGTACTCATTCACTATCTCCCACCCATCTCTCTTTTCTGTACTTATTCACTATCTCCCACCCATCTCTCTTTTCTGTACTCATTCACTATCTCCCACCCATCTCTCTTTTCTGTACTCATTCACTATCTCCCACCCATCTCTCTTTTCTGTACTCAGTGAGAGAGAGCAAGAGAGAGGGAGAGAAAGTGAAAGAGATGGATAGAGAAAAAGAGTGGAAAAAGAGGGTTAGAAAGATTACTCAGGCCGAGAGAGGAGAGATCAGTGACTCTGGCCGTTGAGAGAATGGGCTGTTAATGAGGGTTCAGTCCATGAATCAGCGCTTATAAATGTTATAAACCGTAAGACAGACCATAAATGACCATAAGACTCACAGGGAGAGAATAGAATAGACACAGTGTCCCAGACCACTCTTAGGCCACTCTTAATTATTATCTTATACTCTTAATCCATGTCAACACCTCAAACAGCCATGGAGCCATAGATTCAGCCTTCTCAAAGAGCCATACCATGGTTTGTCAAATACACTGCTCAAAAAAAATAAAGGGAACACTAAAATAACACATCCTAGATCTGAATGAATGAAATAATCTTATTAAATACTTTTTTCTTTACATAGTTGAATGTGCTGACAACAAAATCACACAAAAATTATCAATGGAAATCAAATGTATCAACCCATGGAGGTCTGGATTTGGAGTCACACTCAAAATTAAAGTGGAAAACCACACTACAGGCTGATCCAACTTTGATGTAATGTCCTTAAAACAAGTCATCGTATAGGCCTCACACTAGTGTTGGGCTCTCAACAATGGAACAATGAGCTTTCATTATCTTACTTAGCAAGAAGCATATGAAAGGTTGTATCAGTTTGTTAGGAGCCTTTTCCCTTTGTTCTAAGCTTCCATAGACTCATAATGAGATCCACTGACTGTACAAAGGCACCAGAGCTCTCACTCTATCTGTGAGAGTAAGATGGATGAAGTGTCTGTGGGTATTGATTTGCATCTAGTGCAGATCATATCTATCCCATACATATCTGATGCATTGTCTTATACTGCCTCTCTCAATGCTTTTCTACAGTGACTTCTGGTGCTGAACTCATTTTCATAAGGTCTCCCCCTCTTTCTCTCTGTCTCTCCCTCTCTCTCTCTCTCTCTCTCTCTCTCTCTCTCTCTCTCTCTCTCTCTCTCTCTCTCTCTCTCTCTCTCTCTCTCTCTCTCTCTCTCTCTCTCTCTCTCTCTCTCTCTCTCTCTCTCTCGCTCATTCGCTGAACAGATAGAACTAGAAGGCCTTGAGAGGGAGGGAGGGACTGAGACAACCTGCATCATATCATTCTGCTGCAATGTTTGGGCTATAAGCATGATGAGGGCATGGGGAGATATGGCATTGGTGTGTGTGTGTGTGTGTGTGTGTGTGTGTGTGTGTGTGTGTGTGTGTGTGTGTGTGTGTGTGTGTGTGTGTGTGTGTGTGTGTGTGTGTGTGTGTGTGTGTGTGTGTGTGTGTGTGTTTGTCCACTGTGTCCAACGTTGTCCCTCAGGGCTGGCAGCAGCAGCTGCTGTGTGTGGTTGAGTAAAAGTGATAGAAGCTGATGAGAGAGCCAGACACACACACACACATACACAAATACATACTTAATCACGCACACACACAACAGTGAAACACCTTACACAAACCAATAAGGGACATGCGTCACGCTCCCTCCGACACAGATAGACAAACATAAACAGACACTTCTGAAACAGATCCTCGTCTGACTCACAAGTTCATCCCCCAACACACATACACACACACACACACACACACACACACACATTCTCATACAGCCAGATGGCTGGCCAAACATTCAAACACAAGGGTAAGCAAATTGCAGTGTGGATGCTATATTTACTCTTACACTCTCAGGCAAATGTTTACACTGCCAAAACTGAGTAAGCCACACACTGTAAGCAGACAAATATGAATAACCGCATGCTAAATGTGAATTCACACTCCACCTAACACATGTTATCACATTCACTTATCTCTCCATTAACTATTGTGTTACAAACATTTGGAACATGTATGGTTTGTGAATGTTGGTTAAGGGCTGTAAGTAAGCATTTCACTGTAATGTCTGCACCTGTTGTATTCAGCGCATGTGACCAATAAAATTTGATTTGATTTGATTTGATTTGTATTGTACATGCACACGCAAATGTGCACACACGCACGCACACACACACGCACGCACACACGCACGCACGCACACACACGCACACACAAATGCACACACACACACACACACACACAGACACTAAGAGAGAGCAGTGGTTTCATGTGTCTGATCTCCTTAGGCCTCAGATGGGGATTATAGATAGATCAGAGCATCACACCTTAGTGAAAGCTGATGCTGATAAAGGATACAATCACTCTAGAGAATACTGTGGTGGAGGGGATTGGTTTTGCACAGCAACACTAACACAAACATAAATACATATCCTCCCCCACACACAAACACACGCACACATTCCAACCTATAAACAGGTAAACACACAAGCATTAAAACACACAACCTTCACCCAAAATGTAGACGTTCATCACACTCAAATGCACAACTAGCTATTTGTTATTTTTTACATTGATTCACTAACTGTACACATCAATCGTGATGTGAAATGTCTCGTGAATCAGACGTCTGGGGTCCTTGCATACTTCTCTGTACTGTAAATGTTTAGAATAGATTTAGAATACTTCTCTGTACTGTACATGTTTAGATTAGATGTAGAATACTTATCTGTACTGTACATGTTTAGAATAGATTTAGAATACTTCTCTGTACTGTACATGTTTAGAATAGATTTAGAATACTTCTCTGTACTGTACATGTTTAGAATATATTTAGAATACTTCTCTGTACTGTACATGTTTAGAATAGATTTAGAATACTTCTCTGTACTGCACATGTTTAGAATATATTTAGAATACTTCTCTGTACTGTACATGTTTAGAATAGATTTAGAATACTTCTCTGTACTATACATGTTTAGAATAGATTTAGAGGAGTGATAGAGGAGTGTGTGCTAACCATGCGTGGCTGGGAGTCTGTGGAGAATGCTTCCAGCATGTGTGACTGAGAGTGATTTGGGTTTTGGCCTTGGCAGGGGCCACACTCGCAGGCCCTGGATTGTCCAAAACAGCAGATTAAATGTGGATTACAGCCTTGCTCCCATCCCGATCTCTGACTGCTGCTCTCTTCCCAGGTCACACCTCATGACCTTTCCAAACCCAGCGCTCTACTCTGATGGCTGTGTTGCCATGATGATACTAGCCCTATAGCCCACCTATACTGTTATCAGTTGATTACTGCGGTGTCACGCTCTGGCTCCGGGACTTTGTATGTTGAGCCAGGGTGTGTTCGTTTCGTTGTGTTCTGTTTGGTTGGGTTGTCTATGTGGTTGTTTTTCCTTGTTTGTATTGAGTGACTCCCAATCAGAGGTAACGAGTGTCAGCTGTTGGCTCGTTAGCTCTGATTGGGAGCCATATTTAAACTGTGTGTTTTCACCTTGTGTTTGTGGGTTTTTGTTCCGTGTTCAGTCAGTGTTACTGTGGACTTCTCGATCGTGTTTTGTTTTGTATTTTGTGCTTTATCTATTAAAGTCATATTCATTTCACACGCTGCGCCTTGGTCTACTCCTTCTCGTCAAGACGATCGTGACAGAAAAACCCACCAAAAAAGGACCAAGCAGCGTGTCCAGGAGCAAGGAGACTGGACATGGGAGGAAGCGCCGGGTAAGGAGATAGAGAGGCTGGCGATGGCCCAGGTGGGCAAATCGTGGTCCTGGGAGGACATGCTCGGGGGCAAGGGACCTTGGGGTAGGATCAAGGCCCTGGCGAGAGAGGAGCAACGGCGTCAGCAGGGCCATCGTCGGAAGGACGAGAGGCAACCCCAAGAAATTTTTTGGGGGGGGCACATGGCTTGGGCGGCTGGGCAGCAGGAGGCTGCCACAGGGCAATTTGGAGAGGAGGCCACCGGGTTTTGGGGGCCAGAAGGCAGGTTGGCGAGGCCGGGATGGAGAGCGGAACCAACTTCCCGTACTCAGGCATGGCAGCATGGGACGGGGCAGGTTCCGCGGTATGCGGAGCAGCGTACGGTGCCACGAGTGGTCCGGCACAGTCCTGTACGTCCTGTGCGAGCACCCCGCACGTGTCGTGCGAAGGGGGGTATGCAGCCAGGACGGAGTGTGCCGGCTCAACGCTCGTGGTCTCCTGTGCCTCTCCGCGGTCCCGGATATCCTGCTCCAGTATCACGGGCTGTCATGTCGGTACGGGTACACAGCCCTGTACGTCCTGTGCGGATGCCTCACACAGAGTGTGTGAAGGTAGGCATTCAGCCGGGACGGGTTGTGGCCGCTCTTCATTCCAGGTCTCCTATCCGTCTCCACAGTCCGGTGAGGCCTGTCCCTGCTCCACGCACTAAGTTAATGGTGCGCGTCGCCAGCCCAGCCCGGCCTATCCCTGCTCCACGCACCAAGCCTACGGGGTGCGTTGCCAGCCCAGCCCGGCCTGTCCCTGCTCTACGCACAAAGCCTACGGTGTGCGTCGCCAGCCCAGCCCGGCCTGTTCCTGCTCTACGCACAAAGCCTACGGTGTGCGTTGCCAGCCCAGCCCGGCCTGTCCCTGCTCTACGCACAAAGCCTACGGTGTGCGTCGCCAGCCCAGCCCGGCCTGTTCCTGCTCCACGCACAAGGCCTACGGTGTGCGTCGCCAGCCCAGCCCGGCCTGTTCCTGCTCCACGCACAGAGCCTACGGTGTGCGTCGCCAGCCCAGCCCGGCCTGTTCCTGCTCCACGCACAGAGCCTACGGTGTGCGTCGCCAGCCCAGCCCGGCCTGTTCCTGCTACTCGCACCAAGCCAAGGGTGCGAGTCGTCAGCCTGGTCCAGCCTGTTCCTGCTCCACGCACAGAGCCTACGGTGTGCGTCGCCAGCCCAGCCCGGCCTGTTCCTGCTACTCGCACCAAGCCAAGGGTGCGAGTCGTCAGCCTGGTCCAGCCTGTTCCTGCTACTCGCACCAAGCCAAGGGTGCGAGTCGTCAGCCTGGTCCAGCCCGTTCCTGCTACTCGCACCAAGCCAAGGGTGCGAGTCGTCAGCCTGGTTCAGCCCGTTCCTGCTACTCGCACCAAGCCAGGGGTACGAGTCGTCGGCCTGGTCCAGCCCGTTCCTGCTACTCGCACCAAGCCAAGGGTACGAGTCGTCAGCCTGGTTCAGCTCGTCCCTGCTACTCACACCAAGCCAAGGGTGCGAGCCGTCAGCCTGATCCAGCCCATTCCTGCTACTCGCACCAAGCCAGGGATGCGAGTCGTCAGCCTGGTGAGGCCCGTTCCGAATCCACGCATCAAGCCTAGGGTGCGTATCGTCGGCCAGGTCCGGTCCATTCCTGCCTCACGCGCCAATCCAGGGGTGCGCGTCGTCAGTCCAGATCCTACCAGCTGGGTCAGATCGGACCGGGGGCGCTACGGGGGGGATTGAAGAAGGGTGGTGGTCAAGCCCGGAGCCGGAGCCGCCTCCGAGGAGTAATGCCCACCCAGCCCTCCCCTGTTTGGGGTTTTTGAGGCGCGGTCGCAGTCCGCGCCTTTAGGGGGGGGTACTGTCACGCTCTGGCTCCGGGACTTTGTATGTTGAGCCAGGGTGTGTTCGTTTCGTTGGGTTCTGTTTGGTTGGGTTGTCTATGTGGTTGTTTTTCCTTGTTTGTATTGAGTGACTCCCAATCAGAGGTAACGAGTGTCAGCTGTTGGCTCGTTAGCTCTGATTGGGAGCCATATTTAAACTGTGTGTTTTCACCTTGTGTTTGTGGGTTTTTGTTCCGTGTTCAGTCAGTGTTACTGTGGACTTCTCGATCGTGTTTTGTTTTGTATTTTGTGCTTTATCTATTAAAGTCATGTTCATTTCACACGCTGCGCCTTGGTCTACTCCTTCTCGTCAAGACGATCGTGACATGCGGAGTGGAGGTCTCTGTGGCACTGTACAGGACTGCTGTGACACTGTGAGTGTACTTGGAGCTACTCATGTGGTAAATAGGGATTAATCACTGCTGTGCTGTGTGTATTTAAATCACCAGTGAAAAATGCAGCTCAAATCACACAGTGTTCTAGTGTGTGTCCACCGAGAGAGGACACCAGTGTGCCATGACCCCAGTCTGTCTCTCAGTACTGATCAGCTGCACTGGGATATTGAGGAGGAGATTGTGGATATTGTGTGTGTGTGTGAGGGGGGTGCACGTTGTAGGACTTGATGAGAAGTGGATGAGGATGAGTGGGTACTGTCTCAGGTCAGAGGTTGACGAATGAGATTTACATCCCTACGGCTTAGACTTTAGACCTATAGACGCACAAAAAACACAGACACTGATCATTCCCTTCTCCACGCACAAATACAGTATTTGCTCTATATCTCTCTCAAACACACCAAACCACACCAAAACCCACAGCCAGTGACACTCACACACACACATACACACACACTGAGCAGTGTGTACTGGCTCTGCCACAGAGGGTGTGTTCCGGTCTTGAGGTCTATCCTGGACCTCCTCCATCTCTGTCACATTCCAGTCAGTGACAGAAGGAGCAGTGGGGCCGCACTCCCCTGCCAACAGAGTGCCATCCACACACACACACACACACACACACACACACACACACACACACACATAAACACAAACACACACACGCAAACAGACACGCAAACAGATACGCGAACACACTCACACACAGCTGTTGCCGAACTTTACAAAGCCGATTGTGTCTGTACTGTCTGACATTCCTGTGTTCCTCCTGTGCTCTCTAAAGTGGATGGATTTATATTGGACAGCCTGGTAATAATGATTTCAGGCTCCATCTCAGGCTGAACACTATATCACTACTGTCTAAATATATTTGCATCATGTATTTTGCGTGTATGCTTGACTAGGTATGTGGCTGTATATTAATGTAAGTGTGTCTGTGTTGGTGGTGATGTTTTATATACAGTATGTGTGTGAGTGTGTCAGGATGTAGCGTATGTATGGTTGCGTGTGAGATGCTGTCATAACCTGGATTGAAGGTTGTAGCCCAAATCCTCTCTCTCTCTCTCTCTCTCTCTCTCTCTCTCTCTCTCTCTCTCTCTCTTTCTCTCTTTCTCTTTCTCTTTCTCTTTCTCTTTCTCTTTCTCTTTCTCTTTCTCTTTCTCTTTCTCTTTCTCTCTCTCGCTCTCTCTCCACTGTTTTAGTTCTCCTCCCTGTCTGGAGTCTCATCCTATTGGGATTAAGCTGTTGTCCTGATTGTGTGTGTGCATGCATGTGTGTAAGCATGTGTGTGTACGATTTCATATACTGTATGTTTGTGTGTGTGTGTGTGTGTGTGTGTGGACGTGTGTGTGTGTGTGGACATGTGTGAGCGGCAGAGGAAATAGGCTACATTCTCTGGGGAGAGTCGATACAGTATTGGCTAAACGACCAAGATTCTGACCTTACCCGAAGCAAGACGTAGCTGTGGGCTAGGTGCCAAATGGCCTGCTGCCAAGTCAACCAGGTCCTATTGATGATAAACCGTGGCAGCCAGACACAAGACAGGCATGAGGAAGCCAGGGAGATGCTTTAAAGAGAGAGTTAAAGGGATGAGGCCAGGTAAAGCCGCAGCAGAAGCCAGATGACAGGGAAAGAGGGAGCCCTTTAAGAGGATTACACGGCAGTTATCACATTGGGAACGTTTAAATCATGGGGCAAACAAGCCAGCTTTGACCCTTTACAGCTTCTTTTGTATGGATTGCTTTTTCAGCCATCACCTAATGAAAAGGACTTGAATACTTTCTAATAACATGACCTAGCCTATGCATTGGATAAGACAGATGGAATTCATACGCTTCTCTAGTGTCTGTTATATTAGTATATATCGGTCGTGTTCATGGTTATCAATAAGAGTCTCTCATAGATCATCCATGTCTGCAACATTCTATACAACAGGTTGTGAGAGATGTTCTCTCTCCTGGGTGTAGACTGATTGTTATCTGGCTTCCATCCACAGATGACAGCAGACAGTTCCAGCCTGCTTTGGTAGCATTGTTATTGCTGGTGTTTCTTCTCAGCTTGCTGGGTAGTCAAGCTGCCTTTCTTCACTACAGCTGGTCCTCAGCTCGAATCATGAGCACACCTCTCCCTTCCCATCTGTTGTTGCCATGGTAACTGACAGAGGAAGTTGGGTGCGAGGGGAGAGGAGGGGAGCGGGGATGTAGGGGGTTTGTGGGTAAAGGCACCAGGGAGCCCCCCTCCCTCCTCTCTTACCCCCTTTCCTCGATCAACATAAAATCTCCAGGGGTTACAGAAAGAAACACTGTAGAATCGGTAAGTCACACATAAGGAAGAGCGACATTCATGAACGTACAGTATAACAGGGGCTGTTCTTCCTCCATAACAACAACGGTACAGCAGCATCACTTCATATGGCATTTCTGTGGGGTTTTTAGCAAGCAAATAATGCAAGCTGCTCAGTTGTTTGTGTGCGGACAGTTGTGACAACGTTTCCCTCCGAGAAATAACTTATCATTTCACATGTTGGTGCACACTGATCACTGTAGATACAAATAGGACTTCAAACAAATAAACCTCCCCCTGGCTTTTGTCATCAACTGTTGAGAGAGAAACCATGATAAAATGAAAAGAAGCAGTTCGGGTTCTGGGCATAATGTTTTTACATAATCACTGGGCATTGTATGAAAACACAGACAGGGTATTAATTTAACAAACAAATACAGGCTGTTGAGGGGGGAGGACAGGAGGATAAGGGGAGGGGGGGGGGGCAAGGCCAGCAGAAACACACACAGATGGTTTAGGACATTTTTGTAAGATTCACAAAGGAGATTTCGTTTTAATGTTAAACAGGGTCTGCCGACAATGGTAGCAAAATTGCTTCTCCCCCCCAAAAATGTTGGTCTATATTTGTTTATTCTGTTGCAATGCCAGACAGAGATAGGGAGGGATGGAGGGAGGGAGAGAAAGAGAGGGGGGATAGGGAGGGAGGGAGGGAGGGAGGGAGGGAGGGAGGGAGGGAGGGAGGGAAAGAGGGGGGATAGGGAGAGAGATGGTAGGAGAGAAAGAGAGGGGGGATAGGGAGGGAGGGAGGGAGGGAGGGAGGGAGGGAGGGAGGGAGGGAAAGAGAGGGGGGATAGGGAGGGAGATGGTAGGAGGGAAAGAGAGGGGGGATAGGGAGGGAGGGAGGGAGGGAGGGAGGGAGGGAGGGAGGGAGGGAGGGAGGGAGGGAGGGAGGGAGGGAAGGAAAGAGAGGGAGGGAGGGAGGGAGGGAGGGAGGGAGGGAGGGAGGGAGGGAGGGAGGGAGGGAAAGAGAGGGGGGATAGGGAGGGAGATGGTAGGAGGGAAAGAGAGGGGGGATAGGGAGGGAGATGGTAGGAGCAGGAGCACAGGGAATGGAAAGACAGGGAGAAAAGACAGAAAGAGAGATAATGAAGGGAGAAGAGGAGAAGAAGCAGGTGGGGGCTGTGGGCACAGATAATCTAAAGCTATTCGAAGGCATTAAACAAACTACTAGGCCTAATGCAAGAATCCTCCATTGGCCCTGGTGCAGATGAAGGTTGTGGGTTTGCATGTTGAAGCCATTATATCATCCATTCTCCCTGATGAGATTTTGTTCACTCATCCTTTTTTTTGGACCACATTGGCAGGTTTTTTTTATTCAAGGAAAATCTCTACCTACTGCATTTCTGGGTGACTTTGTATCCCTGTCTGTAACTAATTCAATAGTAATTTGATGTTTTCCCTCTGTACCTAATAATTTTTCACAGCCTTTGACTGATCCAGTGCGCTAGCTGGTACAATGCTCTAGAACTGCTATAGTGAATACTGGGTCCTAAGCTCCGTAATGGAGTCACTACAAGGGCAAAAGCATAACATTTTTTTCCTCCCTACTGCATTTCCATCCGGCACACCAGATTACAGGTGGGCAGATTGGGAGCATGTATTAGAGTTTTTTCCTTTTCCTTTTTTCCGGGCATCATTTTCTACCTCTGTCTATAATGAGAGGTAGGCGAATGTGAATGTGAATAGCGGCTGATTTAGGGTCAGATTAAATATGCCCCCTGAAACCACAGCTGTGGCATGTGCAGTCCAGTAAAGCCGCTCTGATTGGTAGATTACCAATTCACCCACAGCAGCCAAACCGTATCCAACTATTTGGCAACTAAGGTGAGAATCCCATTTTCTTCTGTTGTCGTCACCACTTCATAAAAGTTCTCACAATATTGTTAATGAGTTCCAGGACTAATAGATTGGTATTGTCAGATGCAGGTGGGTGAATCTGTGCCCTGCGTGCTTGAAGTAATTAGGATGATTTATGACCTTAATACAAGTTCATTTTAAGTGTGAATCGCTCTGAACTCTTTGAGAGCTGCAGGCGACGCCGTCCTCTAGTGTTAAAATGCCTGCTGTGTTTGTCTGAAAAATGAATGAGACGAATGCTTTGAGTGAGAGTGTGTGAGTGCAACTGACAGTGAAAGAGGAGGATGCCTCTGAAGCCCACTCACAGAATGAAATTGTAGTGCTACACTATACAAAAGCAGCGCATACACTTGTATACAGTGCATTCGGAAAGTATTCAGACCCGTTGACATTAAATTAGTTCCTCATCAATCTACACACAATACCCCATAATGATAAAGCGAAAAAAGGTGTTTAGAAATTTTTGCAAATGTTATAAAAATAAAAACCAGAAATACCTTATTTATATAAGTATTCAGACCCTTTGCTTTGAGACTCGAAATTGAGCTCAGTTGATCCTGTTTCCATTGATCATCCTTGAGATGTTTCTACAATGTGATTGGAGTCCACCTGTGGTAAATTCAATTGATTGGACATGATTTGGAAAGGCACACAACTGTCTATATAAGGTCCCACAGTTGACAGTGCATTTCAGAGCAAAAACCAAGCCATGAGGTCGAGGGAATTGTCCGTAGAGCTCTGAGACAGGATTGTGTCGAGGCACAGATCTGGGGAAGGTTACCAAAAAATTTCTGCAGCATTGAAGGTCCCCAAGAACACAGTGGCCTCCATAATTCTTAAATGGAAGAAGTTTGGTACCACCAAGACTCTTCCTAGAGCTGGCCGCCCGGCCAAACTGAGCAATCGGGGGAGAAGGGCTTTGGTCAGGGAGGTGACTAAGAACCGATGGTCACACTGACAGAGCTCCAGAGTTCCTCTGTGGAGAACCTTCCAGAAGGACAACCATTTCTGCAGCACTCCACCAATCAGGCCTTTATGGTTGAGGGGCCAGACGGAAGCCACTCCTCAGTAAAAGGCACATGAAAGCCCGCTTGGAGTTTGCCAAAAGGCACCTAAAGGACTCAGACCATGAGAAACAAGATTCTCTGGTCTGATGAAACCAAGATTGAACTCTTTGGCCTGAACGCCAAGCGTCACGTCTGGAGGAAACCTAGCCATCCCTACGGTGAAGCATGGTGGTGGCAGCATCATGCTGTGGGGATGTTTTTCAGCGACAGGGACTGGGAGACCAAAGTACAGAAAGTACAGAGAGATCCTTGATGAAAACCTGCTCCAGAGCGCTCAGGACCTCAGACTGGGGCAAAGGTTCACCTTCCAACAGGACAACGACCCTAAGCACACAGCCAAGACAACGAAGGAGCCGCTTCACGACAAGTCTCTGAATATCCTTGAGTGGCCCAGCCAGAGCCCGGACTTGAACCTGTTCGAACATCTCTGGAGAGATCTGAAAATAGCTGTGCAGCGACGTTCCCCATCCAACCTGACAGAGCTTGAGAGAATCTGCAGAGAATTATAGGAGAAACTCCCCAAATACAGGTGTGCCAAGCTTGTAGCATTATACCCAAGAAGACTCGAGGCTGTAATCGCTGCCAAAAGTGCTTCAACAAAGTACTGAGTAAAGGGTCTGAAATGTGACATTCTTTTGTTTGTTTTATACATTTGCAAAAAAATCTAAAAACCAGTTTATGCTTTGTCATTATGGGGTATTGCGTGTAGATTGATGAGGGAAAAAATACAATTTAATCAATTTTAGAATAAGGCTGTAACGTAACAAAATGTGGAAAAAGTCAAGGGGTCTGAATACTTTCCGAATGCACTGTACATATGTATGCCCTCTCACAGGCTATAATAGTTATTTTCAGAATGAATATTCTCAACGTGTCACATTAAGCACACCACTGAAAAAACACAATTAATTGCTTAACACCACCACTACCACAGTAATCTCTCTTTCTCTCGCTCTCTTTCCCCTCTCTCTCTGTCACACACACAGAAATAGCACGTAAACCGCAAACAAGGTGCACAGTGTCATCGGTTGCTAAGGGGAGAGAGGAAAAATGGGAAGACAGAGATTGTGTGTTACAAAATTAATTAGAGCAAGATCCACTTTAGCAGGGACTGAGATGAGGGTTACAATGTTAAATGAGCCTGACGCTAAAATTAGACCATGAAGTAGAGAGTTGTGTCATGTCGCTGTTTTAAATGGCTGTTGCACTGGAGATAAAATGACTGGTAGTAGCATGGGAAAATATATTTCTGTAATAATTGTTCTTTCTCTAATATAGATATTGTGCTCAGCAGATGAATATGCTCTAGATGAATCCCTTTTTTCTACCTTATCTAAAGGAACAGTGACATCATGTCCTATCACTGCTCATCGTTCCCACAACTCCACATCTCTTATCCAAGTGATCTCTCTCTCTTGATCCTGCTGCGCCCGAATCTTCTTCAATCTCTTTAATCCAAAATGTTTTATTGGTCTTCTACTATCCTTTCTCTCTTCACCACTCCCTCCAGTTGTTAATTGCATCTAATATTTATCTTGTCTTCTCTCTCTCTCTCTCTCTCTCTCTCTCTCTCTCTCTCTCTCTCTCTCTCTCTCTCTCTCTCCGCGTCTCACTTTCTCTCTCTCTGACAGGATTCTTCTGACTGTGGTGGTGATCTTTCGGATCCTGATCGTGGCCATCGTTGGCGAGACGGTGTACGAGGACGAGCAAACCATGTTCATCTGCAACACCCTGCAGCCGGGCTGCAACCAGGCTTGCTACGACAAGGCCTTCCCCATCTCCCACATCCGCTACTGGGTCTTCCAGATCATTCTGGTTTGTACGCCCAGCCTGTGCTTCATCACCTACTCCGTGCACCAGTCCGCCAAGCAGCGTGACAGACGCTACTCCTTCCTCTACCCACTGCTGGAGCGTTCCGATTACGGGCAAAGCAGCACCAGGAAGCTTCGTAACATCAATGGCATCCTGGTGCACCACGGCGACGGTGGCGGGAAGGACGAGCATGACTGCATGGAGGTCAAGGAGATCCCCAACGTGCCGCGGGGGCTCACGCATGGCAAGAAGTCCAAGCAGCGCCAGCAGGAGGGCATCTCGCGCTTCTACATTATCCAGGTGGTGTTCCGTAACGCGCTGGAGATCGGCTTTCTGGTGGGACAGTACTTCCTATATGGCTTCAGCGTGCCGGGCATCTTCGAGTGCGACCGCTACCCCTGTGTGAAGGAGGTGGAGTGCTACGTGTCGCGGCCCACCGAGAAGACGGTCTTCCTGGTCTTCATGTTCGCCGTGAGCGGCATCTGCGTGCTGCTCAACCTGGCAGAGCTCAACCACCTGGGCTGGAAGAAGATCAAGGCAGCCATCCGGGGCGTGCAGGCCCGCCGGAAGTCCATCTGCGAGATCCGCAAGAAGGACATGTCCCACCTGTCGCAGCACCCCAACATGGGCAGGACCCAGTCCAGCGAGTCCGCCTACGTCTGATGGAGACAGGGCTATACGCTGGGTAAGTGCGGGGGCAGGGTAGGGAACGAGTAGGACGACCACTCCATTCCACTCTCTCTTTTTAGAGTTTTAATGGAAAGAGCAGAAGGAGCAAGGGAAGGTGAAAAAAGCTGCCACGGAATATTTGGTGCATTTCTTTTAACTATGAGACCAGCTTCACCTGTTCTTGTCATACATTGTCATGTGAATTATGTTTTTATTGGGACGTTCCCAAAGGACTGTGTGGGAGCCTTTGAGGAGAGGCATCTGGGTTTCCGTGCCAGGGGCGGTGGGGTTGAGAAGGGGACCGAGGGGGAGGCTATGTCATGGTGCTGTTCTGGCTTATGTTATCCATGATGAAGAGAGCAGGAGGGGTCATTAACAGAGAAAGAGCGGAAGAGCTGTCGCAACGATGATTGACTCTCCACAAGCAGCGTACAGGGAGTCGACTTTCTAGAATGATGTTCCTCTCAAGCTGGTCTCCAGGGATTACGATGACAGAGAGAGCCAGCGTTCGGGAGTCCTGGAGCTGGTGCCAGAAGAAACTGCTGTTTACGTTTTATTATTAACACAAACACCATGAAGGAATACTGAAAACATTTTTTCTCTACTTCTCCACTGCTGGCAGCTGCACTGTTAAGACTAGGGGTGGATGACAGTAATGTCTTCTTCTCCTCTTCCTCTGTAAACTTTAGAGAGGAACCCAAGGAGGCCACGCATAAACTATACCTCCACAGTCACAAACCGTTCCCCTTCACACCAACACCCCCACGCCGAGCTTCTCTCTCTAGCATTCCAATGTGTTGCGTGTGTTTGTGACTGACTGAAAGAAAGAGAAAAATAAAATGAGAGAGAGAAATAGGGAATGAGAGAGGGTAGAAGAGGAACCTTCTTCTTGCAATCTCGATGGAGAGGAACCAGATCATTTTATTACTAATTTAAACATTTACGATATCATTATTATGAGTTGATTTATTCTTTTTGTGACAAAGTTGGTACTATCCTTTGGATTTACTTATTGTTTGAAAGTTCCTGGATATTATTTAATCTTTTAGTTGAGAGAGTATATCAAAAATATATTTATTTGTCTTTATAGAGGGAGGGGAGGCAAAAAAAACATGGTTGGGATCATGGGGGTACCTCAAATGTTTAAATAGTCTGTCTTTTTTTTTTCATTTCAAAGTATTTTGTCTCCGATCGATGGAACTGAATTTGTGTCTGAGAGGAGGATCGCATGAGGTATTTGAAAAAGGCATGTTTACAAAGCAGTGTTTCAAGAATGAACAAAGTGTTATCATGAATTGTACTCTTGACAGAGAACATGTTAATCTACTGGTTTGTGCTGCATCTCTCTCATATGTGGTGATCAGCAGGCATGCTGATACGAAGGAAATACGAAGGAAAATAAGTATTGCACCATGATCCCTGAAGACAGGCGGGAGAGCAGCAGACAGAAAGGAACTTTCATTGGGAAAAGCTCTGTAGCATCAGCAATAAAAACCCAACACACTCACTCAACACCACTGAAGACAGGGTTCAGCTTTTCTGCAATAGTGGTACACTCTAAAAGGGACCCCACATTTACAGCACAATGCCCTTTGACCCCGCATTGAGGCCAGACACGGGAGGTGGAGGGGGGGTGTGCCCTTGTCGTGGATGTAGCAGTAGTAGTGTCCATGGCGATTACATAATAAGAAGGCCAAACATGACCAGCGAGGTGCTGTGCATCCCCATACTGTACACTGTGCCTCCTTTATGTGTGTGTGTGTGTGTGTGTGTGTGTGTGTGTGTGTGTGTGTGTGTATGCGTGTGTGTATGCGTGTGTGTGTATGCGTGTGTGTGTATGCGTGTGTGTATGCGTGTGTGTGTATGCGTGTGTGCTCCTTGGTTTATGTCCCGTCCAGAGAGAGAATCCTCATCAGTATGGTTCTGCTTGAGTGGAAATGCTTGGGCCGGCACATTCTCCTGGTGATCTACCCCAGGATCATATGGGAACCCTGTAATGGGGGTCACCTCAAGCACTACCCAGGAACACACAACCTGGAGTGTATAATGTACAGGCTCTATGAAACACTCTGTAGGGAGCAGGAGAGAGAAGAGGGAGAGGGAGAGGGGGGTAGACATTGACATCAACAGCATGTGTTCTTTTGGCACATGCATCTGGTACACTGTAAAACAGAGTAGACTGCTCAGGTTGGAGATGTTTGGGTTTACAGTGACACCGACTGGGCCCGGGCCCAACCAACTCCAGCCGAGACGGGAGGACAGGGAGGAACAGTCCCACCATACATTTCGCACCACTCGAAATGTAGATGACGCAAGCCAAGCCGAGAAAACAGACATGGGAGAGGAAATATGGCTGCCAGTACCAGTGGAACCTGGAAAGCCACAAAGCCTCTAGTTGCACATTTGTTTGAAAATAACAGGAAATGAACATTGCCCTAAACAGAACGACAGAACGCCATGACATCACTCAGACAGAGCCAAGGCCTCTAAAAACAAAGGCCTCGCTGGTCATTCAATTACAGAGAATTACAACCACGAGAGAACTGTTCAGAACTGTCCTCATGTAAAATGGATGACAAATTGTTCCTTTCCAGAGCATTGGGGCTCTATGAAATCAGCCTCTCTAGAGTTGTATCTCTATGTATGAGTTCAACTATCCAAGGTCCTCCTCTCTATCCTCACTGAGCACACTACTGATGTGGTGGCATAGTCTTACTGAGGTGTGACTGGTGAAGTGGCCAAAGAAGGCTCTTCATTCATTCAGTCTTGTCTGTGATTAACCCTGTGATACTAGTAGGTAATCTGAAGTATAGAATTAGTCAGCTTCTTCAGAGCTCGTTGAATGTCCATGGGATTGGTTATGGAGGAGCATGGTTCTTAGAAGACTGCCGAGAGGACGTACTAATAGAGGTTAAGGCCTTCTTTAAATGATCCTGGGCCCTTCTCTTTAAGAAAGGGCTTGGGAAGGTTGGTCTGAAGTGTAGTATAGGAGTGTGCATATACAGGACTCTCCAGTCCCAACGTGTCTCTCTCCTGCTCTCTGGCTGCTCACCACTGCTCTCCTGTCTGGTCTCATTGAGGGGTATACTGTATAACAGGGTTGGGATGAGGACACTTCCCAAAGTGAATACTTCCCAAAGTGAACACTTCACAGGGTTCCAGTGGTCCAATGCTCTCTCCACTTTATATGTGAAAATTATGCAATTTTATTTTCTTAATTTGTTTCCTTTTTTTCTGGCTTGTGGATTAATTTTGCTGTCTGTTGCTCTTTTTGTGTACAGTGATGTAATTGAAAGACATATCAAAAAAGTAGTTTTTTTCCTATGTAAAGAACAAAACATTTTAAATGTGCAAACTGGGGGGTGTGTGTTGAAATGTGATGCACATGTATTGTATTCCTTCCCTTGCCAAAGTGATATGCAAATTACATGGGGTTTCAAATTTATTATTTTTTAAGGCATGTACAATGGCTAGAATAAGCATGTTTCTACCTGTTTTTAAAAACTCAATCTTAAAAAAGAAGAAGAGGTTTTTTAGTCGTTGTCCAAGCTTTGGAGATAAAATGTGTAATTAAGTCTTGATGTCAAGAATCTCAAATTTCCAACTCTTTTACAAGTCAGTAGCAACCCAATCAGTCATTTCTAAATGGAATAGTGTAGGATTCTGCTGTTTTTTACCACAATGTTGAGGTACTTTGAATTACCTGCTATAAAAAGATTACAATTTTTTAAAATAACAACACTTAAGATGTGGATACTCTGAATTATACTTTTGTGTACTGTAAGCCAAACGTTTCAGCGTAAATACAACACTACATTGACAAAATAGAGGAAACAACATTCCAGAGTAATGTAAATTCATTACGATCTAATTAATTTGTTCTGATTAAAGAATCAGTGAAGCCCTAAGACACAATAACATTATGGGGACTGTGTAGCCCTCTGCTTCAGGTCAACACATTGAGGGCTACTGCACATCATAGAAACAGTCTCAGGAATTATGCACTTCTAAATGATTAGCAATCTTTTAAAACTAGGTTTTTATTAATATTTCTACAATTAATACAACAAAACTTTTCTAAACTTTATCAGACAACATCTGCATCCTTTCTTACACAGGAACCCCATCAGGAAACACCATATAGCTAAAAAGGGCACAAACAGTATTGTCAATCAGTACACACGAGGAAGTTAATGTATTATTATATACACATTCTCAAGACTAGTTTGATGGCAAGAAAATCCCTTTAATCTGCAGAGTTATGGCAAAACGGACCCATAATCCTGCTTCTGTGGCCACTTCTTGTATCCAAGCCTCAACCAGCCCTCTTGCCTGAAACGTTGGTGCTATCTACCCTCATCATGGGTTGCACTGAATCAGGTGACAAGGAAGGTAATTTACCGGGCAAGTTCAGATAATAATTTCTGAGATGGAAGCAAGGACCTACAGACAGCTCACACTCTCTTCCAATTGGCAAGAATGGATACCATCTGTGGTGGCAGAGAGCAAACCATGGAGGTTATGACACTTTTAAATGCCTGCTGTACCATCACCCTGCATACTATTACCACCAGTACCACCTGTCCTAACCTCACATGTAGGGCTGCATCAAACCAGTGGCATGGTGGGTTTGGAGAGGTAACAGACCCAGGTTTACGTCATCAGGTCTGGCACCGCTGACCCTTGAGACAAAGGGACCCGTCTAAACATTTTAACGAGACCGGCTGTGTTGAAAGTTTTATAAACAAGGGCTTTATAATTTCAGCACAGACATTGTCTTGGTCTCCTTCATCTCCCTTCACCATAGAAACAAAAACATAACATACCGCTATCCCAATATTTCTCTCCCTAAGAGGATGTGGTGATCATGTTTGTTGCTCAAGGACCTAATCAAACCTTTAGCCTTGTGCCAATGGGTGATATGCAGTGCCGTCAACTTCACTAGCCTGAAAGATGAGCACATCGGAACTCTTCCTCAGGAAAATCGAAACAAGGCAACAGAAAACATGTCGTCCCTCCACGAATGATGCAGCCCCCCCCCACTTTTTCCATATTTTGTTACGTTACAGCCTTATTCTAAAATGGAATAAATCTTTTTTTTCTTCAGCAATCTACACACAATACCCCATAATGACAAAGCGAAAGCAGGTTTTTAGAAATTTTTGCAAACGTATTGAAAATAAAAAAACAGAAATACCTTATTTACACAAGTATTCAGACCATTTGCAATGAGTCTCGAAATTGAGCTCAGGTGCATCCTGTTTCCATTGATCATCCTTGAGATGTTTCTACAACTTGATTGGAGTCCACCTGTGGTAAATTCAATTGATTGGACATGATTTGGAAAGGCACACACCTGTCTATATAAGGTCCCACAATTGACAGTGCATGTCAGAGCAAAAACCAAGCCACGAGGTTGAAGGAATTGTCCGTAGAGCTCCGAAACAGGATTGTGTTAAGGCACAGATCTGGGGAAGGGTACCAAAAAATGTCTGCAGCATTGAAGGTCCCCAAGAACACAGTGGCCTCTGTCATTCTTAAATGGAAGATGTTTGGAACCACCAAGACTCTTCCTAGAGCTGGCCGCCCGGCCAAACTGAGCAATCGGGGGAGAAGGCCGTTGGTCAGGGAGGTGACCAAGAACCCAATGGTCACTCTGACAAAGCTCTAGAGTTCCTCTGTGGAGATGGGAGAACCTTCCAGAAGGACAACCATCTCTGCAGCACTCCACCATCAGGCCTTTATGGTAGAGTGGCCAGACGGAAGCCACTCCTCAGTAAAATGCATGACAGCCCGCATGGAGTTTGCAAAAAGGCACCTAAAGACTCTCAGACCATGAGAAACAAGATGCTCTGGTCTGATGAAACCAAGATTGAACTCTTTGGCCTGAATGCCAAACGTCACGTCTGGAGGAAACCTGGCACCAGCCCTATGGTGAAGCATGGTGGTGGCAGCATCATGCTGTGGGGATGTTTTTCAGCGGCAGGGACTGGGAGACTAGTCAGAGTCTGCTCCAGAGCGCTCAGGACCTCAGACTGGGGGCGAAGGTTCACCTTCCAACAGGACAACGACCCTAAGCACACAGTCAAGACAATGCAGGAGTGGCTTTGGGACAATTCTCTGAATGTTCTTGAGTGGCCCAGCCAGAGCCCGGACCTGAACCTGATCAAACATCTCTGGAGAGATCTGAAAATAGCTGTGCAGCAATGCTCCCCATCCAACCTGACAGAGCTTGAGAGGATCTGCAGAGAAGAATGGGAGAAACTCCCCAAATACAGGAGTGCCAAGCTTGTAGCGTCATACCCAAGAAGACTCGAGGCTGTAATCGCTGCCAAAGGTGCTTCAACAAAGTACTGAGTAAAGGGTCTGAATACTTATGTAAATGTCATATTTCTGAATGTATTTTTAATAATTTAGCAAACATTTCTAAAAACCTGTTTTTGCTTTGTCATTATTGGGTATTGTGTGTAGATTGATGAGGGGAAAAAAACAATTTCATCCATTTTAGAATAAGGCTGTAACATAACAAAATGTGGAAAAAGTCAAGGGGTTTGAATACTTTCCGAAGGCACTGTATGTTGAGTCTTGACAGTGTTTGCAACATGTGTACCAAATTATGTTACAATACAAATATCTGTGACTGATTTATATGCATTTATGTGCCAGACCACGACCACGTGAATGTTTATTGGTCAAGAGCGGACATGTTGTTTTAGGTAATAGTCTGGAAAATATTGCGTTGAGAGATCTTTGTCCGTAGATGCCACATATCAAGTTTCATGCAAATTGGTCATTCGATGCCAGATGAGTAGCGTTGTAAGTGTTTTTCACAAAATTCAAAAAGGCGGAAAATCCATCATAGCAGACCTTATTTGTTTCTTGTGGAGAGGGGCCTACTGTATGTACCAAATTTCACGGCTTTAGGTCAAATGGGGTGAGGGGTGTGACCTTTCAAAGTTTGCATTTTCAAACATTTGTTCTAACGCCACTGTCTGGTCAATCAGTGTAATTTTGTAAATGCCGGATCTCTATTGCAAGATGCATCATTCACCCAAGTTTAGTCAAAATCGGGCCAATGCTGTCTGAGATATTGCGTGTGACGAATGTACTAACGGACGGAGACAGATCCACAGTCCCTCCCAGATTTTCTTTGTGGGGGACAATGATGGTCAACTACATTATCAGCAGAATGCTGGCAAAAATACCCAACATTGTCTATTGTGTCAAAACATGCTTTCAAAATGGACCCTAGCCTTCAGAATCTGTATTCTCATTGGCTACAATAAGCCAGGAAATCACTACTTCATGCAAGACAGACTTGAATCGTTTAAGGGATTAGTAGAACGTGTCATAATAATTTTAACCTAATCATTTGTATTGATGATACTTGTTACATTCCTTTAGAATCCCACTCTTCACTCAGTCTGAGCCATGATGAAGCCAGCTTTAACTGTCTTTTCATGTGAATGACATGACACACACTGAATCTGAGGCTTTGATGTGCTATAAGTGCACTCGATGCACAGTGCTAATATGGTCGACACAAACAGCCACACCGAGCTGGATTAGGAATATTTATTTAGTTTATGGGGGCAATTTCCAACCCTTTAATCTCTCATGATATCAATAGTAACTAGGCAATTTAATTAAACTGAGTGCTACTAGATCTAGTGAATACTTTTTATCGCACTGCTTTGCTTTATCTTGGCCAGGTCGCAGTTGTAAATGAGAACTTGTTCTCAACTGGCTTACCTGGTTAAATAAAGGTGAAAAAAAAAAAAAGGCTGTGAGGTTTTTCAGAAGGGAAGCTTTAGTGTGGGGAAAACGCCTACCAGTCAGTATAGCCTAAATGTACCTCAATAGTCCCCACACCTGACACAGTGGCCCATCTTTGAGTCATAAAGTAGCATACAAGTTAGAGTAAACGATTTACAAAAAGCTTATGATTCTTGATCAACACCACTGCTGCACTGTAAAATTAACTTAGGCTACCTTACAGGAGTGGTTGCTACGGTTACATCATGAAAAATAATATCAAGAGTGGGTTTAGGATGAAGTAATGTCTATATTTGGCTTGGTTGCAACAACAGGGTACTAAGATGACTGAACGTCAGGTATATGTGTTCTTAAGGAGCACAAAGGGAAATATATTATCTGTAGAAGAACATGTAATTGTTTCATCATAGCGCTGCATATCACCAAAACATACGTGGGCGTACAAAAAAAATGCAAAGAAAGAGAAAAACATGATTTTTAACGGATAATCTGTTGTTTTGACTGCAGATTTAATTTTATATCCAACTGTCCTTATTTGAAGGTTTCTTGACCATTGTTTCTGACTTGTGTACTGTATGTAAAGACTGAATAAAACCTTGAATGTTACATGCTGAGCCTGACCTTGTGTTGATTGATGGTGTGCAGCCCTATCTGAAGGGATGTAGGTGTTAAAATGTCAAAACATTTTCTGCATGTTTTCGTGTGTATGAGAGACAGAGACAGAGAGAAAGATGGGATACTGAAATGTCAGATTGTCAACATGAATGGAATCGAAAAACAAAAGGATTATATTATCACGACACATCAAAATGTGCTGCTGATGAAATGATAAAGCTGACCAAAAATAATAACAATTCCAAATCGCTGCTTGCATCAGTGATAATAGCAAGGGAACTCAGTCAGTGACACTGAAACCTTTCAAGATGATTAGACCTACAGATCATGGAACTGATGAGGAAAAAAGATAAAGGGAGGAGGGAATGCTGTGTGTGTGTGTATGTGTGTGTGCGCGCGCCAAGGTTATCACAACTAAAACTAAAACTAATCATGAAAAAACGATTTAGTAAACTCAATTAATTTAAATAATTAACAAACACGTTTGCAAAAACTAAAACTATACTGAAACTATTATCTTTGACTCCAAAATGAACTAAAACAAAATAAAAAGCATATGAATTATGTTTTGTTTTTGTATTTTTCCCTAAACTTTCAATGTAGGTTTTCAATGGGGTTTTCAAGCTACTGAATCTGGTGGGTAAATGCTGCCAGGAGATGGCGATGTTTCAAATAGACCTAGTTTGTGCATCACTATCACTAGTTATCACCAGAGACTATGGAGGAATTGAGATGAAGCAAAAAGGCAGTTTCCCGTTGAAAAAAGGGTCACGGTTCAGGTCTGTTTAAATGGGCGTTACCCCTCTCCTGTTAGCATGCTTTCTCGGGTAGCCTAGCGACCAGCAGGCAGAGACGACTGCTTCAGGTGCTTTGAGAACTAAAACAAAGTTGTTTTTCTCCTAATCTATTTCTTGGAAAGAACTGAAATGAAAAATAGAAAAACACAAAACTATAATAAACTTGGTATGTGTGCGCGTGTGCGTTTGTGTGTGTGTGTGTGTGTGTGTGCATTCCTCTTTAATTTCTGTTGCACTAAGCAGCAGCGCTGTCAACAGGGAAAGTGTGTGCAGTGTGTGTGTGAGTATGTGTGTGTCTCTAATATCCCAATTTGCTGTGCTGAATTGGGATTGAGGCCTGGTTGCCACGGCAATAAGCCTGGCAGAAATATCTCTAAGCGCAGCAAGGATTAATCTGTAGACAGATGGCCGGGGGACAGCGTCTCTTCCTGACCTCTGTGACAGCCAGCGTCATCACCATCAGCAATATGGCCTTCATCATCATCATCAAGACTAGTATCATCATAAACGTCTCCGTCATCTTCATCATCATTATCATCATCATCATCATCATCATCGCCATGATCAAAACCATCTTCATAATAACAATCAATACATTCACCAACTGACAAATCATTACATCTCCCTCATTCTTATATATCCCAGGCCACATTGTAGAACTATCCCAGTACTATGCCGATTTAGGTTTATATTGCAGATATACATATGATGCAATACACTGCAGGGCAGCATCTAATACGGATGATAAAATGTGTGCATAGAACAAAGACAAACAAAAAACATATGTGTAAACATGTACATAACCATCAATGTTACATGTACCCTGATGAAAACAAGCATGCTTCTTGGGACTGAGGAGAGAGGGAGGAGGAGGAGAGGATAAGTGGAGTGAGAACAGGGATAGAAGAAGAGGGGGTTGGCGGTAAGATGGTTCGAGGAGGAGAGAGGGTTAAAGGAATAGGAGGAGAGGAATGGGGGAAGAAGTTAACAGGGTTAGCAGATGAAGAAGGGAAGGGGTAGAGGAAAGAAGAAAGGGGGAGTTTGAGGATGCAGCAGAGGGCTAGAGGAGAACTCAGGGAAGGAGGAGGAGGAGGAGGAGAGGGGTGGAGGAAGAGGGTTAGAGGGCTGGATGTTCTGCCTGGGTGCTCCTGCCTTGTCTTCAGGGGAAGCAGCTGAGGAGCAGGGAGGGGAGGGCCACAAGATGGGGGAGGAGGAGGGAGGAAGGGGAGGGGACACTACTACCGGACCAAATAGAGGGCGTTCAGAGAGAGAGAGAAAGAGAGAAAGAGAGAGAGAGGTGGGGAGAATGAAGAGCGATAAGGGGAACTTCATTGATGGTGATGAGCCAAGAAGAGAGGAAACGATCAAAGGTAGAAGTGGTGAGATGGTCATTAAGAGGCAGAGCAGAGAGAGAGAGAGCTGAGCACAACAGAGAGAGTGAGAGAGAGAGAGAGCTGAGCGCAACAGAGAGAGTGAGAGAGAGAGAGAGCTGAGCGCAACAGAGAGAGTGAGAGAGAGAGAGAGAGTGAAAGCAAGAGAGAGACAAAGGAAGTGCAAGCGAGAGGCTGAGACAGAGAGAAAGAGAAAGAGAAACAGAGGCAGTCGCTGTAGGGTGGCTGAGAGGAAGTGAAGCATGCCCTAATAGGAAGCAGCGGATCTTAGCGGCACACACCAATCAAACACCAGCCTTCCTTGGAGCCCTCGCCCACTCTCACACACGCTGACGGGTAGGCAAGGCTGCCGTGGCACGACACAGGCGATGTCTGGCCCTCTCCTCAGCGCTGCACGCCACCCTGCCTGTCAACAGGGACGGACCACTTAGAGCAGGGCTAGGATACTATAGGCTACACATCTAGAAGTTAACACAAGGATAGAAAAACACCTAAACACACAGCATCTTACAATTAGTCACATTACTAAAAATATTGTCCATAATTGAACATGTTGTCCTAATATCTTGTATTCCTCTGATGTGACCCTAAAACCAACTCTAACCCATTGTAAACAAGACCGTCCTTACATAACCAGAGGAACAGGGGGAGACAATATAGGCCTACATTATCTCCAAAAAGAACACTGGACTCTCTCTGTCATAAGAACTCTGAGAGCTGTACAGTCCTTATGTAATTCTCAGCCTGCTCAGATCCTCTGCTTTTAAGGCTGGCCCCTCAGTTAGGGAACCGCTTTTGCTAGCTTGCTAAGTCTTTAGGGCCATAAGGAATACTATGGAAGACAGATCTGAGAGTGTTTTATGAGTGTTGATCGTGTATTATTGTTGTGTGTAACACTGGGGGGTAGTAATACACATGGCAATATTGATCAGTAACAACGGATACTGCATCAATGTCAGCGGTTTCTGATTTGACTTTGGTCTTGTTACCCTAAGTGACATTGATAATCCTTAGCCACTGGAGAGCTTCAATTGTCTTTGTGATAGGTGATTTGAAGGAGTCAGGCGCAGGAGGGTGAATCACAGAATAACAGGATTTACTTCAGAAAACAGAGTTACGCAGTAATGCATCAAAACAGTCCAGTGCGCAAAACAGGCACACCGGAACTAACAAGGCACACAGGGAAAATAAGCTCCAGCAGCGCGCCGACACCAGCCTCGGAGACGACCAGGAGGACGCGGAGCAGGGCGAGCCGGATGGCGACGGTGGAAATAATAATAATAATAATATGCCATTTAGCAGACGCTTTTATCCAAAGCGACTTACAGTCATGCGTGCATACATTTTTGTGTAATCCCGCAACAGGGAGGGATCGAGGATACCCCTCACCGGGACCCAGCACCGCTCCTCCGGACCAGAGGTCAGGCTGACTGAGAACCCCAGACGTTCCATGAATGCCTTCCAGACCCTGGATGTGAACTGGGGACCCCGGTCAGACACTATGTCCTCTGGCACCCCGTAGTGCCGGAAGACGTGTGTAAACAGGGCCTCCGCAGTCTGCAGGGCCGTGGGGAGACCAGGCAAAGGAAGGAGGCGGCAGGCTTTGGAAAAGCGGTCCACAACAACCAGGATGGTGGTGTTACCTTGAGAGAGGGGAAGATCAGTAAGGAAGTCAATACATAAGTGGGACCATGGCTGTTGTGGAACTGGTAAGGGCTGTAACTTACCCGCTGGGAGGTGCCTAGGTGCCCTACTCTGGGCGCACACCGAGCAGGAGGAGACATACACCCTCACGTCCTTAGCCAAGGTGGGCCACCAGTACTTTCCGGTCAGGCAGCGCACTGTACGACCGATACCTGGGTGACCAGAGGAGGGGGACGTGTGTGCCCAATAGATCAGACGGTCACGGACAAGAGACGGCACGTACTGCAGCCCAGCTGGACACTGAAGTGGAGATGGCTCTGTGCCTAACGCCCGCTCTATGTCCGCGTCCATCGCCCATACTACCGGCTCCACAATACAGGAGGGTGTATGTGGGTGTGATCTATGGGCCTCTCCTCTGTGTCGTACAGCCGTGACAGTGCGTCTGCCTTCACGTTCTTCGTACCCGGGATGTATGACAGAGTAAAATCAAACCGGGTGAAGAATATGGTCCACCTGGCCTGGCGAGGGTTCAGCCTACTCGCTGCCCGGATGTACTCCAGGTTACGGTGGTCCGTCCAGACGAGGAATGGGTTTTTCTCACCCTTCGAGTCAGTGCCTCCACACAGTCAGGGCTCGGACAACAGCCAACAGCTACCGATCACCAACGTCGTAGTTCTGCTCCGCCGAGCTTCTTTGAGAAGAAGGCACAGGGGCGGAGCTTGCGTGGCGTGCCCGAGCGTTGAGATAGGACAGCGCCTATCTCTACCTCGGACGCATCCACCTCCACTACGAATGGTAGTGATGGATCGGGAAGGGCCAGTACCGGGGCTGAGGTGAACAGAACCCTCAGGTTACTGAAGGTCCTGTCAGCCTCAGCAGACCAGCGGAGCCGGGACGGCCCACCCTTCAACAGAGATGTGATGGGAGCTACGACCTTGCCAATGCCCCGGATAAACCTCCGATAGTAATGGGCAAAGCCAATAAAGCGCTGTACCTCCTTAACCGTGGTTGGAGTCGGCCAATTACGCATGGCTGAAATGCGGTCTCCCTCCATCTCCACACCTGAGGTGGTAATGCGGTATCCGAGGAAGGAGACGGACTGTTGGAAAAATAGACACTTTTCTGCCTTGGCTTATAGGTCATGTTCCAACAGTAGACCACTACACCGCGACCAAGCATGTCCCGAAACACCTCGTTCACAAAGGACTGGAAGACGGATGGAGCATTCATCAAACCGTAAGGCATCACCAGGTATTCGTAATGCCCCGTGGTTGTGCTGAATGCTGTTTTCCACTCGTCCCCCTCTCGGACACGCACCAGGTTGTACACATTCCGGAGATCAAATTTTGTGAAGAAGCACGTCCCATGCATTGACTCAATCACAGATGGAATGAGGGGTACAGGATAACTATAACGTATTGTCCCCTTGTTCAGTGCTCAGTAATCAATGCAAGGGCGCAGATTTCCGTCTTTCTTTTTCACAAAAAAGAAACTTGAGGAGGCGGGCGAAGTGGAGGGACGTATGTACCCCTGGCGCAGGGACTCGGAGACATATGTCTCCATAGCCTCAGTTTCAGTCTGCGTCAGGGGATACACATGACTCCTGGGAGGCACAGCGTCTACCCGGAGGTTTATAGCGCAATCCCCCTCCCGATGAGGTGGTAATTTGGTCGCCTGCGTTTTGGAAAATGCGTGCGCCAAGTCAAGGTATTCAGGGGGAATGCGCACGGTGGAGGTAGTGTCTGGACTTTCCACCGTGGTTGCACCAACAGAAACACCTAGACACCTACCCTGCGGCCATGAAAAGGTGGGGTTGTGTAGTGCTAACCAGGAAAGACCTAACACAACAGGGAAATCCGGAGACTCAATTATAAAACAAGTGACTTGCTCTCGATGAGTCTCGTGCGTAACCATAGTGACTGGTGCTGTAACTTCCCTAATGGTTGACTGTCAAGTGCTCTGATGGGGAGTGGAATCGATAGGGGAACCAATGTAATGACCTGTCCATAAAGTTCCCAGCTGCGCCTGAATCAAACAGCGCCTTACACTGGGGAACTACCGTGTAATCAGGAAAGTGGATGTGTAGGGTACAGTGCGCAGCAGAGGGCTCTGAATGAGTGTGGGTGTTCGATACCTGGGGTGACGTGAGAGTGCCCTGCCTGCCGCCTCCAGACCCAAAAGAATGCAGACGACAGCGTGCAGCAGAATGTCCTCCCGTGCCACAAGAGTGACACTGGCGCTGTCGTCCTCCGCTCTCCCGGATCGCCGCTCCACCCAGCTCCATCATCTCGTGATCCGGGGTGGGGGTGGGGGGTAGAACGGGCAGGCCCCTTCCAGGACGTCCTCTAGAAGCCAGCAGGTTGTCCAATCGGATGGCCATGTCCACCAGTTGATCGAAAGACAACGTGGTGTCCCGGCAGGCTAGCTCCCTTCGGACGTCCTCTCGTAGTGGTCGATGAGGGCCCGCTCGTTCCACCCGGACCTAGCCGCTAGAGTACGAAACTCCAGGGCGAAGTCCTGCGCGGTCCCCGTCCCCAGCCTCAGGTGGACCAGCCGCTCGCCCGCCTCTCTACCTTCGGGTGGGTGATCGAAGATGGCCCGAAAGAGGCGAGCGAAATCCCCGTAGCTGTCCAACGCGGCTCCTCCTTCAATCCAGACCACGTTGGCCCACTCCAGGGCTTTCCCCGAGTGGCAGGAGAGGAGGGCATACACCTTCTCCCGCTCCGATGGAGCCAGGCTGATGGTCGAGAAGTATAAATCCATTTGTAGGAGGAATCCCTGGCAGAGGGCAGCTCTCCCGTCAAAATCCTGTGGTTGAGATATATGAATCCCTCTGGGTGCTGGGGTGTGGGGTGGCTGGATCCGGTCGCTCAGCTGGTCCCAAAAGATTGGGTCCTCTCCTCTCCAGACGTTGGACGACCTGGATAACCCGATCCATCGCTTCTCCTAAGCTGGTTAGCATAGTCGAATGCTCCCGGACCCGCGCCACGACTCCAGGCATGTGCTCCTCTCCTGCTGACTCCATGTTCGGGTGTGTGATTCTGTGATGGGTGATTTGAAGGAGTCAAGCACAGGAGGGTAAATCACAGAATAACAGGATTTATTCAGGAAAACAGAGTTACGCAGTAATGCGTCAAAACAGTCCGGTGCGCAAAACAGGCGCACTGGAACAAACAAGGCACACGGGGAAAATAACCAGGCGAATACAAAATACAAGGAGCTCCACCGAGCTTCACTATCCTCACAATAAACAATCACACACAAAGATAAGGGGGCAGAGGGAACACTTATACAGGCACTGATGAGGGGATATGAACCAGGTGTGTGTAATAAACAAGACAAAACAAATGGAATGATGAGATGAGGAGCGGCAGTGGCTAGAAGGCCGGTGACAACAAATGCCGAAACCTATCCGAACAAGGAGAGGAGGCAGCCTCGGAGGAAGTCGTGACAGTCTTCCATTGAAAATAAGCCTCAATCCATAAAGTTTACTCACGGAATTTAATATTGTGGATTTACAAGTTTACATAACAACCCACAAGAGAGATACAGTATTCACCAAAATCATACTGTAGATTAATAGGGTCCACAAACTCAGAGAATATATAAAACACACTACTCAAGCAGTCCTGCTATAGCATTCCATGATTGAACATAATGGGTGCAGTTACATTTTACATTCCAGGTCATCATTTTAAATGTATCTACTAAATCTGCATCTATGCATTAACAGTAGCATAGAATAATTTTCTCCACTCATAAATTATTAAACAAATCCATATTTTTTGTATGGTTGAACTGTCAGCTTCAATTTGATCTATTAACCAACATAATTCAAAGTGCTGCATTTGATAGACATTATTTGTTACTGCACCTATCTCTAAGAATACTCATTTTCACCTTAAAATATTCCATTGATGAATATGCAATTAGAGTATTCATTACCATAATCTTTAATTAATATATTGTCTGTCTATTGGCTTTATTAGGTTATGGTAAAACTCTGTGATGATTTCATAAGAGTGTTTTCATTTCTCAAGAGAGATAGAAAATGGATTAAGCATATGCTCGGTTTCTACATTTTTCTTGAATGTGCAGTAAATTTCAATAACAGTATCTTTTTATCACACACACCAAAACGCACAAGTGTAGCAAGGCAAGCTTAAAGTGGTTTTGGCCGAGAGCTGCTTCAGATAACATCATTAGAAAATCAATAGGAAGGTCAGTTACATCAGAAACAAAGGGGCGCATCGGAGGGCAGGGCTTCATTAAAACACGGATGTGATTTTTGATGTACTCCCTCTGAGCCAATTTGTTTTGCTTTATGTGCTCTTGTCTTTCCCGGTTCAATACTAGCCCCATTATGGAAAATAAAAATAGATGTCCTTTGTTTTCCTCTCTAATAGAAAGATAATGATCCTAACCCCAGTCTATTTCCAGTCTATTCAAGTCCTGCTCTGTGACTGGAGGACCCACATCTCAAAGTAGAGGAGGAGGAGCTGGCTACTAGGCTACTCTCTAGTCCAATCCCTGGTGTTTTAATGACATCAACCTACCACTCTCATTAGAAATTGCTATGAAAAATGTGTAAAGCTAATTACATTTCAACCAAGACCCTTCAACATGACAGAGTACACCCTTGGCAGCAGATATGGAGGAGAGGATGCCAGAGAGAGATGGGAGGATGGGGTGGAGGAGGGAAGGAGGGAAGGACATTATGGTTGTGTCAGAGTGGATTCATGAGTAGTCGAGGAGGGAGGGGAGACAATAAGATGGAGAGAGAGAAGAGAGAGATAAAATAAGAAGAGAGGAGAAGAGAAAACAGAGAAAATAGATAGAGAGTGGAGAACGGCAGTGAGCACCAGAGGTCTGGGTTGACTTTCACAACTATGGATAAGAGAGTGAGTGAAGGGTAATCTGTGTCTGTCAATCTGTCCCCTCACCACCATGGCCCCTCAGAAAGGCCAGCCAGTCTGCAGCCAGTGGCATTAACTATCTTCCTGTCTTCCTGTTAGTGTGTCTGCATCCCAAATGGCACCCTATTGGCTTTATAGTGTACTACGCTACATGGGAACAGGGTGCCATTTGGGATGCATCCTGTGACTGCATTGACAGTAATATCTGGGTGGATGACAGTAGCAGGATGTCAAGATGGCCTAATGAGGCTGTGGCTAATAGCCTGGCCTTTCCGCTACCTTACTGTAATTAGACGGTCATTAATCAGCTTATCACCTGAGAGAGCACAGGGACACCCAATAACAAGGGACGGGTGAATGAGAGTTCAGACTGGAGGGTGTGAGAGAGTGTGAGAGAAAGCAAGTGAATAAGAGAGAGAAAGCAAGTGAATAAGAGTGAGAAAGCAAGTGAATAAGAGAGAGAAATGTAAAGAATGCCTTTGTGTAAATTAAGCAATTAAAAGCTGTTTCTTTGTTTTAGCAAAGTCAAATAAACTGAACTGAAAGCATGAAACCACACCAACCAGACCACCTCAAACCACTTAGACTCTGAACCCTTTAGTATCAACTGGAACAAAGCTTTATCAGTGTCAGAAGTCATTGAGTGGCGTAGTGGTCTCTGCATCGTAGTGCTAGCTTTGCCACTAGAGATCCTGGTTCGAATCCAGGCTCTGACGTAGCCGGCCGCGACCGGTAGACCCATGGGGCAGTGCACAATTGGCCCAGCGTCTTCCAGGTTAGGGGAGGGAATGGCCGGCAGTGATGTACAGTGAGGGAAAAAAGTATTTGATCCCCTGCTGATTTTGTACGTTTGCCCACTGACAAAGAAATTATCAGTCTATAATTTTAATGGTAGGTTTATTTGAACAGTAAGAGACAGAATAACAACAAAAAAGTCCAGAAAAACGCATGTCAAAAATGTTATAAATTGATTTGCATTTTAATGAGGGAAATAAGTATTTGACCCCCTCTCAATCAGAAAGATTTCTGGCTCCCAGGTGTCTTTTATACAGGTAACGAGCTGAGATTAGGAGCACACTCTTAAAGGGAGTGCTCCTAATCTCAGCTTGTTACCTGTATAAAAGACACCTGTCCACAGAAGCAATCAATCAATCAGATTCAAAACTCTCCATCATGGCCAAGACCAAAGAGCTCTCCAAGGATGTCAGGGACAAGATTGTAAACCTACACAAGGCTGGAATGGGCTACAAGACCATTGCCAAGCAGCTTGGTGAGAAGGTGACAACAGTTGGCGCGATTATTCGCAAATGGAAGAAACACAAAAGAACTGTCAATCTCCCTCAGCCTGGGGCTCCATGCAAGATCTCACCTCGTGGAGTTGCAATGATCATGAGAACGGTGAGGAATCAGCCCAGAACTACACGGGAGGATCTTGTCAATGATCTCAAGGCAGCTGGGACCATAGTCACCAAGAAAACAATTGGTAACACATTACGCCGTGAAGGACTGAAATCCTGCAGCGCCCGCAAGGTCCCCCTGCTCAAGAAAGCACATATACAGGCCCGTCTGAAGTTTGCCAATGAACATCTGAATGATTCAGAGGAGAACTGGGTGAAAGTGTTGTGGTCAGATGAGACCAAAATCGAGCTCTTTGGCATCAACTCAACTCGCCGTGAGTAGGAATGCTGCCTATGACCCCAAGAACACCATCCCCACCGTCAAACATGGAGGTGGAAACATTATGCTTTGGGGGTGTTTCACCGCATCAAAGGGATGATGGACGGGGCCATGTACCGTCAAATCTTGGGTGAGAACCTCCTTCCCTCAGCCAGGGCATTGAAAATGGGTTGTGGATGGGTATTCCAGCATGACAATGACCCAAAACACACTGCCAAGGCAACAAAGGAGTGGCTCAAGAAGAAGCACATTAAGGTTCTGGAGTGGCCTAGCCAGTCTCCAGACCTTAATCCCATAGAAAATCTGTGGAGGGAGCTGAAGGTTTGAGTTGCCAAACGTCAGCCTCGAAACCTTAATGACTTGGAGAAGATCTGCAAAGAGGAGTGGGACAAAATCCCTCCTGAGATGTGTGCAAACCTGGTGGCCAACTACAAGAAACGTCTGACCTCTGTGATTGCCAACAAGGGTTTTGCCACCAAGTACTAAGTCATGTTTTGCAGAGGGGTCAAATCAAATCAATTAATAACATTTTTGACATGCATTTTTCTGGATTTTGTTGTTGTTATTCTGTCTCTCACTGTTCAAATAAACCTACCATTAAAATTATAGACTGATCATGTCTTTGTCAGTGGGCAAAAGTACAAAATCAGCAGGGGATCAAATACTGTTTTCGCTCACTGTAGCTCAGTTGGTAGAGCATGGCGTTTGCAATGCCAGTATGAAAAAATTAAATAATGTATGCACTCACTAACTGTAAATCGCTCTGGATAAGAGCGTCTGCTAAATGACGTAAATGTAATTGAACCTTTTACACACACAATGGGCATGACGGAGGCTTAACTGTGCAGACCCATAAACTGTAGCATCACACAATAACCTATATCCATATCATAGCACCAAGTAGCCTTTTATCTTCAATGCATTATTCATCCAGCGCTGTGCTATGCAACGCTACTTTTAAATAGAGTTCCCTAGGGGAATCCCTGACATCTCGTCCCTCTTAGAGACGGCCTGGATGATCAGAGGAGTTATGGGCTTGAGAAACTTTTATCTAAAGAGTTAGTGTCGCTGCTGTGCTGCCCCTGTGGCGTTGCAACTCTAACCTTGCTCTCATTACAGTTCAAAGTTACTGAAGTGGTGTGTGTGCCTGTGGATCTGCAAAGCTGGATGGCGTGCAGTTTCATTCCCTTTCACAAATTCAACTGTGAAGTGTTCTTATGGAGACTTTTCAATTATAATGGGATTCTACAGAATGTTGCTATTTTCGTCAACACAGCTAGGCCATTTTGAGTGGCAGACAGTTGTGGAGATTATGAAGTAATTTCATTGAGTTAAACGGTAGATTGGCTCAGCATCGAGCAGTCATTAGCAGGCCTCACTGTGGTAATTAGAGCTGTCAGCTCTAATCGCGATAGTAGCGTGGTTCAGCAAGATGCCGAGGTAATACAGGACTGGGGGAGTGAGCGCTCCATATGAGATACCCCCACATCTTATTTGTACGGAATTTACACACTTAATTGCACAAGACAATGTTAGGACTAGGTTTGTGTGCGTGTGTGCATGCACACAAAAATGGGCAATAGACACACGTTGAAAATACAGTCCAAACCAATAAAATAAAAAAAAACATTAACAGTTGTCACAGGATCAAAATCTGAAGAGCTTCTCCTGGTATCCTTGCCAACACGTTGCAGTGACTGTCCCCACGCATCAACATCATAAATAGCATCTAACACACTGAGAAACAACCAGACTTATTGTTTGTGTTAGTGTGTGCACTGTATCATGTACAGTGTGCATCCTATCCCCCCTACAGTTGAAGTCGGAAATGTACATACACTTAGGTTGGAGTCATTAAAACTCGTTTTTCAACCATTTCACACATTTCTTGTTAACAAACTATAGTTTTGGAAAGTCGGTTAGGATATCTACTTTGTGCATGACACAAGTCATTTTTCCAACAATTGTTTTCAGACAGATTATTTCACTTAGAATTCACTGTATCACAATTCCAGTGGTTCAGAAGTTTACATACACTAAGTTGACTGCCTTTAAACAGCTTGGAAAATTCCAGAAAATGATGTCATGGCTTTAGAAGCTTCTGAGTCAATTGGAGGTGTACCTGTGGATGTATTTCAAGGCCTACCTTCAAACTCAGTGCCTCCTTGCTTGACATCATGGGAAAATCAAAAGAAATCAGCCAAGACCTCAGAAAACAAATTGTAGACCTCCACAAGTCTGGTTCGTCCTTGGGAGCACTTTCCAAACGCCTGAAGGTACCACGTTCATCTGTACAAACAATAGTACGCAAGTATAAACACCATGGGACCACGCAGCCGTCATACCGCTCAGGAAGGAGACGCATTCTGTCTCCTAGAGATGAACGTACTTTGGTGCGAAAAGTCCAAATCAATCCCAGAACAACAGCAAAGGACCTTGTGAATATGCTGGAGGAAACAGGTACAAAAGTATCTATATCCACAGTAAAACGAGTCCTATATCGACATAACCTGAAAGGCCGCCCAGCAAGGAAGAAGCCACTGCTCCAAAACCACCATAAAAAAGCCAGACTACGGTTTGCAACTGCACATGGGGACAAATATCGTACTTTTTGGAGAAATGTCCTCTGGTCTGATGAAACAAAAATAGAACTGTTTGGCCATAATGACCATTGTTATGTTTGGAGGAAAAAGGGGGTGGCTTGCAAGCCGAAGAACACCATCACAACCGTGAAGCACAGGGGTGGCAGCATCATGCTGTGGGGGTGCTTTGCTGCAGGAGGGACTGGTGCACTTCACAAAATAGATGGCATCATGAGGAAGGAAAATTATGTGGATATATTGAATCTCAAGACATCATTCAGGAAGTTAAAGCTTGGTCGCAAATGGGTCTTCCAAATGGACAATGACCCCAAGCATACTTCCAAAGTTGTTGCAAAATGGCTTAAGGACAACAAAGTCAAGGTATTGGAGTGGCCATCACAAAGCCCTGATCTCAATCCTTTAGAAAATGTGTGGGGCAGAACTGAAAAAGCGTGTGCGAGCAAGGAGGCCTACAAACCTGACTCACTTACACCAGCTCTGTCAGGAGGAATGGGCCAAAATTCACCCAACTTATTGTGGGAAGCTTGTGGAAGGCTACCCGAAATGTTTGACCCAAGTTAAACAATTTAAAGGCAATGCTACCAAATACTAATTGAGTGTATGTAAACTTCTGACCCACTGGGAATGTGATGAAAGAAATAAAAGCTGAAATAAATAATTTTCTCTACTCTTATTCTGACATTTCACATTCTTAAAATAAAGTGGTGATCCTAACTGACATAAGACAGGGAATTTTTACTAGGATTAAATGTCAGGAATTGTGAAAAACTGAGTTTAAATGTATTTGGCTAAGGTGTATGTAATCTTCCGACTTCAACTGTACGTGGCCAGTCGGTACTCTCTGTCCTCCAATGGAAGGAGGTAACTGGATGCACATGACTGAACTACTACTGCTGCGCGCATGCTATTAATCTTTCAAGCAGTGATTTAGATTTACAGCCTCCCTGTGACCTTATGGGAGATTTAAAACAACACACCTCACAGGCAGTCGTTTAGAAGACATTTACTTCCTTCCCAAGCAGGCAGGGGCACAATCCACCACTCACATCCACTCTGTTCCCCTTTCCTTGGGCTGGAGAGAGAGGCACAACAGGCCAGAGCCTTTTCCAGACCACTTTAGACAAATTGGATCAGTGCATCCTTTTGAGACCTTTGAGTAGGCATTCAGAGAATGGGACTCTCATGTTTCCAATAATGATTTCTGTGACATTTGTGCTACAAACTGTTACATAAAACATTGTATGACACAATTGCTTGTTGGACATTAGGTGCAGAATTTTCTTGGACATTTAAGAAATAATAACTATGCACTTGAGTACGTGTGAGTAAATAACACATTAACAACTGTCATCTTTGCAATCCCACAGTCCAAATGTAAAAAAGGAAAGTATAAAAAACATACAAATGCATACATAAACAAAAACACATAATAAACACTAAATAAAATACATTAAAGACATGCTCCGGTACTTTGTCGACTAGTAAGTATTTTTTAAACCTCCCCCTTTGGGCTGGATGTGTCCATGTGTAGTTCACACATGCATAATCTATGAGCAGAATTACTGTCTAACCTCAATTAGCCAGGAAATCCATTTTCCCTACATTCTCCCCACGTGGGTCAGCCATTTAGCAATTTGAGTTCTAGCCAATGAGCTTCAGCCCCTCGTATTTGAGTGACAGCTAGCAAGAGGCCTGCCCAGCGCTATCCAATGAGGTTGCAGGGCGGGTCCAACGGCTCAGTGGACACAGCAGAGAGTGTTAGAGAGAGAGAGAGAGAGAGAGAGAGAGAGAGAGAGAGAGAGAGAGAGAGAGAGAGAGAGAGAGAGAGAGAGAGAGAGAGAGAGAGAGAGAGAGAGAGAGAGAGAGAGAGAGAGAGAGAGAGAGAGAGAGAGAGAGAGAGAGAGAGAGACAGAGAGACAGAGAGACAGAGAGACAGAGAGACAGAGAGACAGAGCAATTACGTGGTGCACATATCTGCACAAATGTGACGTAGTATAAAATTTTCGGGGACCACTTTTGGCTCGTGACCACTACTTTCAGCGCTACTGGCTAAAAAGTATACAAGAGTACCGGAGAATGTCTTTAACAATAGAGCTGGCTGAATTTCATATAGACCTTGCCAACATAGATTTTGTTGTGCACTACAGGTGTAGGATATTAATTTTACCAGTTTCTCACAGCAGGAAAATAATCCTGCAGCAAGAGTAAATGTGAATTATTGTGTGTATTATAAATAATGGACATTTTTGTAGGGGTTGATAAAAAAAATTGTTAGGGCAAATCAAGTCTGACATTTTTAAGTGGAAATTACAAACTTTAGAATACTTTTTAAACCTTGAATATACTACAAGGTTTGCATTTCCTGCTGTGCAGCAAATTTCCTGCAACAACAGGGTGATCAAATTAAGAGCCTAGACCTGTATATAGCTACAATAAAGATGAAAGTACCTAAGCTACAGAAAATAACTTGTTTCAAAAGCTTACAGTATCAATATCGGTTCTCTATTGCAATGTATAAAGATGCAATGCTGACTGAGTATAGGACACACTACATACACCCCAGACAAACTGTGTGAAGACTGAAGAGTGTCCACACCAGGGGGGGGGGGGGTTAAAGGTGTACCCTATGAGGTCAGGACTACTGCTGGTTTTCTGTTCTAGCTGATAATTAATTGCACACACCTAGTGTCCAAGTGCTAAATCAATCCCATATTTGAGGGGAAGAATGAAAAAAAGCAGTGAAACTGGCTTCAAGGTCCATATTTGAATTTGAGGGTTCTACGCCGTCTCTCTATAGTCTGTAGACATGTCCAGATATTCACAGAGACTAGGCTACTCCCCGGAGTCTATACTCTCTATACCACCTCCTCCTGGGCCATCTGCTACAGTAGTTCCATTAGAAATCCATTCACACATTATCCTCCATGATGGGCTTTAGATCACATGCAACTGACACTGCCTTGTCTCTCAATGAATTTGATGCTTTTCTAACAGTTATCTCGGTAACACTTTACTTTATACATTACACATTCATGAAACCAGTCATAACACCATTCATGAAGGGGTCATGGTTTCATAAAAGTGTTATAAATGCCTTATGTATACCCACCATAGTGAAGTGTTACTGTTATCCCTCCACCTCCCATCTCTCTCTCTCTCTCTCTCTCTCTCTCTAATCAATATTGGGACTGGAGTAAATCACCAGCGAGGCTGATCTTATTTGCTAGTTGCCAGTGACAGCAGGTGAGAGACGTCTGTTGGTCCGGCGCTGCCCCAGTGGACCCTGGAAGAAGAGAGGAGGAGAGACGAAGGGGATGTTTGTTTTTCTTCCTTGTATCGAGCCGTCTGCTCATCTGTCAGACGTGTTTTTCTCCTATGCTGGCAACGGATGTGGAAATGGGGATGATATGAGATAGGGAGAAGACATTGGGAGAATGGGGCTGTGGAATAAATGGATTGGAATGAGACAGGGGAGATGTTGCCTCCCTTTTACATTCTTACTTAGGCTATTTTTCAGTTACTACAAGTCTCAATTCTTCATGTTGCCTGTATCCCCCAGTCATACTTTCTAAAATAATCCACTCAACACATCACCTGCAGTCCTGCACCACCAAATGATTAACCTACCCACCAATTTCCAGGTCCTAAAATGAATCTAGAGGGACTGACCTGCTCTCAGACTGTTAATAATAGCTTACCTTACTGTCATTCTCCAAGTTATTCTGGCTGTGGTCTAGGTAGGAGACATTGAGAGGAAAGGGGAGCGAAGAAACTGATTCACACAATGTCTAGTGCTATTGCCAAAGAGAATGATTAAACAACAACAATAACTGTGTTAATGGAGTATCAGGCCTCATTTATTATGGAAAGGCCTAAACAACGACATATCTTGGCGTCAAATTACAGTAGCTTCTTGAACGCAAAGGTTGTACAACATATAATTAGGTGAAATCACCTGTTGTACTTCATGATTTTGTTCAGGTAGTTTGTTTTTTTGTAATACTTTCTTCGAGCGCCCCCCTGCGTTTTGAGAGAGATCTGCAAGGAAAATAGAATGCGAAAGCGCTAAGCTTGTCCCAAACCACTTCTCGTAGTACGTTAACAACATGGCCGCTCCCTTGATGGTAAGTTTATCCTTCGCTTTTCACGTCGCTGACGCTAATAAATCTAATCTAATTCAAAGCAGTATTTTGCATTAGTGTAGCCTATGTTGTCAAGTGAAATGTAATGTCTGGGTTCAGTGTCAAGAATATACACGCTATAGCAACAAAGGTGGAGCGATCACATCACGGTGAGTGTATCTCGATAGTGACGTCTCAGAGCAATGTTTTCTGGACTAATATTTTTGTGACAGGAAGGATATTCTCTAACACATACATTATTAAATAAATACAATATTTTAAGTACAATGAGCATACATATTTTAGCAGAATTACAAATAGCAGGTTTAAAGCAAGGCCGGCTGCCTTGGACAAACAGCATGCACACCATCGAACGCTCTGACATGGCACATAGCTATGACCCGAGGTAAATTGTCTTTTTTTTTTTTTTTCATTTAGCAGTCCAGAGCGACTTACAGGAGCAATTAGGGTTAAGTGCCTTGCTTAAGGGCACATCGACAGATTTTTCACATAGTCGGCTCGGGGATAAGAACCAGCGACCTTTCGGTTACTGGCACAATTATTTTTTGGAGTGCAAAAGTCTACACATACATGGGGCCCTCCAGGAACAGGAGTGATGAACTGGTCTATGAAGTCAAAATCAAAATAATGCAACATCATACATGGATGAGAGTGGAGGTGCAAACTAAAGCACTCATCTCACCACTCTTGGGTTTATAGTTACAGCATATTAGCATGGCTTGTAGATTTCCTCTCCTTTGCATTGTGCATGTGTCACTCTCCTTTCTCACTGTCCATGTTCTCTGTATCTGTCTGTGTCAGTTGATGCGGCGAAGCTGTAGGCAGGTGACCCTCTTGGTCGCCACGTCGCGTTACAGAAGCTCTATCCCTGTGGCTCTGCCCTCACTACAAGCCAGGCTCCTCCTCTTCCTGAGCCAGCATTTCCATGACATAGAGACTCTCCTCAACTGGAGCTCCTGGTTCAAAAACCGAGGTCTACGACAGAAGAATTTGTATGTGTAACAGGAAAACACACAGATTATTCTAGCTACATGCATTTCTATCAGCACGCCACGGTCTAAGATTGTGTATGTAATCATCCGGTCCCAAATCGTTCCCTATCTCTCCTCCCCGGCCCTTACCCTTCAATGTACTGTAAGGCGTTGGTAAGCAAAATGGTGGACGCTCCAATGCTGATTATGCTATCCAGACCCTTTAGATCTGCATGCAATGAAGGGTTAGGGCTAAGGCGAATGATGTGTAGGGAGCGAATTGGAACCGGCTGTCCCAACTCCATAAACATTGCTCTCAGCCCAACCCCTGTCTCTTTCCCCTCACAGTTTCTATGGTTACACCCAGCAGAACTATGGGGACAACGTTGCAGCTGCTTATTACATCCTCAGCCTGAAGGGAGGATTCAGGTAACTGTTACGCCATTTTGGGCTGCCCATAACTGCCTGCTTATGCATGCCCCCTTTTTGACCTGTTGATTAATATTGATGTGCTTTCAGTGTTTTTTTGTCATGCATTTGGATGTTTTTTTTTTTGTATTTGCTGATCACTTGTTGTTAGTGATGACTAGTCTGTTGACCCTCCAGGTTTGCAGGGCAGTCAGAGTGGTTCCGATCAGACAGAAGAGGGAAGTTCAACTGGGACTTCATGAACCACCGGGACACCTCCATAGAGGAAGTGGATGTCAGCAACACACTCATTAACTACACAGGCCTGGAAAACCTGGGTACATACCACTTTATTCATGTCTGGGGGGTGGGGATTTGTATTTATTTCACAATGCAGGATCAATAAGCAAGTTACCCTTCCTAAATATTCATGAATAACTTTTGGTTCATGTATTTTTATGTATGTACTATTTGCCAGTGGTTTTCAACCTGTTTTGCCGCAGGTTATTATTAATTACTTTTTTTCAACAATAAATAACAGTCGGGAGTGTGGTCCTCTGTAGCTCAATTGGTAGAGCATGGCGCTTGTAACGCCAGGGTAGTGGGTTCGATCCCTGGGACCACCCATATGTAAAAATGTATGAACGCATGACTGTAAGTCGCTTTGGATAAAAGCTTCTGCTAAATGGCATATTATATTATATTATATTAATGGTATTATACTCAATTTTACATTACTTTTCACAATGCAAATTGTTTCAAAAAATAATAATAGGCCTTTCATATGTTAATCTGTTACTGGCATAGAGTACATACATAAAAATACATATGAACCAAAATGCTAAGTTATCCATGTCTAGTATTCTCTCTGGTGTGCAATCTGGTTTCCGCTCAGGTTATGGATGTGTCACTGCAACCTTAAAGGTCCTAAAAGATGTAATTTCATCATTTCATCTCTTCATTCAAAGACTCAATCATGAACACTCTTACTGACAGTTGTGGCTGCTTCGTGTGATGTATTGTTGTCTCTACCTTCTTGCCCTTTGTGCTGTCGTCTGTGCCCAATAATGTTTGTACCATGTCTTGTGCTGCTACCATGTTGTGCTGCTGCCATGTTGTGTTGCTACCATGTTGTTTTCATGTTGGGTTGCTACCTTGCTGTGTTGTCGTGTTTGCTGCCATGCTATGTTGTTGTCTTAGGTCTCTCTTTACGTAGTCTTGTGTTGTCTCTCTTGTGATGTGTGTTTGGTCCTATATTTATATGAATTGTTTTTATCCCAGCCCACGTCCCCGCAGGAGGCCTTTTGCCTTTTGGTAGGCCGTCATTGTATATAAGAATTTGTTCTTAACTGACTTGCCTAGTTAAATAAAGGTTAAATAAAATAAAAATACAATAAATTACTCTAAATTTGACCGCCGGGATTTTATGTCAAAAAGTTCTGCGACTGTGGATGGTGGTCTTCGAGCTTTCGGCAGTGATTTGGTGGTCCCCGGAACGGAAAAGGTGGTAAACCACTGCTCTATGCTGTAAAATGTAACTCCTTTTTCTCTCTCTCTCAGTGGAACAGCGTGGGCTGCGTACTCTCTCTGTGAGTGGCTGCGCTGAGGTGGATGACTGGTTCCTGTCCCGCCTCCATATCTTCCAGGACACCCTGGAGGAGCTGGACATTTCCAACTGTCCCCAAATCTCTGTGGGGGGCCTGGCTGCACTGCAGAAGCTGAGGTACACTCACCCACACTGATGGGAATGACCAAGACAGAGGCTTTTAAGCAATTAGTATTTTCTCGGTTCCTCACATCCTATCTCCTTGCTTCGTCCTTCAAATGTATTGGAGGAAAAAAATGCTATGTCCCTCCCATGTGTTTTGAGAAGGTGAGGAGAGAGGACACAAGGAATCGAGGGAAGATTAATTGAGAAAGAGACAGAATCACTCAAATGTCCATGCATCTCCTCATGGCACTTGCCTTAGATATTTTTGCATATGTAAATATAGGAGTCAATGGACTCTGTAACTTCACTAATAGATACAAACATTCCTTCTCTTCCTCTTGTGTATCAGGGGTCTGCGACGGCTGGACGTGTCCTCCCTCCCCAGGCTCCAGAACCCTGGGCTGGTCGCCATCCTGCTGGAGGAGATGCTTCCTCACTGCCGTGTTACCGCTGTCGGGTACGACCACAGCCTGACCTACAGCCCCACACAGACAGACGCCCAGACACGGATAGACGCCCAGACACAGATAAAGGCCCAGGCTGAGGCTGGACCTCAAAGACTGACTAGAGAAGTGGAGAGACACAATCAAAGTCGGGCATGGTGACAAATGCACATACAAGCAGTCCACTCTTATTCGCCCTCGTTCTGTCTCTTTAACCAACACTCACACAGAAAAACGGGCAGGGAGGGATGCCCATTTAGTTTGTGATGTAGAGCCTCACTGATGATTTATAACTTTTTATCAGAGAAGTGTTTTACTTACTTGTAGAGCATCATTGTCCTCCTTAAGCTATCAAAATTATCTGTCCAAAAATATTTGCTTCAGAAAATGTATATCAGATGATGGTACGGATTATTATTATGCATTGTATTGGTGATGCAATAAAATATTTATTTGTAAAGGATGCCTCGTGTTGTACATCTGGATCAATACAGACATTTATGAAGCAGACACAGAACCAAATGGACAGACGTTATGGTTAGCATTTTAAAACTGGTGTGAATCTTATTAACTGTAAGTGAGGGCTGTAAATCCCATAATTCTTTGTGAGACTGAGGAGTGGAGAGGAGACCTTAAAGGTGCAGTTGAATAGGAGAAATAACGATTCAAGAGGAAAACTGAGAGATTAACATATTTTGTAGATTGAGGTAATTATGTATTAACTACATTATATACTGTTTCAATCATACTGTCCAAAAATTGCTGTCATGAGCTCATGCTTAAACTACTTATGCAGGTACATAAAACCACATTGAGTCATGTCAGTGATTTGATTTGGTTGTCTTTGTTAAATTATGACAATGTAACAGATTTTGTTTTACTTGCACGATACAAAACAGCTCGGCTAATTTATAAATCCAACCACTATCTGCAAAAGTAGGACAACGCGTGCGCATGTGCTTGTTTCTAGTCGGAATAGTTCTTATGCGGAAGTTAGCAAGACGGAATTAATTCGCGACGGACAACAACAATCATATCGCAACTGAACGAATCAACTTACATATTTAGCAAGTTAAACACACGGGAGCAACACACACAATATCATACAATTCTGTGAAGGATTAGTCTAGACGGATAGATGTCTGATGTACCAGGTATACCTTTTTCGTCTTGGGCTGGCCTTTGCTTGAAAATTAAGTGTAGCCAACCAGCTAGCTAACTACAGCTAGCTAACTAAAGCGTTCAGCATTGTGGTTAGCTACTTGTAAATAGTAACTTGACATGGATTTGTTTCGTATTTTCCAGAAGCGTCTAACAGAGAAGAGGTCGAGGACAACACCCCCGAACCAGAGGTAAGAAATAATACAGCTGTGGTTAGGAGTTGTCAGTGTGTACATGCCTTGCCCAATGGATGGAGTCCTGGCTGGCTAAGGTTAGCCAAGAACTAGCTAGTAGCTAGTTGTCACGACTAGTTTGTCAGGCACACGGTTAGTAGAGAACCTATCATAACTTTTCACCAATCATAGTATATTCTGCATCCATTGACATGTTGACACACTGACACTGTATTGGCATGCAATACAATGTACAGCTTCTTATGATGTGCATAAAACCAAGCAAGGATTATATTGTCATGTTCTTGATCAAACTAATGTTTCCATGTTTACACTGAATTTGCTCTTGATTTCTGCTAGGAGCAGTCAGACGATAGCAGTGACGACGGCGAGGCATCAGGGGACACAGAGAGTAGGTGTCAAAAACCTCAAGGTTTTGCTGTTAACACCAAAGTCTCATATTTTCATCAGAATAATTATTAGTTTCTTTCGTACAGTGGATTTCCTGCGCAATCTTTTCTCTAAAACCTTGGGCATATCTGGAGAGAAGGTTTTGGATGAGCTGACTCTTGAGGGGGTGGCCAGTTACATGCAGAGTGGCAAATGTGAGTATTTTATTCATCTAACCCAGTGTGCACACATTTCATGTAGGGGTTGATGACTATGTAGCCCAGCAAACAGTGCATCTGTCAACATCTAGGCCTAGTATAAATGAGTCATTAGTCAACACAAGAAAATAGACTGTATTATGAATAACATCTGAGGCCATATCATTCGCCAATATTTAAGTATGTTACTACAACCACCTGACTGTGATACTGCTTCATTGGTTAACAAATGGTACAATCCAGGAAGTGAAATGAATTCTCTCTGCTCCTCTATCCTCCACAGGCAAAAACATCATCTGTATGGTGGGGGCAGGGATCTCTACATGTGAGTAACTCCCCCTCTTGCATAACTGTGGGCTGAACATAACATAATTAGTCTAGACATGTTTTGTTTTGTTGGACAAATAAGACACATAGCCTAAATACAAATAGATTTCCCTCTAAATTGTATGTACAATGTATCCACCACTTCTGTGATGATGACACTGTCCCTCTTTCCCCCTCAGCGGCTGGGATCCCTGACTTCCGCTCCCCAGACACGGGGCTCTATGCCAACCTGCAGAAGTACAACCTGCCCTACCCTGAGGCCATCTTCCAGATAGACTACTTTAAGGTCTGAAACTTTCTGTCGGATTCTTTTGGCTTAAGAAAGTAATTTGCTTGCTACATTAACGATCTACACAGATGATTTTGTTCTTTGCTGCTATCACCACTCAATATTTACCTCTCTTTCTACATCAGAAACACCCTGAGCCCTTCTTTGCCCTGGCCAGGGAGCTGTACCCAGGACAGTTTAAGGTAGGATCTAGCCTATTTTCTGGCTTTTAATTTTCTTAACTTAATTTCCTGAATTTTGCAATAGGTGCCTGTGTATTTTTTAGGTATCACTAACGGCAGTGTTGTTGTATGTTAAGCCCACAGTATGTCACTACTTCATCAAGTTGCTGAAGGACAAGGGGCTACTCAAACGCTGCTACTCACAGGTTCGGTATTCTTTCATATACTTTGTTCTGTGTTAGTCACCTACAGCCTGTATTGAATTGTTATTGGGGTCGTCCATTTCTGTCTGGGCAGAATATTGACACCCTGGAACGTGTAGCAGGACTGGAGGGAGAGGACCTGATTGAAGCCCATGGCACCTTCTACACCTCACACTGTGTCAACTATATGTGCTGCAAAGAGTACGACTTGGACTGGATGAAAGGTTAGTGAATGTGGTACAGTAATATCTAACTGGGATGGTTTAACAAAACACTGTTATACTACCTAGGCAGACACTCATTTACATGTATATGCTAATTAAGTTGTAATTTAAAAGGAGTGTTGGTGCTATTAAAACAATTGTTGAATTATGATCTTGTTTACCTCTGACCTGCAGAGAAAATCTTCTCTGATGACATCCCCAAATGTGACAAGTGCAGCAATCTGGTTAAACCAGGTAAGTGCCTGCCTTATCATTTCCTTTCACTTGTCTATCTTACTTAAATATGCTCTCCCTTTTTCAGTTCCTCATACAGTGGGGAAAAAAAGTATTTAGTCAGCCACCAATTGTGCAAGTTCTCCCACTTAAAAAGATGAGAGAGGCCTGTAATTTTCATCATAGGTACACGTCAACTATGACAGACAAAATTAGGGAAAAAAATCCAGAAAATCACATTGTAGGATTTTTAATGAATTTATTTGCAAATTATGGTGGAAAATAAGTATTTGGTCAATAACAAAAGTTTCTCAATACTTTTGTTATATACCCTTTGTTGGCAATGACACAGGTCAAACGTTTTCTGTAAGTCTTCACAAGGTTTTCACACACTGTTGCTGGTATTTTGGCCCATTCCTCCATGCAGATCTCCTCTAGAGCAGTGATGTTTTGGGGCTGTCGCTGGGCAACACGGACTTTCAACTCCCTCCAAAGATTTTCTATGGGGTTGAGATCTGGAGACTGGCTAGGCCACTCCAGGACCTTGAAATGCTTCTTACGAAGCCACTCCTTCGTTGCCCGGGCGGTGTGTTTGGGATCATTGTCATGCTGAAAGACCCAGCCACGTTTCATCTTCAATGCTCTTGCTGATGGAAGGAGGTTTTCACTCAAAATCTCACGATACATGGCCCCATTCATTCTTTCCTTTACACGGATCAGTCGTCCTGGTCCCTTTGCAGAAAAACAGCCCCAAAGCATGATGTTTCCACCCCCATGCTTCACAGTAGGTATGGTGTTCTTTGGATGCAACTCAGCATTCTTTGTCCTCCAAACACGACGAGTTGGGTTTTTACCAAAAAGTTCTATTTTGGTTTCATCTGACCATATGACATTCTCCCAATCCTCTTCTGGATCATCCAAATGCACTCTAGCAAACTTCAGACGGGCCCGTCTGGCACTGCAGGATTTGAGTCCCTGGCGGCGTAGTGTGTTACTGATGGTAGGCTTTGTTACTTTGGTCCCAGCTCTCTGCAGGTCATTCACTAGGTCCCCCCGTGTGGTTCTGGGATTTTTGCTCACCGTTCTTGTGATCATTTTGACCCCACGGGGTGAGATCTTGCGTGGAGCCCCAGATCGAGGGAGATTATCAGTGGTCTTGTATGTCTTCCATTTCCTAATAATTGCTCCCACAGTTGATTTCTTCAAACCAAGCTGCTTACCTATTGCAGATTCAGTCTTCCCAGCCTGGTGCAGGTCTACAATTTTGTTTCTGGTGTCCTTTGACAGCTCTTTGGTCTTGGCCATAGTGGAGTTTGGAGTGTGACTGTTTGAGGTTGTGGACAGGTGTCTTTTATACTGATAACAAGTTCAAACAGGTGCCATTAATACAGGTAACGAGTGGAGGACAGAGGAGCCTCTTAAAGAAGAAGTTACAGGTCTGTGAGAGCCAGAAATCTTGCCTGTTTGTAGGTGACCAAATACTTATTTTCCACCATCATTTGCAAATAAATTCATTAAAAATCCTACAATGTGATTTTCTGGATTTTCTTTTCTCAATTTGTCTGTCATAGTTGACGTGTACCTATGATGAAAATTACAGGCCTCTCTCGTCTTTTTAAGTGGGAGAATTTGCACAATTGGTGGCTGACTAAATACTTTTTTCCCCCACTGTAGTTCAAAGTTCTTACTGACCTGTTTATTACACTTTTTTTGTAAAATACTTGATTTCTCCTTGTTCTCCAATTTCAGATATTGTTTTCTTTGGTGAGAATCTACCGAAGAGGTTCTTCACCTCAATGGCCATGGTGAGTGTGGTTTGGGTGGTGACCTGATGGACTACATTGAGTTTGTATGTCTCTGTCTTTTCCATGTATGTCCAGATTTGTGTGTGTGTGCACCCATAATGAAGTGATGATCCATAATGAAAGGCTCAGTACTGGTTCCTGTTAACATTTCTTTTCTCCTCCAGGACTTTCCTCGCTGTGATCTGCTGATTATAATGGGGACCTCCCTGCAGGTTCAGCCCTTTGCTGCTCTGGTTGGCAGGTGAGTCTTTCTGTCTGACTCTCACAGGATCATGATTATATGTTATCTGATAGATTACTATATTTGTATAGGATTGCGTTTCAACATGTCGTCTTCAACCATGTATTCTAGCATCAACGAGCTCATAAATGGTGTGTGATGGAATATGTGTTTTTGTTTGCAGGGTTTCAAACAGCTGCCCCAGACTGCTCATTAACCTGGAGAAAGCAGGCGGTGTAAGTCCTCTGTCCTTTCCCTGTCTATCTGTATTTGCATTAGACTTTCCTTCCTCTATCCACCTCTGTATTTTAACTTGTATATCTTTCTGTCTGTATCTCCCTGTAGGCAGATCCTCTATTAGGGATGATAGGCATTGGTGGAGGGATGGACTTTGACTCAGCGAAAGCATACAGGTAAGAGCTTTCACTTGAACTACAATGATGATGATGGTGAAGATGGTGTTCGAAGTGTTGCTGATTAATATTCATTGATTTGTTTCTTTCAGGGACGTGGCTCATATTAGTACATGTGATGATGGATGCTTGGCACTTGCTGACCTACTGGGCTGGAAGGTAAATATACTGTACATGCTTAGTAAATACCCATATTCTATGGACACAGTCATGATAAGAGTGAAACAGAGATTGTTGAATTAGATTAAAGTTAGTTGAAATCTTAAAGTAGGCTTTTTTCTCTCACTCCCTCCATTATCTCTCTTTCTCCAAGGCGGAGCTGGAAGAGGTGGTAAAACAGGAGCATGAGAAGATTAACAGCAAAGCCAAGGAGGAACAGACCAATCAGAGCTCTGGAGCTGCTGGGAAGGCGGAGTCAGGGAAGGCAGAGTCAGGGAAGTCTGAGTCAGGGAAGACTAAGGTAGAATAACCGATGAGAGACCGGCTGGCTCCAACCCATCACTAGGCTTCAGTCTGGAAGCAGAGTTGCATACAGTAACCAGGACTGTGCTCTACTGTCTGTTTTGGATTTTCTCCCTTTAGTTTGCACTTTACTAACTTCTCTCTCCTCTCCAACCTCTGTTTGACATAAACCCACCTCCTGACTCCTACTGTGTGTATTGGTCTGTCTTTTGACAGTTCCCACAGATGGAGTTTATAGCAATACACACTAAAACAAGCATACTTTTCCTTCTGAGGGAGAGAACTACAGACACTGAGCTGTCAGCATGCCAACTAGCTATGTTGAGTCAATTAGTTTATGATTTTAGACGGAAAAGACTTGTGGGGTAACAAAGATGATGAATGGCTGATTCATCTGCTGATGCAGTGACACAACTACTGTAAATATAATGAAAAAAAGTATTATTATAAATTACTTACTATTTATAATCAATTATAATTATGGATTTGTTTTTCATGACATTGCTTTCTGTGCTCCTTGGTTCTATGAATTGTTTCAATATAGTTATTTTTAACAATGTATTTTAATCTATTAAGCGTACCTGTGACATTTTGGTTTCTCTACTTCCTGTGGATGTTGGCATTGGATGGTTTCTATTTCAGCACGAATGATGCGTTAGGAAGTTACCACAGTGGTGTGAGATGTCGCAGTACGTCTGTGGTGTTGACCAAATGCAACTAGATGCTTTCTAAAAGATTGCGTGTGATATAACAAGTAAAAACACAAAATAAAGTGGCAAAGTCTCCCACTGAATTTGGTATTTTTCATGCACATACAGTACATTAAGCATTGAGCTCAAACACAGCTGGTACGACTGATGTTGATTGTACAATTGATGTTGTCTGTGTTGGGTGCATGGGTTGTTTATTTCTATGTTGAGTGTATTGTAGCCATTAGTTAAACAGAAAATACTATTGCACACTTACACTTAGAATCCCACCTTTTAATTCTCATGAAGCTTTTAACTGGCAGTGTCTGAATCCATTTTGTCTGTGCTTTCATCTCTATAAAGTGCCAACGCTCAGATTTGTCTGTGGTTAAAAGAGAGAGAGTGAGCAGCATTATTCAGGTCTTGAGAGTAAAGGCTAAGCAGACTCATTTTTTTTCTATGTTAAATGTGTTAGCAAGGTTAACCACCTGAAGGGGGTGGGAGATGGAGGAGAGCATGAGAAAGTTGAGAACTTGTGAGCGAGTGAAAGTGCAACATCAAATGTCAAGGTGTGTGGTAGAGGCAGGTAAAGCATCGACACAAAATATACTTCTGACGGAACAGCGAAAGACTATGTTGCTGAGGTACGACGTCTGCATTAGGTAATTTTTTACCCTGTCATTTTTCACCAATAGTACAATTTGTTGAGCAACTTATTTAGAATGTTACAGCATGAAGAGATCTGTGGAGTTTCTGTTAGGCTGAAGGGGAGTCACAAAGTCACAGCTACTTTGACAAAAGCCATATAGGGCCTATTAACAGTAAGTAACCCTTTTTAATACATCTATTTCTCTGCTGGTTTCTCTCAAATCAGCCTTAAAGGGTTCGTTTGCCAAAATTACAAAATAATGTATTTTGGGTGAACTATCCCTTTAAATGTTTGTTGAAGGATATAATTGCTCTTCTATTGCAGAGTAACTTAATGTTATTTTCTTCTATTGTTCTTTAAAAAAATATTTCATGTTGATTTATTGGATTTAATCTTAATCCATATGCAGTTGGCACACTACATTATTCAGTGTCCGGTAAACCGCCCCTGTATGCTGTAACAGAGCATGTTATGGAGCCTAAAACTACCCCTTTTGTATCATTATCTCTAGAGGTGTGAGTGGCACGGTGAGGACAGGGAATGAGGTTACTGATGGAGTTTCTAGGAGGCCTCTGACTCTGCTGGACAGGTTGCAACTGTGTCAGGACGCCTGGGCCCCTGGGGGCCCCTGGGATAGAGACGGGGCCCATGCTGCCCTCTGGGGCCGGCCTGCTGGGGTGAGTTCCCCCCCACTACCCTCCGTCTTTACACAGGTCACTGTGTGCATCCCAAATGGCACCATTTACCCTATATAGTGCACTACTTTTGACAAGGGCCCATAGGGCTCTGGTCAAAAGTAGGGCGCTATGTAGGGAATAGGGTGCGGTTTGGGACAGACACACACACTGTGTAGACCCATGCCACTATCTACTGTCTGACCTCATGGGTGACCTCTCTGTATTCAGGCCCTTAGGCCTAGTCTCAAGGTCACCTTTGTACATTAGGGTAGCATTTGGACAGGCTGCGATATTACAGATGAATATGGAAGCAGACTCTTACAGTATGTCAAGTTGTTCTTGTACTTCCCTTTACTTTGCATAAAAGCAAATTAATGCAGAAGTGCTGTATGTGTGAGAGAGTAAGAGAGGAGAGATACAGATGGACTGAAAGAAAGAGGAGCAGAAAATATATTTGGTTTGCTAAAGAATCCCAGCGATGTTAAGGACCCTGTCTTAACAAGATCAGCCACTGAGACAAGTGAGTATGGTGAGACAATGGTGATCCAGTATCTGGAGACAGCATCCTATTACACTGTAAGAACTACTGTATATCAGGGTTTAGGTTGAATTGGTGGGATATGAAAAGCACTTTAACAATGGGTTTTTTCCAACACATTATCCATGTGGATAGGCAGTAGCTCTGTAAGAAAGAGCAACACTTACATGTTATATTTCAGAAATTATTCACACACCTTGACTTTTTCTAAGTGTTGTTGTGTTACAGCCTGAATTTAAAATTGATTGAATTTAGATTTTTGGGGTCACTAGCCTACGCACAATACCCCATAATGTCAAAGTGGACAAATGTATTAAAAATTAAACGATGAAATGTCTTGAGTCAATAAGTATTCAATCCCTTTGTTATGGCAGGCCTAAATAAGTTCAGGAGTAAACATTTGCTTAACAAGTCACATAATAAGTTGCATGGACTCACTGTGTGCAATAATAGTGTTTAACATGATTTTTGAATGACTACCTCATCTCTGTACCCCACACATACAATTATTTGTAAGGTCCCTGAGTCGAGCAGTGAATTTCAAACACAGATTCAACCACAAAGACCAGGGAGGTTTTCCAATGCCTCGTAAAGAAGGGCACCTATTCGTACATGGGTAAAAAAAAAAAAAGCAGACATTGAATATCCCTTTGAACATGGGGAAGTTATTAATTACACTTTGGATGGTGTAACAATACACCTAGTCACTACAAAGATACATGTGTCCTTCATTACTCAGTTGCCGGAGAGGAAAGAAACCGCTCCGGGATGTCACCATGAGGCCAATAGTGACTTTACAACAGTTTTGGGCTGTGATAGAAGAAAACTGAGGATGGATCAACAGCATTGCAGTTACTCCACAATACTAACCTAAATGACAGAGTGAAAAGAAGGAAGCCTGTACAGAATCAAAATATTCCAAAACATTCATCCTGTTTGCAACAAGGCACTAAAGTAATACTGCAGAAAATGTGGCAAAGCAATTAACTTTGTTCTGAATACAAAGTGTTATGTTTGGGGCAAATCCAGTACAACACATTACTGAGTAGCACTCTCCATATTTTCAAGCATAGTGATGGATGCATCATGGTATGGGTATGCTTGTAATCGTTATGGACTGGGGAGTTTTTCAGGATAAAAAAGAAACGGATTGGAGCTAAGCACAGGAAAAATACTAGAGGGAAACCTGGTTCAGTCAGCTTTCCACCAGACACTGGGAGATGAATTCACCTTTCAGCAGGACAATTGCCAAAACACAAGGTCACCAAGAAGGCAGTGAATGTTCCTGAGTGGCCAAGTTACAGTTTTGTCTTAAATATACTTACAAATCTATGGCAAGACAGAGTTTTGAGAATTTTGAAAAGAATAATGGGCAAATGTTGCACAATACCAATTCAGGCTGTAACACAACAGTGTGGAATAAGTCAAGGGGTATGAATACATTCTGAGGGCACTATCTATTCATTGCAAATGATGAAGTGAACAAAGGGGAGTTAATTTATCTTCCGCAGGTTTAGTTGACGATATGCATCGATATTTAGAGAACTTGATATTAAATATAGCTTGCCTTGCATCAAACTGCTGCTGCCTATAGTTTGTTTTTGACTTGACTCAAAGTGGACATACCAATGTGTCTCTCACTATCACAGTCAGTCATCTATTCCTGAACACACTGTTCATCAAACCCACTTCCTGTAATGTGTCTGTAGGCCTAGTGTGTGTTTGTGGGGGCATGCTCACTTATTTCGCAGTGAGATTTTGGTGCGTACATTGAGGGAAAAAAGTATTTGATCCCCTGCTGATTTTGTATGTTTGCCCACTGACAAAGAAATGATCAGTCTATAATTTTAATGGTAGGTTTATTTCAACAATGAGAGACAGAATAACAACAACAAAAACCCATGTCAAAAATGTTATAAATTGATTTGCATTTTAATGAGGGAAATAAGTATTTGACCCCCTCTCAATCAGAAAGATTTCTGGCTCCCAGGTGTCTTTTAGACAGGTAACGAGCTGAGATTAGGAGCACACTCTTAAAGGGAGTGCTCCTAATCTCAGCTTGTTACCTGTATAAAAGACACCTGTCCACAGAAGCAATCAGATCAGATTCCAAACTCTCCACCATGGCCAAGACCAAAGAGCTCTCCAAGGATGTCAGGGACACGATTGTAGACCTACACAAGGCTGGAGTGGGCTACAAGACCATCGCCAAGCAGCTTGGTGAGAAGGTGACAACAGTTGGTGCGATTATTCGCAAATGGAAGAAACACAAAATAACTGTCAAGCTCCCTCGGCCTGGGGCTCCATGCAAGATATCACCTCGTGGAGTTGCAATGATCATGAGAACGGTGAGGAATCAGCCCAGAACTACACGGGAGGATCTTGTCAATGATCTCAAGGCAGCTGGGACCATAGTCACCAAGAAAACAATTGGTAACACACTATGCCGTGAAGGACTGAAATCCTGCAGCGCCCGCAAGGTCCCCCTGCTCAAGAAAGCACATATACAGGCCCGTCTGAAGTTTGCCAATGAACATCTGAATGATTCAGAGGAGAACTGGGTGAAAGTGTTGTGGTCAGATGAGACCAAAATCGAGCTCTTTGGCATCAACTCAACTCGCCGTGTTTGGAGGAGGAGGAATGCTGCCTATGACCCCAAGAACACCATCCCCACCATCATTTACATTTACATTTTAGTCATTTAGCAGACGCTCTTATCCAGAGCGACTTACAGGAGCAATTAGGGTTAAGTGCCTTGCTCAAGGGCACATCGACAGATTTTTCACCTAGTCGGCTCGGGGATTAGAACCAGCGACCTTTCGGTTACTGGCACAACGCTCTTAACCACTAAGCTACCTGCCATCAAACATGGAGGTGGAAACATTATGCTTTGGGGGTGTTTTTTTGCTAAGGGGACAGGACAACTTCACCGCATCAAAGGGACGATGGACGGGGCCATGTACCGTCAAATCTTGGGTGAGAACCTCCTTCCCTCAGCCAGGGCATTGAAAATGAGTCGTGGATGGGTATTCCAGCATGACAATGACCCAAAACACACGGCCAAGGCAACAAAGGAGTGGCTCAAGAAAAAGCACATTAAGGTCCTGGAGTGGCCTAGCCAGTCTCCAGACCTTAATCCCATAGAAAATCTGTGGAGGGAGCAGAAGGTTCGAGTTACCAAACGTCAGCCTCGAAACCTTAATGACTTGGAGAAGATCTGCAAAGAGGAGTGGGACAAAATCCCTCCTGAGATGTGTGCAAACCTGGTGGCCAACTGCAAGAAACGTCTGACCTCTGTGATTGCCAACAAGGGTTTTGCCACCAAGTACTAAGTCATGTTTTGCAGAGGGGTCAAATACTTATTTCCCTCATTAAAATGCAAATCAATTTATAACATTTTTGACATGCGTTTTTCTGGCTTTTGTTGTTGTTATTCTGTCTCACTGTTCAAATAAACCTACCATTAAAATTATAGACTGATCATGTCTTTGTCAGTGGGCAAACGTACAAAATCAGCAGGGGATCAAATACTTTTTTTCCTCACTGTACATGTATTTGAACGTGTGTGTGTTACACTTAGTTAGCGTTGGTGTGAGGCTAGCCTGGCTTGCTCACTTCTGTAGGCCTTGAATGACTGCTCTACAGAAAAATGAGTAAATCCATCTTGTCCTTTTCTGTGAAGCTGCTCTGTACAGTCACTGTTTCCTAACGCCCAAACACAGTGTTATGAGGCTTCTCATCACCTCTCTCTCTCTCTCTCCTTTCACAGAGCTTCCTGGTGTTGAGGGACTCTGCCTCCCAGCCCGTCCTGCTGTGTGTGTCCACTGGAGGAAAGAGTGGAGATGTCAGAGACGACCCCATACAACGCACTGGTGAAGGTAGGCAGGACACACACATGCATATTTTACTGACCAGAACCTCAAAAGCCATACACTTCCCCGTTTTTTTAAAGGTTAATCTCAAGTTCTTAGTTTGTTGTATGTCTTATAATAACCTCTCTCTTCTTCTCTCTCAGCTTATCAGCTATCTCAGTCATATTTAGGCTTCTCTGATCTGGCCCAGTTAGTGGTCTTCTATTCTCTGAGCAGGTGAGTTACAACAACCTACGGTATATGCTGTTTACTAACTACAGTATCTATCAGTTATGCATCTGATATATCTCATTAACCTCTCTCTCTCTCTCGCTCTCTGTCTCTGTCTCTGTCTCTATCTCTCTCTGTATCTCTCTCCCAGGGACGTGTTGCCAGTATGTCTGTTCATCCCTCCGTGGCTCTACAGTCTAACAGATCAGCCACAGTCCCAGCTGGGTCCCAGTAAGTCTGAATTCACCCTCTCCATCTCTCCTCTTCCTCACCCACGCTCTCTTCCACTTATCATCTTCCTTTCACTCCTCCTGCACAACTATCTCCTTGTCATCCATTTTAGTCACTTCATATCAAACGTCTTGTCCTCTATGTGCTCCTCTACCTCCTCTTACTCCTCTTGACGACTACCATCTCTTCTTCTCTCATTCTTACATTTGATCTCCTTTCCTCCCTCTCTTTTTGTGTATCTGTTCGTATATAGAGTCCTGGCTGTGTCCCACCTTTGACCTTCAGTCTGATCACATGACTCAGAGGGCTCCTGATACTGCCATGTGCACCATACAGGTAATCAGCTGTATTCATAGCTTCATAACATGTCTATAAAGTTTGGGACCTGTTCACTATCTTGCATTCTGCTTTAACATTACATATAGTTAGAACCCACTCTAGCGGATGTGTTGCCATGGTTTGACATGTGGTTCACACAGAAAAGCGGAAGTCTGCTCTGGGTTTTCCTAGTGCTTTGTAACGTTATCCCAGTCAAGTGTCACTCTCAGCATCATAGATGAGTTGAGGTGTACATCAGTTCAGACTGACGTCACAACTCCTTTTGCTATTCAGTCGAAGAGTTGTATCTTACATTTGAATACTGTATGGCCTTTTTCAAATCTATATAGGTTTTAAAGGCCCAGTGCAGTCAAAATTATGTTTTTCTTGTGTTTTGATATCATATTGTACGGCAGGTAGTTTAGTGGGTAAGAGCGTTGTGCCAGTAACCGAAAGGTCGCTGGTTCTAATCCCCGAGCCGAATAGGTGAAAAATCAATGTGCCCTTAAGCAAGGCACTTAACCCTAATTGCTAATGTAAGTCGCTCTGGATAAGAGCGTCTGCTAAATGACTATTTTTTTTTTTTAATAACACTGTAAAAGTGTGAAAACATTATATCAGTAGTTAGGCTTCCATCCAATTAGTGAATATTCTAGAATCTGCATAAAGTAAATATGCGCATTTTCCCACCAGTGGTGTGTTTCCACCAAACGAATGTGTTATGGAGAGAAATCAGTGCGCGATGATATACTTTTTCGCTGAAGTTTTCATGTACAAAATAAAAATGTGAAGTTCAATGTGTGTCCATCGCATTTTCAACTCTACCAATAGTTTTGGCACAAAAATAGTTGTATTAAATAGCAAATGTGCATACTTTGGTCTTGGCACGTGTGCACTATCCAACAGCTCACAGATACTGTGCGGATAGGCTAGTCTACATGATGAGATTATTATGGATAAGAGCGAGAATATTTGTACTAATCAAATGGCAGTCAAGCATCGATCATCATGTCACCAGAATAACCCTGTGAAGTTCGTCATAACTTATTTTATCTGTAGCCTAATAAACGGCATGGTTTCCCAAGTCGTAGTAGGAGGACCACATATTATATAATCGCGTGACTCCAATTTTACTTATATATGATGGTTATTATATCAATATTTGCACATAAAGGCGTTTTCACCACCATTTCTCGTATAATTAATTTTACAGACACAAAAGATCCCACCATGTCGAACAAACAAATGATCTGTCTGCATTTAAAACATTGTACTGAAACTTCCTGTTTCCATCACAACTGTCATTACTTTTTTTTTTATACTGTATGATTTCACTCACATAAAAACTGTGGAAGGAAATGTGGTTAGTGTTATTTCCTGATAGTTGCTGGCTGGAGTTTAGGCTTGCCTGGTGACATCCTCAGGCAGTATAAGGTGTAATACACCAATGACAAAGAGAGTTCCAAACCTCTCTGCCAATAACCTATCTCCCATTAGGCCCCTCCTCCGCTTTGGTGCCCTTCCCCTCCCCCACTCAGACCTCTCCCAGACAGTCCTAGCAAAATTCTTGATTGAGAAATATTTTTTTGCTAAAAACTTATTTTTGTTTCTTTTTGACAATTTTTATGGAAACTACTACTGTAAGGTATTTATTTGTTACCCAGAAATTATTTGATTTTGAGATAAAAACTGCCTTTAATACTGAAACATTCAACTAGAATTTTACATTTTCTGAAAGATCCTCATGTTGTTAATGCCTTTTAAATACACAGTCAAGCTCCCTCTCAATTGTGTCTTCTGTTCAATAGCTGACAGCAGCCAATGATGCTCTGTGCATCATCAACCCACTCTATCTCCATGAGCATGGCGCTGACTGGCTGACGCATCAACCAACCAGCCCACATCGAATTAATCGGCAAGCCAATTATAGGCGTGAGAGACGACTGAGTACAACAAGACCTTGGTCAGGGGCGGGCCTTCTTACTAAAAAAGCTATCTCATTGGAGCAGGAGCCCTGCAGCTCCAGTCCTGATAATCCAGGTAAAGTGATTATAGGTCCAGTGCAGTTAAAAACATGATTTTCCTGTGTTTTATATATATTTCCACACTGAGGTTGGAATAATACAATTTTGAAAATGATGATAATGCCATTTTAGTGTAAGAGCAGACATTATTTGATATTGAGATATTTTTTTTTAACAGCTGCATTGGACCTTGAAGGTGCTTTATTTTCCTTGTCCATCCTGTCTGTGGGAAAATGTCACCGCATGAATCATCCTTCTCTCTGTAGGAGCTAATGAGACATCATAGAGCTCACTAGCCGTTATGCCAAAACCAAAATCAACCAACGACTAACTGATATGTTTGGTCTTGTCTCCAGGGTCTCCTGTAGTCCAGGCTGCCCCGTCTCCCCCCACCCCAACAGGAGGGGTGGTTCTGAGGAGGCCCAGTAGGGATGCTTCCATTGAGTCACTCCACAGAACAGGAAGCCAGGACAGCACTAACACCCCCAGGCCCCCCTCAGACCCCAAGCCCCTGTTCAGCCCTGCCCCTCAGTCCCCTCACAGTGTGTCCTGGATTGAGGACAGGGTATGGCTCTCCCAACCGCCACCCCCCTCCCTCCTCCGCCCCCCCTCCCTTGAGCTGGACTCGCTGTCAATCAGCAGCATGGAGGAGGAGCCGGAGTCGGTCCCCAGCCCCTCCCACTCCCCCCACCCCTCACATCGGTTGGCCAACAAGGTGATGCACCGCCTCTCGGCTGTGGGTCTGGCCATTGGTGGGCTGGGGTCTCCACAGAAGAGGCTGACCAAGCGGGTGCAGGAGCTCAGCAAGCGGAGGGGCGGTTTGTTTGCCGAGGCAGTGCTGGGATTCGTTGAGATGACCCTGGGGGCTGGGTTTATCCCTGGAATGACAGGTGCAGACCTGCTTCAGGAGGTGCGTACGGCTCTCACTGCCCTGAGAGAGACACTGCTGGACTGTCCTGAGATACACATCCTCATAGACAGTATGGCCGACACAGCCGACGAGGAGCTGGGTGAGTCCATGCATTAATAAATTAGTGTTCGAAAACAGAATATCACTACTATTATACAAAAAAACTGTTCAGCTTTAGTTCAGTATCCACTACAAAGCCAAAACGGACAAATACTCAACTACATACATTTCCAGAATTGTTTTCTAACACCTCAGTCTCTCCCTATCCTCCATTCTCTCCCTCTCTCTGTCCTCTATCTACATTAGACACCATACTGGAGCTCTCTCTACACAAGGTGGCCCTGAAGCCTGTGAGCGCCCACCTGTACACCTGCCTCCAGAGCTGTCAAGACCACGAAGGTAGCCTGCGGAAGCTGAGGGAGAACCAGCAGGTCCTGGAGGGCCGGGGGGTGGAGGAGCTGGAAGGGACGCCTGGGGTTGGGGTCCCTGACCCAGTCACCCTGGAGAAGATCCAGCAGAGGTGGTCAGCCATGCACCAGTCCTACTCCCCCAGCAGGAAGGTCCATATCCTGCTCAAGGTCTGCAAGACCATCTACCACAGCATGACGGCCAATGCCAACCCAGGTGGGTGGTGCAGGGTAGACCTCCTCAGCCTCAGTATGTGTATGAATGGAGTTGGTTGGGGTTAGGGTATTTCTCTCTATTTAGATATGGTGAAATTCACCATACACTCTCTATTAAGGATGATGTTTGGAGTTATTTGACCTTTGACTCCCTCCTCCCCTCTGTCTCAGGTGTAGTGTATGGGGCTGATGACTTCCTGCCCTGTCTGACCTGGGTGCTTCTGCGTAGTGATGTGGTCACTCTGCAGCTGGACACTGACTACATGATGGAGCTACTGGACCCCACACAGCTGCAGGGAGAGGGTACGAATTATACAAACATTTCACGCAGACCCACAGAAACATGTATGTGTACATGGACACTCACTGGAAATGAGCCCACCTTATAGTAACCCCCTTTCTGTCTCTGTTTCTCTCTCTCTCTACCTCTGTCTCTCTATTTTGCAGGAGGTTACTACTTGACGTCCCTGTACGCCTCTCTCTTCTACATCAGCAGCTTCCGCCCTCGTCTTGCCACACGCCAGCTCAACACTGAGGCCCAGCAATCCCTGAGCCAATGGCATCGCAGGCGCACCCTGCACTGCAACCAATCACGACGCAGCACGAATCGGAGGACCCTCCAGAGACCTGGGCACGGCCAGAAGGGCAGGGAGAACTCCAGTGATGCAGAGACTGAAACTGGCACAGGAAGTGTAACTGACGCCCCACCGTCGCCCTCTAGTGGTGTGGCCAAGGCACTGCACATAACCTCAGAGGTGGTGGTAGCGGTGAGGGAGGCGGAGGGCAGCAGAGCACAAGGCCAAGGATCCCCAGCTGCACAACTCCAGGCCTCACCTCGGAAGGAGAGACGGACTACAGTACAAGAGTTGGACGGACATCCAGCAGGGAGTGAGGTGGACTAGGAGGGAGGGGTCAGACCTCCTAGTCCTAGTGTGTGGTAAAGGGTTTAGAGAGTGAGGAAGGGCAGGTTAGTCTCCACAGGGTTCATGAGGCACAGCGCCAGGCCAGCAGAGCTAGAAGACCGGACAGACACACAGATGGGTCAGCAGAGGTCAGAGTGGACTGGGCTGCCAGTGGGAGACTTATACCAGAAGGATGACACAGAGGAGCCAGTCTGTCTAGAACCCTGGGCTTTGCCGCAAGCACTTACAGTGGGCTCCAAAATTACTGGCACCCCTGACTGGCAATGCACAAACAATACTTTAAAAAATATAAACAATATCATTATAGAGATAAACTCAAAATACCAACATGTGAGAAATACTGTACTATATTAATGTTCCAATGGAACCCACCAAAATCATTTATTGATTTAATTAAAAATCAATGTCTCCCGGTCGCGGCCGGCTGCGACAGAGCCTGGACTCGAACCAGGATCTCTAGTGGCACAGCTAGCACTGCGATGCAGTGCCTTAGACCATTGCGCCACTCGGGAGTCGGCATTACATCACTTCCTGTTTCACTAGGGTATAAAAATGAGGTAACACGCATGCAATATCCCTTTGTCATCCAACACCATGAAGAAAACAAAATAACTGGCAGTTCAAAAGAGATGGTTGTAGACCTTCATAAATCTGGTAATGGCTACAAGAAGATCCACAAACGATTGAATATACCACTGAGCACTGTCAGGGCAATTATTATTATGCATTTTGCCCCCAGGATAGGGAGGAGGATGGTGAGAGAAGCAACAAAATCCCCAAGAATCACTGTGAAAGAATTGCAGGCCTTGGTGGCTTCTTGGGGTCACCAGGTTTCAAAAAGCACCATCAGACTCCACCTCCACAACCACAGGCTCTTTGGAAGGGTTGCCAGAAGAAAGCCCTTTCTGACCCCCAGACGCAAGTGCTTGGAGTTTGCCAAACGCCATTTAAATTATGACTGGAAGAAGGTGCTCTGGTCAGATGAGACCAAAATTGAACGTTTGGTCAGATACAGCATCGGCATGTTTGGCATTGAAACAGAGATGCATACAAGGAGAGGCACCTCATACCCACGGTGAAATATGGTGGCGGGTCAGTGATGTTTTGGGGCTGTTTTAATTCCAGAGGTCCAGGGGTACTGGTTAAGATGAATGGCATAATGAATTCCACCAAGTATCAGGCTATTTTGGCTGACAATCTGGTTGCCTCTGCCAGAAGGCTGGGACTTGGCCGTAGGTGGACTTTCCAACAAGACAATGACCCAAAACATACCTCAAGATCCACACACAAATGGTTCTGTGACAACAAAATCAATGTTCTGCCATGGCCATCTCAGTCGCCGGACCTCAATGTTTGTGCATTGCCAGTCAGGGGTGCCAGTAATTTTGGAGCCCACTGTAGCTGGCAAACATGGAGTCGCCTTCTCAATATTGTAATGCAAACTTGTTATGCAAAACATTTTATTTTACAATTCCTGGTTTCAGTTGCATTGAAATGCACCCAATAAGACATGAAGATAATGGTCTGATTAGGCTGAATTTGGGTAATTTGAAATATGAGAATGACTTTAAATTGTTTGTGGAAGATATTTCCCATGAGTGTTGCAAATTGTGACGTTTGTAATATTTTCATTGTGTTTCCTTCGAGAAATGTCTCTCAGTGGGGCCAATTAAATGGTCAAATTGGGGCAAAGCATGGAGGCTTTCAGCAGGCTGATGTATTTTCCATGTTGACCACTAGGTCGCAGTACCACACCGATTTTGTCTGTTTCCTCTGGGTTGCAGTAATCAAGCATGATAACGTAAAGATGTTGAGAAATGTGTTGATGTGCCTGAAATAACAGCTGAAACGAAACGACAGTTGATCAGAAAGTGATTGTATTATGTTATGTGTAATATGTACTCTTTTTTTATTTTTTTTTATTATTTTAATCTACATTATTTGGCCATGCTTTAGGATGCTGTATGTTGTTTGTTGGCATGCTGTAAAGACAGCATTATAGACAT
>NC_140013.1:14045924-14054424 GCF_964263955.1 Coregonus lavaretus
CACCCTTCCTTCTCAGTTAGTGGGCGTGTATGTCCAGGCCCTGGCCTATGAGGGGATCGGAGGGGTGGGGGTGGGGCGGCGGGTGCAACAGCATGGCGGGGTGGGGGCCGGGGTAGGGGTGCAGGGACGGGCTGGCGTGGGGGTAGCCAGACTGGGACAGCAGGGCCCCGGGGTACTCTCCTGGAAGAGACGGCATCCCCTGAAGACCTGCGGAGAGAGAGAGAGAGAGAGAGAGAGAGAGAGAGAGAGAGAGAGAGAGAGAGAGAGAGAGAGAGAGAGAGAGAGAAGAGAGAGAGAGAGAGAGAGAGAGAGAGAGAGAGAGAGAGAGAGAGAGAGAGAGAGAGAGAGAGAGAGGAATTTATATTAGGAGGTACAACAGTATACCACCGAACGTGGTAAAAACACTAGGGTCATGTTCAGTAGGGCACACCATAGCGAAACCTTTTAAAACGGGGAAAACGGAAAGGAGTCTGTTTTCTTCTCTTTGTTGCCTAATGAACATGGCCCAGTCGTCCTCATCTCTGTCTCTTACCTGCTGCCCTGAGAGCCAGGTGGGCTTGGCCGTCCAGTCCGTAGCCCCCCAGGGTTGCTCCCTCTGGGCTGTAAGGACCACCTTGACCTGGTCAACCAAACACACACCCACATCATTCACCTAGCCTGAATGTCCATATAGATCAGCTACACACATATTCATTCAAAATACACATCTATAGCATTAATACAACCTAGGAATTTATAGATACATCAGTAGCAATACATTAGAGCAGGGAATACGGTGGTAATAACATGGTAATATTACCTGAGCGATTTGACTGGTCAATCATGGGCTGTACTATTCTCCGTCTTGCATTGATAAACCTGGAGAGGAAATAGGGAGAATAGGACCAGAGAACACAAATAGGAGGAGAATTGAATGGAAGGAGAGTCGGGTGAGAACACCAGTTAATGGAGATAAAGACTAACTTGTGGAATATTAACCTTTCACTTTTCAACTACTTAACCCCTTCATGGTTCACCGTCAAGTCACAATAGGACAGAGGGAGTATGGATCTCTGGGTTATAATGGATTGATCAGTATTGATGGGGTCAGTGAAGGTCACGCTAAGGACCGGGCGACAAGGGACACAGTACAGTAGTAAAACACAGAGCTGATCATTGGTTATTGATCAGGGGGGTACGGACCAGTTGTTGACCTGCAGGATGGTCAGTCCTGTGTCCTGTGCCAGCTGCTTCTTCTGCTCCTCCGAGGGGTATGGGTGCTGGGAAGGAACATTCAGAACAACTGCATTATGGATTTGCAAAACTGGTTGAGATTCAGCAAGAGCATGTTTAGCCTTTGCTTTTGGCATACATTATCATTCCATACACCATCAAATGTATAATTTTTGCTCACACATACACCACACACAAATGGCTCCACAAGTATCTATGTAGAATTAAAAACCCAAAGCATGTATGAAATAAATAAGGGAGATCTACAACCATTAGATGAATACTAATGACTGACATTACATCTAAATTCAAGTCAAATTCTATGAACTGACGTGACCCCTAAAGTGCAGCAGCCTCTTTCCCCTGCCTCTCTCTCTCTCGCTCTCTCTCTCTCTCTCTCTCGCTCTCTCTCTCTCTCTCTCTCTCTCTCTCTCTCTCTCTCTCTCTCTCTCTCTCTCTCTCTCTCTCTCTCTCTCTCTCTCTCTCTCTCTCTCTCTCTCTCTCTCTCTCTCTCTCTCTCTCTCTTACAGGCATAATTAGTGAGAATGACTTTAGAGTTTTTAAGTATAACTGCTAATTATAAGAATTACTACATTTCACCATCAATTGTTCTCTCTCTGTTCAGAACTATTTAATATTGAACCTCTTATTCACACATTATCTCTCTGTCATTTAATTCAATTTTGAACTAATTTTTTTTGCATTATCCCCTTCCTCCTTTCCTCCCGTCACTCTTTCCTCTCCTCTCCTCGCCTCTGCTTTTCTCTGCTTCTATCTGTCATTCTTCTCTCAGTATTATTTCTTCTGTCTCTCTTTTCTCACCGATAAATGCTGGAAGAGCCATGCCCTCATGATGTTGGTTGCCAGTTTGGGGAAAATGCCCCTCTTCTTGTTGTTCCTTCTGTCTCGGTCCGTCTCGTCCTCCTCTCCCGTACTGGGGGAGGCCACGCCCCCATCCAAACCATCCCCTGCCAGAGGACAATAGAGATATGGCATTAGCACAGTGTGTGTGTGTGTGTGTGTGTGTGTGTGTGTGTGTGTGTGTGTGTGTGTGTGTGTGTGTGTGTGTGTGTGTGTGTGTGTGTGTGTGTGTGTGTGTGTGTGTGTGTGTGTGTGTGTGTGTGTGTGTGTGTGTGTGTGTGTGTGTGTTAACATGTCCAATTGATGTCAGGTTTATGTGTGTATGTCGATTATGTTGTTAGCGTGAGTGATTGAAAAGACGAGTGTGTGTTTGTGCAGGTGTGTGTATGAGTTAGTGTGTTAGAGGTACCCGTATCGCTGCAGTTGTCTGTGCTGTGTGAAGGCAGGCCACACGACATGCCAGGGGTCCCTAGTGGAGTGGACGCACAGTCATCTGGGTCCCGCAACCACGACGGATTCTACAGAGAGCGAGGGAAGGAAAGAGATAGAAACATATTGATATGAACAGGGAAATGAAGAAGGTCTGCACTCAGTATTTGTAGTGAAAGAAAGTAACATTTATTCCCTCTTTAGTGACAAGTGTTTTGCCCGCCAGGGCTTCATCTGTGTTTTTTTCAGAGACATATTGAGAGAGATATACTGAGAAATCTGCTACTTTTGTGCTCATTTTTCATGCTCTCCTTGGTCTAGCCAATCGTCATTCAGGTGTCACCTACCTGCTCTGACAGACTGGTGCAGGAGCCAGTGAAATCCTCCACGTCGGACTTTGACCCGCCCTCCCTGTCATCCAGAATCAGGTCTGTGGGCATCTTGCCCTTCAGGCAGGTGATGTAGCGATTGCAGAAGTTATCACACAGGTCATGAACCTGGAGAATAGAAGAGGAGGAAGAGGGAGAAGAGATGGTGTCAGGATATAGCATAGTACTGTAATGGTTTAGGTGTGTGACGGCTGATCATATCTGGTTTGCCTGCATTCAGCAGTCACTAGTCTGAATCATAAAGGGTAAGAGGAGAGAGAGAGAGAGAGAGAGAGAGAGAGAGAGAGAGAGAGAGAGAGAGAGAGAGAGAGAGAGAGAGAGAGAGAGAGAGAGAGAGAGAGATTAATAGATAGATAGATAGATAGATAGATAGATAGATAGATAGATAGATAGATAGATAGATAGATAGATAGATAGATAGATAGATAGATAGATAGATAGATAGATAGATAGATAGATAGATAGATAGATAGATAGATAGATAGATAGATAGATAGATAGATAGATAGATAGATGAGTGAAGAAGCACACCTTTTCCAGCTCCAACAGGTGGAAACGTAGTACCTGGATGGCCTGGATCATCTGAGGAGAAGAACAGATTGGTAGCTATGAACACAATGTGTATGAGTTATTCCTAATCGATCTCTAAGTTACTGTGTGTGTCCCTACATGTAGGCTATAAGCATTTGGTTATTTTGCTGTTACAGTATTTATTTTCATACCAGGTTGTCCAGTTCAGGATTTGTAGAAAAAATGGGCTTCTCTGAGCGAATCTGAAACACACAAGGAACGACATCCATGGTTATTTGGATAATGGTTGGAGCTCAGAGCTTAAGATTGTCACTGTACCCTGTAACTCACCTGTTTGGCGAAGGCTGCGATGTCATCGTTGAATGAGTCTGAGGAGCATACATCACTGTGATTGGTCAGGCCTTGGAGGTGGAGTGGGACTGAGAGGGCTGTGACGTCCCGCGGGGAGCAGGTGGCCAGCTCACACTTCTCAAACACCAGGGCCAGAAGTGGAAACAGGGGATGACTGTGCACACAGAACACACACAGTGTTAACACTTTATGCACACACACACACACACACACTCTCTCTCTCTCTCCTCACACACATGCATGTACACAATACATACAAACACACATCCAGGAAAATGCATATAGGCACAGTGCACACTGATAGTAAATATACATGCATACTGTTAGAATGAAATCTAACAAACCCACACACACACACAAACTGCAGTGAAATAGTTATTTTCTGCTCACCCATAGATCTGGTCCCTGTGGTGTTTGAGGGAATCTGGGACAGTGTGGCCATAGTGAGGGGGGGGCAGTGACCTCATGGCCTCTCCATACGCCCCCACAGGCATGCCCTCTGACCCTGAGTAGTGCACCAGGTCTTCATACTGAGGAACAGGGGGGAGAGAGATAACATATTCAACATGTGTGTTGGGGTGTATTTCAATCATCTGCATTTTGTTGGTTTTGGTTTTACACCTAGGAGTTGTGGAGAGAAATTGAGAAAGTTTGTGTGTGTGTGTGTGTGTGTGTGTGTGTGTGTGTGTGTGTGTGTGTAAGAGCAAGAACGAAAGCGGGAGAGGAGAGAGAGAGCGAGAGCGAGAGCGAGAGCGAGAGCGAGAGAGAGAGAGAGAGAGAGAGAGAGAGAGAGAGAGAGAGAGAGAGAGAGAGAAATTAGGAGATGAGGCCCCCTGTGAATATGGAAGCAAATCACTTCCAAGCTGTAGCTAATTTTCTCTCCTCTTTCATAAACACTGACTAGAGGCTCTTTGCTGAGCAGTTTTTCAGAGGGAAAAGCGACATCCACACTGGGACAATTGACATGAGATAAACAAATACACAGAGATTCATACATAAACATGAGCCTATGCTCACTATCTTTCACACACTCTGTCAGTCTCATATCTCTCTCAACATTACAGAGCAGATGTGTGTTAAACTGTAGCTGACTTCAGTCTCCAAGGCTTTTCTTCTGTCAGCAAAAAACAGTGGTTTTCTTCTGGATTAAAGTATGGCCAATCACAGTCCCATATGGCTGCGTGATCACAGCGTGCACCTGCTTTGCGGTTTTGTCGGGCCACCTTTTGTTTTATGGATACTCGCTATTAACACAATCACCACTATCAGATTCCGCGCCTTTCTGTATGCACGAGCTCTCGGATTACAGTGCGACTGTAGCGGCTGTGCGTCAACGGATCAAAGCACCAAAACCAAGATGACGAATTCTTCACATTTTCCTAAAAGGCATGAGGCTGAGAGAAGGGCTTCATATGTGAGAAACACTTACACTGTTAATACGATTATAATTTACTGCAATCCTCATCATTAACAGGATAGTTCAAAGAGAGAGTTTAGCTTGCTATACGAATATATAGGCATAGGCTATATTTTTTTATTTTTTCAGCAATTAAGTTGAACATATGTTTTACTACATAGGCTATTACATATATTTGAAATATTAACGCCAACAATTAACCACAGACAAGTGGATGGATAACATAGCAGCATGCGCATCCTTCATATTTTGTTAATGCAGTTGTTTTACGTAATAAAACAGTTAGAATAAACTATAAAAAATACTTGTTTGAACTTGCAATGTGCAATATATTCAATAAATACAAATCACTTTCCACCAGATTGCCTGTTGGCAAAAACAAAGTTTGCAAACATTCGACTATAAGCCTGTATTTCCAAAGCCACTCCACAGTGTCATTATTCTCACGGAGAAAATATGTTTTTGTCAGACAAATACAATGTATTTCATTCGAGTAGCCTATGTTCATAATAAAAAGCAACAATGGGAACGTAAATTTCAATTTGTATCCTATGTTGTCACAACACCCTGCTTATTCCAATCAAAAGTGATAGAGTTTGTGACAATAGTTTTTTTATTTAGCATACATGTAGGCCTAATACACGTACTGTAGGTAGTTATGTAAAAACAGAATGGTCTACAGGTTTCCAAACGGATGCATTTTCTTTCCGTTATTGAAGCTCGCCTAATAGCCATATGCTCGAATGACAGACTAATGCCACCAATTGTAAACAGTGGGATAGACTGTATATTTTACAGTGCATGGGACAACATATATAATTTATCAAATTCACTTCCCTTTGGTGCATATAACTGGAATTAGGCTAATTATGGATAATTGACTAACACACTTTCTTGACCTTGTTTCAGTGAACTAAAGTAGCCTATAGGCCTATAAGCTATGTCTGAATTGTAATCAAATTGGACAAAGAAAGTACCTGTTTTGTTGACTTTAATTAGCGTAAATTACGAAATTATTAACAGGATTACACTAATATAACGAAAAGCAAATGTAAAATGTAAATGAAAAGCGACTGCGTAATTGTCATCTGTAGGCCTAATTACAGTAAACCGAAAAATCCTATCCGGAAAAGTTACTTTGATTTACACGACCCGAAGCGGTTGACACTCAGGCTATATGACATATCAACATTTCTTAATTTCCTCACTCAACTGCAAGCCCTGCAAGCCGAACGTGTTATTAAAACACAGATAACAAATAGCCTAAATTTCATCTGACCTATTACCTTTTTTTATTTTAATTAAACATAAAAGACAGATACAGAAAAGAGCAACAGTTCACTGCATGGGAGTTTGACAAGTTATTTTTAAAATATGGTAGCCTATGTCTGCAGCCTTAGATATTCAGCAGGTTATTGGTGTGTGTGTGGTGTGTGTGTGTTACAATGTCATGAGTAGCCTACTATGGCAATTATCTTTAGGAATGGAAAAGAGTGGCCACTGACTGCATAGTGCACATAGCAACGGGATCCGCGAGCCGCCGACTCACTGTAGCAAAAGAGATGACCTACTTAGACTTGGTCTGCCTCACCCTGTCTCTCTTTTTCCTCGACCTACTCACTTCACCTCATACTGTATATGGACATATCATGTCTTTCCACTTTCACAACCACTTTTATTGGTCCTATAATCGACTGTTAATTGCTGCAGGAAACACACATTCTCAGCCTATATTTCAAATATTACACTATACATATTGAAACATATTGTGGTCCTCTGTAGCTCCGCTGGTAGAGCATGGCACTTGTAACGCCAGGGTAGTGGGTTCGATCCCCGGGACCACCCAAACGTAAAAATGTATGCGCACATGACTGTAAGTCGCTTTGGATAAAAGCGTCTGCTAAATGGCATATTATTATTGAAACCCAGATAAATGTTTATGACTATCAAGGGAGAGGTTTTACACCCTATATAAGAGCTATATGTTTATAGTCCTAAAGCCCTTGTAAAATAATGAGAATAGTATAATTCTGACAGTTGTTCATTTATACGTGACCCTATATTGAAATATAAAGAAAGATGAACTGCTAATTTATAAGCAAGATAATATATTAAATGTATAGGCCCCTATGTAGCCTATATGAAATGTATAGGCTATTTCCACATTTCAAACTAAGCTACTTGACATTATATCGACACGACCGTAATGATTTAGGTCAGGTTAGTCTATTTAGGAATATTCAGAGCATGCACAATTATGTCAATAAGGTTATTCTTTCTTATAGCTTGATGTGAACTCCTTTCCACATTGCTGCTGCCTTCATTGGCCCTGTATAGCTGGGAGCTGTGGCCTACGCGAGGGAGGATAGGAAGGGAGGCGAGACAGGCAGCGAGGGGCGCTACGTCAAAACGTAAGGACCGAGCAAAGAGGCAAAATGCTACATATTAACCAAACTAGCAAGATTATTATCTGGAGAGAAGGATACGCAGTGCCGTGATATTACAAATGATGAGTGAGTGTAAAGTATGTAGTAGAATAGAGTAAACAGCTATCCTACCCTCTTATCCATGCGACACGGAAGCCAATCCTACTCCAGGAAGGATGAGACCAGCCGGCTGTCCAGCGCAGGCGTTCTGCCTCCTGTATCCAGATTATCTGATGAAAATAATGCGCTCTTTAATAAACTAATAGAGGTGAAATTATAACAGTTGCAGCATCAAACACTTAGTCTCATCATTATTAAGAAGGGGGTTGGTTATAAAAAACAAGAGCTGACCCAGAGTGTAGACCATAATTACGCTACAGCAATAGCCTAGGCTACTAAAGGCTACAATAGGCTACATATAATTCCGAAGTAAATCGAATCGTTACTTTTATTGCCATCAAGCAGCTTTATGATCCAAACTTAGAAGTGCACGACCATAAAAGCGATGTGTATTCAATAGCTATCACTAATAAGAATATATAAACCATTAGGCTATGTTACATGCAGGCATCAAAGATTACATAAATACAATACACTATTTTAGAAAAATATGATTCCATAAAATATCCCACCGAAATCTAGATTTGACGTATAGGTTATAGTCACTCTCAGGCGTGGTATTCTGCATGGGCTTCGGTTTCGAGAGCGCTCTGGTAGGTCCGCACGTTATGTCTTTGGGTCCGGCTCGCAGGCGAGATCCTTGGTTAGGAGAAATAGCGTCCTTTTTGGTCGTTCTCGCTGTCCATGGACTGTCGCGACAGGCTGGGAAATGTCACAGCGACATGAGCGATGTTGCTTTGAACATTGAGAGAGGCAAAGATGAT
>NC_140013.1:14054624-14199624 GCF_964263955.1 Coregonus lavaretus
TGGGACAATAAAATAAACATAAATATGGGTTGTATTTACAATGGTGTTTGTTCTTCACTGGTTGCCCTTTTCTTGTGGAACAGGTATCAAATCTTGCTACTGTGATTGCACACTGTGGTTTTTCACCCAGTAGATAAGGGAGTTTATCAAAATTGGGTTGTTTTCGAATTCTTTGTGGATCTCTGTAATCTGAGGGAAATATGTGTCTCTAATATGGTCATACATTTGGCAGGAGGTTAGGAAGTGCAGCTCAGTCTCCACCTCATTTTGTGGGCAGTGTGCACATAGCCTGTCTTCTCTTGAGAGCCAGGTCTGCCTACGGCAGCCTTTCTCAATAGCAAGGCTATGCTCACTGAGTCTGTACATTGTCAAAGCTTTCCTTAAGTTTGGGTCAGTCACAGTGGTCAGGTATTCTGCCACTGTGTACTCTCTGTTTAGGGCCAAATAGCATTCTAGTTTGTTCTGTTTTTTTGTTAATTCTTTCCAATGTGTCAAGTAATTCTCTTTTTGTTTTCTCATGATTTGGTTGGGTCTAATTGTGTTGTTGTTGTTGTCCTGGGGCTCTGTGGGGTCTGTTTGTGTTTGTGAACAGAGCCCCAGGAACTTACTTAGGGGACTTTTCTCCAAGTTAATCTCTCTGTAGTTGATGGCTTTGTTATGGAAGGTTTGGGAATCGCTTCCTTTTAAGTGGTTATAGAATTTAATGGCTCTTTTCTGGATTTGGATAATTAGCAGGTATCGGCCTAATTCTGCTCTGCATGCATTATTTGCTGTTTTTTCGTTGTACACAGAGGATATTTTTGCAGAATTCTGCATGCAGAGTCTCAATTTGGTGTTTGTCCCATTTTGTGAATTCTTGGTTGGTGAGCGGACCCCAGACCTCACAACCATAAAGGGCAATGGGTTTTATAACTGATTCAAGTATTCTTAGCCAGATCCTAATTGGTATGTCGAATTTTATGTTCCTTTTGATGGCATAGAAGACCCTTCTTGCCTTGTCTCTCAGATCGTTCACAGCTTTGTGGAAGTTACCTGTGGCACTGATGTTTAGGCCAAGGTATGTATAGTTTTTTGTGTGCTCTAGGGCAACGGTGTCTAGATGGAATTTGTGGTCGTGGCATTTGTATTTGTGGTCCTCTCTCTCTCTCTTTCTCGCTCTGTCTCTATTTCTCTCTCTCTCTCTCAGCCTACCAGCCCATTTTCATCACCATGAAAATATTGTCTGTGAACTTGTACTGTGGTCCTCTGTAGCTCAATTGGTAGAGCATGGCGCTTGTAATGCCAGGGTAGTGGGTTCGATCCCCGGGACCACCCATACGTAAAAACGTATGCACACATGACTTTAAGTCGCTTTGGATAAAAGCGTCTGCTAAATGGTATATTATTATTATTAACTTATTCTCTCTCAGCCTGTCTGCATTTCTGTCTCCACCTGCTTTGACACTGTATACTTCATTCACTACACTTAACCCCTCTCTCTCCCACTCAAGCCGTACATTCCTCCTCTCAATCCCTTCACCATTTCATGTTTCCCTTCCTTTGGAGAAGTCATCACTGCCTTTCGCCATTCTCTCATTTTCTCCCCTTGTTTCGCTCCCTAGTTCCCTCTCTCTCTCTCTCTCTCTCTCTCTCTCTCTCTCTCTCTCTCTCTCTCTCTCTCTCTCTCTCTCTCTCTCTCTCTCTCTCTCTCTCTCTCTCTCTCTCTCTCTCTCTCTCTCTCTCTCTCTCTCTCTCTCTCTCTCTCTCTCTCTCTCTCCATCCCTCCTCCACTCTCCTTATAGATGGAGATTAAGTCTGGGCTGGAGCCCCATCCATTTCCCTGACTGTTTGTTATTAAGGAGATGGATGGAGGTTTGCAGTGCCAGCTCGACGCAGCCGCAATTACAGCAGGTCCAGTGATAGATGGAGAAAGAGCGAGAGGGAGCGAGGGAGGAGATGGAGAGAGGGAGATAGAGAGAGGGGCATCTATCACACCCTTTAATCTACCTGTCACTGCTGGAGGAAGGCTGGGGAAGGAGGCTGGGCCTGGGGTGAGGTGGGTGTGAGGATGGACGAGATGAGGCCTGGCCAATACAGCGCCGTTACTATTGGTTAAAGGTTTCATATCCTTCTTTTGCTCTGTCCTTCCCCCAAACAATTACATGAAAATACGCCCTCCAGTACTACAGTAATTAAATGTCCTCATTAACTAATTGATTGTCTTGAGATTTAATTTCGTATTGAATTCTGGGTGTTTGTGTGCCAGTGTGTGTCTGGCTGCTTAACAGTGTTGCATCAGATACTGTATGCTGTTACGTTGTTATGTGGATGTGTGCTGTTGATGGGTCACAACTTATTTTATTTATACAGTTGAAGTCTGAAGTTTACATACACTTAGGTTGGAGTCATTAAAACTAGTTTTTCAACCACTCCACAAATTTCTTGTTAACAAACTATAGTTTTGGAAAGTCGGTTAGGACATCTACTTTGTGCATGACACAAGTAATTTTTCCAACAATTGTTTACAGACAGATTATTTCACTTATAATTCACTGTATCACAATTCCAGTTGGTCAGAAGTTTACATACACTAAATTGACTGTGCCTTTAAACAGCTTGGAAAATTCCAGAAAATGATGTCATGGCTTTAGAAGCTTCTGATAGGCTAATTGACATCATTTGAGTCAATTGGAGGTGTACCTGTGGATGTATTTCAAGGCCTACCTTCAAACTCAGTGCCTCTTTGCTTGACATCATGGAAAAATCTAAATAAATCAGCCAAGACCTCAGAAAAAAAAATATTGTAGACCTCCACAAGTCTGGTTCATCCTTGGGAGCACTTTCCAAATGCCTGAAGGTACCACGTTTATCTGTACAAACAATAGTACGCAAGTATAAACACCATGGGACCACGCAGCCATCATACCGCTCAGGAAGGAGACGCGTTCTGTCTCCTAGAGATGAACATACTTTGGTGCGAAAAGTGCAAATCAATTATTGTGGGAATCTTGTGGAAAGCTACCTGAAACGTTTGACCTAAGTTAAACAATTTAAAGGCAATGCTACCATATACTAATTGAGTGTATGTAAACTTCGGATCCACTGGGAATGTGATGAAATAAATAAAAGCTGAAATAAATCATTCTCTCTACTATTATTCTGACATTTCACATTCTTAAAATAAAGTGGTGATCCTAACTGACCAAAGACAGGGAACGTTTACTAGGATTAAATGTCAGGAATTGTGAAAAACTGAGTTTAAATGTATTTGGCTAAGGTGTATGTAAACCTCTGACTTCAAATGTAGGTCAGGAGACGAAGCCTCTAGAATGTCATTTGTTTGGTTCGAAGGGATTTTTTTTAACATTGAGATAATTTAATGCACCTTGTTAGCACAGTGCATCTACATGTTTCAAATAACCAGTACACACGTGCAAACACACACAATTAAGCGCACGCACCCGGACACACATGCACACACATACACACTCACATCACACCATCACACATTGTGCTATGGCCCGTGACCAACACACACCTGTTGGTGGTATCAAAGAAGCGACCACCTTAAGAGAAGCGCATGATAAATATTATGAAAGCTAATCCAAGCCTCTCCTCTCTCTCTCCCCTCCTCATTCTCATCTGTCCAGGAGAGTGAGGTATGGGATGGAGGGATTCATTCTCTTCCGTTGGCCATGGGAATGATAGATGGGCAGATGTGGGGGAAAATGAAGGGAGGGGAGAAGAAAGAGAGGGGCAAAGGAGAGAAGTGAAGTCAAGAGGTCCATAAATCTGATCGGGGACCTGGTCTGCATCACACATTAATAAGATCTCCCAGAGCCATGGTAACCCAGGCTAGAAATGTAAGTAATGGCAAGAGATGCAATCTAATCTTAGCAATAATATCTGAATGGATCCTTGGCGATGGGTCATTATGCAAAGGAACATTTGCATTTGTTTTGATCAAGGCTCAGGTGTGAGGATTGAGGCCATAGCAGAAGCAGAAGATAGATCATACTATTTACAGTTGGGCTTAGCCAAGGGGGGGTGCATGTCTATCAGTCTGTCTGTGTTTTGTTTGAGAATGTTTTCAGAACTGTCAGCATGGAAACAGACCATGGTTTGTTTACCCCTAACAACAGACAAGCTGAACATGGAATAATTTATCAGTTCTTCCTCAAGTGCCAGATTCATTTTTCAAGGACAACGTGTCAACAACAACACCAGAGAATGCAGTGGAATGCAAACTAGCAAACTAGTAAACGTCCTTTTACAGCTACATACATGGATGTTCCTTTATGCAAGCACCTAATGTATGTGAGTTAATGTGTTTGCTGTGTCCCTTTGTTTGTGTCCAAATACGTGCATGCATGCGCGCTTATAGGTGGTTGAGCGTACACTTGTCTGTGCACTAGTGTGTGCGTTTTCAATCATCATCTTGAATCAACTGTAAGTGCAGATGTGCTGTGACCTGACTAAGATCAGATAAAGTGCACCCCCCCCCCCCCCACCCCAGCTCCATTTGTCATGGGGCCAGCTGTCGGGCTGCTGTGATTGGTTGTTGTGGGAGACAGATAGCCGATAGGCTCTGATTAATAGTACTGGCTCTGGAACTTACTCATTGATCAAGAGAACAGGCGAGGGGGAGGGAGAAGACAGGAGAGGAGGGAGGGAGGGAATGAGAGAGAGAAAAAGCATTCCCTGTCGCTCTGTCAGTGCTTGCTGATACCGTGATTGCGTCTCTGTGTGTGTGTGTGTGTGTGTATAATAAATACATAACGTAACATTGGTGATAAAAGAGCTTGGAAAAAACCAGCCGGCACTGTAGATATGGGGAATGTTGGTCAGAAGGCCTAAAAGCACAATGTTATCACATTTGGTGTAGGCCTATACTAGTATAGATGTATAGAATGTGATATAGTAATGTTATTAAGTGCGAGTATCTCAGAAGGTTGGTCTCTCTCTCTCTGTCTCTCTCTCTCTCAATTCAGTTCAATTCAAAGGGCTTTATTGACATGGGAAACATATGTTTACATTGTCAAAGCAAATGGAATAGACAATAAACAAAAGGGAAATAAACAAGGGAAACATTAGTAAACATTACACTCACAAAAGTTGTAAAAGAATATAGACATTCCAAATGTTACATTATTGGCTATGTACATTGTTGTAACAATGTGCAAGTAGTTGAAGTATGTAAATAAGTAGTAAATAAATAAACAGATAAATATAGGTTGTATTTAGAATGTTGTTTGTGCTCCACTGGTTGCCTTTTTCTCATGGCAACGGGCCACACATCTTGCTGCTGTGACTGCACACTGCGGTATTTCGCATAACAGATATGGGAGTTTATCAATGTTTGATTTGTTTTCAAATTCTTTGTGGGTCTGTGTGATCTGTGGGAAATGTGTGTCTCTAATGTGGTCATCTCTCTCTCTCTCTCGCTCCATATAGTCCAATGTTGGAGAATATGTGTGCCTTTCATTCGAATAACAGTACATGCATGTCATGGAGAAAAGCATACTGACCCACTTGGCTAGCTGCCAAATAGTCCTTGTGCGTACTCACTCCAGTCCCAAAACGTAAAGTAGTAAAGGCCTTATCATACCCCACGACCTGGGTATAATTCAAACATCCACCAAAGAGAGACAAGCAGAACGAAAATGATTTGGTGTGAGTGAATCTAAGTCACACTGTATGTGTAGCTAAACATTGAGGGGGCCCATGTGGGTGGGTATTGTGGGACATGGACTGCAGTGTAATTGCTGAAGAAGGTCCGTGTGTGCTTGAATGTGAATACGTGTGCATTTAAGTAGAGTACATCTGAGAGTGTGCTATTGTGTGTGTGTGTGTGTCCCAGTAATATAAACTGTAGTGTATTATCAAATACAGGAGTTGTGTGCATGGGTGTGTGTGTGTGTGTGTGTGTGATAGAGCTCTCGCTGTAGGGTGGTCAGTAGTCGGAGGTCGTGACCTGGTCGAATCCAGGGGAGTGGAGATCATCAATCAGTGAGGGGCAGGCCTGAGCAGCAGGACCACCACCACCCCCTCCACCCCCTCCACCACCCCTCCACCCCACAGGGAAACAGATGGCCTTGGGACAACTGGCTCTTGCTCACCTCTCTCTCGTAACACACACACACACACAATATATGCACCAACTCAATGATGCACACAAAAAACGAACCATACATACATACACACACTCTTTTGGATGCACACATGACAGGATCCACACACAAACTATCAGATACCCACACACTCACAGTGCAAAGATAATTAAACATACACAAAGACACACATGGTGCGAAATACCTTGACATATACAGGCACATATATTGTTTATGTTAATGTATTCATGAAGACAACACAAACATGCATGTAAACAAACAATACAATAGTCTTCAGAGTTTTATAAACTGGAAATGTGCCATTGACTGGGTATATGTGTATAGCATTAGCGCCCCCTGCTGAGATTAATGATTTAAACAGTTAAAAAAGGGATATTTTACTCAAAACGAACATTGAGTATTTAGTCGTTTGAATATAATTTGCATCATCATCACAGTTTTTGCTCTGTACTGAAAGTGCTCCATCTTGACAACTTGGCTGCTGACTTGCTCATTTTTCTGGGATTGTAGCTAATGAACAAAATACTAAAAATAGTTTGGGGGTAAAATATCCCTTAAAATGAATTTCAGTCAAAGACAAAATCCCACAATCCACAGAAAACAGACACCAGATTATCAGCAAACTTTTATTGATGATACTTTTCAAACTCGCAGGATGAAACAAACTTAACTCCTCCTAAAAAGATCCACACGAGCTACAAAGCAATCCAGCATCAATTCAGATAATGTCTGAGACAAAGGGAAATGCATGTGTGCACAGGCTGTAAACCTTACAACACTCCATAATGTTAAAGTCGTCTTATGCTGAGACTCTCTGGTTAGCTATACTAGTACGTAGTTAGGAAACTTAAATACTGTGTACAGCATTATAAGTGTTTCCCTAATTTACTAAAACTGTCTATTAAAATATAAATCTGACACTTATTTACTGGAGTAAATTCAAGCACGCTATAAAAACTTAAGAAAAACACTAGAAAAACTTTAGAAAAACACTAGAAAAACTTTAGAAAAACTTTAGAAAAACACTAGAAGAACACCACCTTAGAGGACCTGACCCAATGGTCATGTGATCATCATGGGAAGAAACATGAAGAGAGGGGCTCAGACCACAGCACCATGTGATTCACTGCCCAAAGTTTGACACACACACAAACAAGCACATGCGCACACACACACACACACACACACACACACACACACACACACACACACACACACACGTATATATATAATGCTTTGCTGTAGGGCCATAGCTGTGGTTATAGTAATGGTAGAGAGCTGTGTTATATGAGCACAGAGCTACAGGAGGAGGAGGAGGAGGAGGAGGAGGGGCCACGGCTCAGTTTGGTTGGCTGAGTGATGGTCAGGACGGTCAGATGATCAGGTGACCTGTCATTGGGTCTATCAGCCCATAAACTTCCAGGCAGCTTCCTTCAGCCACTTGGCAACTTTCCTCTCAATGGCCTGACAACCAGAGAGAGAAAAGACAGATGAGGATGAGGGGAAGAGACGTTTTAAAATATTATTCTCTAATGACATAACAGATAGACTATGGGGCAGTTTCCTGGACACAGATTAAGATTAGTCCTGGACTAACAAACTATTGATCATTGACCATGCTTTTTTGTTTCTGGGAAACTGGCCCAAAGTGTTCAATTGAGAGATACAGTTCTGAAGCATACATTACTCTTCATGTGCCACCAAAGCTCACAGTCAGTGTCTCTCTCAGTTACATCAACTTAGTGTTGCCTAGCCTGCCGTGGGCCATACCTTGCGGGCCTGCTTCAGTGCGGGGCGGTCTGCGGCGCCGCCGGGGTTCATGTCAGCACAGTGGGCGGAGCCCTCGATGAGGATGGCCATGTCTTTGTCCTCCCTGTCCAAGTCCTCTTCCAGGATGCTGAGCATGTGCCAGGGGTCAATGACACCTGACAGAGGTCACAGGTCACAGACCAGAGGGACAGGTCATATACTGACTGTCACAAAGAGGAGGCTGGTGGGAGGAGCTATAGGAGGACGGGCTTATTGTAATGGCTGGAATGGAATAACTGGAACAGAGTCAAACATGTGGTTTCCATATGTTTGATATGTTTGATACTGTTCCATTGATTCCATTCCAGCCATTACATTGAGCCCATCCTCCTATAGCTCCTCCCACCAACCACCTCTGCTGTCACACAATCCCTCACATAGACACAGCACATTGATTCACTGCCAGTGGGTTTAAATTACACTATGATGTAATGAGAGGTAATGGTTTAAACCTCCATCTATCTATTTCCATCTATCTATCTGTCTATCGGGCAGTTGGGCCAGTAACCGAAAGGTCGCCGGTTCGAATCCCCGAGCCAGCAAGGTGGAAAAATCTGCCGTTTTTCCCTTGAAAAACAATTGCTCCCCGGGCGCCGATTACGTCGATGAAGGCAGCCCCCCCACACCTCTCTGATTCAGAGGGGTTGGGTTAAATGCGGAAGACACATTACAGCTGAACACATTCAGTTGTGCAACTGACTAGGTATCCCCTATCTTCGGTATCTATCTGTGAATTCTCTGCTCACCGTTGACATAGAGCACCCTGTCAGTGTCGGGGTGGTCACCTCCATAGTACTTGTTGGTGAAGGCAATGTGTCCGGGCAGACTGTGCTGGGGGATGTTGAACACCTCAAGACACAGGTCAGTCTGAGCCCGCAGGGTCAGCATGCGGGAGAAGGGACAACTGGCGTCTTCACACGTCTGGACTGTTACAACAAAACAATGACGATGTAAGCCATAGAAATACAATGAATTTCGATTGAATTATGATCTGTAGTTCTATTTCTGTAATGTAAGATACAGCTGAGTGGCTATGGGCATATAGTACTGCTGATCATATAACGAGTGATACTGCACCAAAGAGTGGGACCTTTGTACAGCTAGTGTTAATGCATTGGGCATATGCATGTGCTGTTAGGGGGAAATTAACTCTGGAGTCTGGACCTGTTTTTTTTTACCCTCCAGTGCTGTGAGCACTCAACTCACTGATTGAAGCAACTACCTTGGTTCTACTAACTAGGGGACTTGAGCTTGGTAAATGTACAGTGGGGTCCGAAATTATTGACACCCTCGATAAAGATGAGCAATAATGACTGTATAAAATAAATTATTCAAATACTGAGCTATATTGTATGCTAAAAAAAATGGTAGTGGTCAAAATGATTCAAACCCCTAAAGATTCTTATAAATAAAGTAGTCAAAAGGTTAGTATTTGGTCCCATATTCCTACACTTCTACAGTAATGTGGATGCTACGATGATTACGGGTAATCCTGAATGAATCCTGAATAATGATGATTGAGAACATTACAGAGGGTCAAAGATCATACCCCCAAGACATGCTAACTTCCCCTGTTATTGGGAACGGTGAGAGGTTAGCATGTCTTTGGGGCATGATCTTTGACCCTCTAACGTTCTTACTCATTATTCACAATTCATTCAGAATTATCCGTAACCATGGTAGCATCCACATTATGTAGAAGTGTTTAGAAACATTCTTACTATCTATTCTTATTTATGATAAAGTGACTCCAAAATGACACAATACATTATTTACCATTAATTTCTATTGGGCACAAAATAATCTGAAACACAACCAAAACTAACTACAAATGCATCCAACAAGTTTTTAGAGTCACAAGCTTGATGCTTGATGTAGTAATTGCGTGCTAGGAATATGCGACCAAATGCTAAACTTTTGACTACTTTCTTTATAAGAATCTTTAGGGGTGTGAATAATTTTGACCCATACCTTTTAGATAAAAAAATGTTGTACTTGTTAAACAAAATCTCTTTCTCTGAGCAATTGTTTTAGTATAAAATAATATAATTTCCCAATTTTTTTGCATACAGTATACTGTAGCTCAGTATTTGAATTATTTATGTTATACAGTCATTATTGGTCATCTTTAACAAGGATGTGAATAATTTCGGACCCCACTGTATCTCCTCTAGGAGTGACAGTGTTGTGCGGTGTGGTGGAGCGGTACTCACAGAAGCCGAACTCAGTGCAGGTCTGGTAGTACCACTGTCTCTCTCCATTGTAGGCAGAGTCCAGATTGGTGTCACTCAGGTCCTTGATGGTCTGCTTGTGGGACGCATCCAGACAGGGCTCCTCGCCTGTGGCCCGGTAGATCTAATACAAGCACACAATAACAGTGTTCTCTGACTGTTCTACATCAGTCAAGGCAAAGGGATGCACAACTGTAGCTCCATACAGCCCTCTGCTGGTTAATCAATGAATTGTCATTATGGGCTGTGCGTTTGTGTGTGTGTGTGTGAAAGCGTGTGTGTGCATATGTACAATACACCTCATACCTGCACCAGTTTGATCAGCCGGTCGTAGGCCTCAGTCTCCGAATCGTAAGTCTCTGTCTCATTGATCATGATGTCACAGAGCTCCTCAATAGTCAGGATGCCCCCCTCCTCGTTGTACTCTACGGTTCCAATGACGATGTCGGCCAGGCTCTGCATCAGCTCGATCTGGTCCTCCAGATCCTCAGGGGTCTCACAGCACCCGAAGTCCTTCCCCACCTCAGTGCCGTTCCCCGCAAACAGGGCGGCCTCCACGGCAGCAAAGGCCTCCCAGATGTCTCCTATACACTGGAGAGAGAGAGAGAGAGAGAGAGAGAGAGAGAGAGAGAGAGAGAGAGAGAGAGAGAGAGAGAGAGAGAGAGAGAGAGAGAGAGAGAGAGAGAGAGAGAGAGAGAGAGAGAGACAGAGAGTCAAATCACACAGTAGGAGACTCATACAGTCAGACACTCAAACACTTGATTTCAAGCGCCCACATCTACTGTAAATGTTCTCAAACCTTATCTGAACCTCCAACATCCTCGTCCGCGAGACTCAGACCCACCACCTGGAAGAGAGCAAAACCAGGGTTTGTTTCCACCATTGTCTGTACAGCTGAACATCACATCTACCATGCTATTAACACTTTAAATAGTGCCACAGTTACGCATATGTCTACTACTACTACTACTTCTACTACTACTACTAATAATAATACTAATGATGAGATCTTTACTTTGTTGAAGGTGGAGAAGTCCAGTTTGGCTTTGACAGGAGCGGAGGAGGCCACAGCACCGTAGACCAGGTGGGGGAACTGGAAGAGCAGGAACAGAGAACATTATTTACTATTATTACCATGGAATACAGTAGACCAGCATACAGTAACACTGCTGTCCAGTCCTAAGTATAAATATAGACTGTGTTGTTTTAGCTCTACTGTACCTTTCCCCTGAGCCAGGCAGACAAGGCCCCAGCATAGGAACCTCCAAAGCTGATCCAGGTATTCTTGTCGGAGAGGTCAAAGCGATCGCTGATGTATTGATGGAATTCTGCGATGTCGGCGAGACTGGAAACCAAGAGATGGCAGAGAAAATGCTATTTAATCTCTGCTCAATTCAAGCCCACTCAAAAACTCTCTGCATACTTCAAGTAGCAACCCACTGGGCACAGACGTCAGTTCAACGTCTAGTTTTGATTTACATTTGGTTGAGTTGTCAACTAACATGAATTCAACATGAAATCAACAAAAAATGTCACCATGCCATTGGATTTAGGTTCAAAGTTGGGTGAAAAAAATACGAAATTCCCTCACGTTGATGACTTTTTGCAAATCCAATCAGTTTTCCATGTTGATTCAACATCATCACATTGACTTCCTCCTCCTCCCACCAGTACTCACGCCTGCTGGCTGGACAGGTCTCCCAGGTTCTCAGTCTCCAGGCCATCTTTGTTGATGCTCTCGCCATAGAAACGATGCTCCAGGGCCACAAGCAGGGCCCCGTGCTCCTCAGCCATGTCCACATGGTGGCCTACAGATACACACAAAGCAGGAGCGGAAAGGAGAAATAGGGGGAGGTTAAGAGTTGGTTGAGGTATCAACAAGACAAAAACCAAAGAACAGGCATTGACTTGTAACTAAATACAAGTATCATATTCATAACACCTATGTAAGTCTAACTTATCGTGTCAATGCACTTCCATTTTCTTTTCATATTACTTAAGAGCATGACGGGGGAGCTTTGTGTGTACCTGCCAGCACATTGAACTCAGAGATGGGGCCCTCCCCTCCGATGAACAGGAACACTGGGCCATGAGGACGCTCCCAATAGGCTTCATTCACAAAAAACCTCTGAGAGAGAGAGAGGGTGAGAGAGAGGGAGAGGAAGCAAGAAAACAAGCGAGAGAGGGTCCAAAAGTACAGTGAGGTCAGCGACCATTTTTTTTTTTTTGGGACTCTGTACTCCAGCACTTTGTATTTTAAATGATACAATGACTATGAGGTTAAAGTGCAGACTGTCAATGGTGTTATGAATTTGAGTGTATTTTCATCCATATTGGGTGAACTGTTTAGAAATTACAGCATTTTTTGTACATAGTACATTTTAGGGAACCAAAAGTATTTGGACAAATTCACTTTTATGTGCATTAAAGTAGTCAAAAGTATTTGGTCCCATATTCCTAGCACACAATGACTACATCAAGCCTGTGACTCTACAAACTTGTTGGATGCATTTGCGGTTTGTTTTGTTGTTATTCACCATTCATTTGGGATTATCCATAATCATGATGGCAGTGTTCAGCAACATATTATATTCTTATTTACAATAAAAGTGACTCCAAAACGACACAATACATTATTAACCATTAATTTCCATTCAGCACAAAATTATCTGAAACACAACCAAAACAAACTGCAAATGCATCCAACAAGGTTGTAGTCACAAGCTGTAGTCATTGCGTGCTAGGAATATGGCACCAAATATTTAACTTTTGAATACTCCAATACACATATAAGTGAATTTGTCCTAATACCTTTGGTTCCCTAAAATGGGGGTACTATGTACAAAAGGTGCTGTCACCCTATATGGATGAAAATACCCTCAAATTAAAGCTGACAGTCGGCACTTTGATCTCATAGTCATTGTATCATTTCAAATCCAAAATGCTGGAGTATAGAGCCAAAAAAAAAAAATGTGTCTTTGTATAGGTGGTGGGTCACCTGAGGAAAGGTTTCATCGTTTTGACTGTCGAAATGGTCCAGGGGTTGGTTAATTTTCCCGTCTCTCACTTCGCCCATGGGCTTATTATGCCCGTTGACGGCGCGCCTCAGCACATTCTTCTTTGCGTTCTCATACTGGATTTTACGCACGCGCTCCTTGATCTTCCTCAGAACTCGTCCTATGAAATATCAAATGTGATATGAAATATCAAAATATTCCAATGCACTGTGCACAGCAAGAACGAGAGGAACAAAGAATGACGGGCAAATATAGAGATAGTACGAGAAGATCAATCGTTTGTAGTTGCGCGTAAAGACACATATGGAGCTAAATTACGCACGTAGTTGTTGTCAAACCACGAGAGCCTTCTGAGACTTGAAAATCTGAATGTGCACATATGCCACTCAATAACAATTTCTACAAAAATGGCTATCCAAACGTGTCATAGACCTTTTTTGGATTGGATACAATTTTGTATTCATTCCGATGGTCTCAGCACACGGCTGTTGCTGATAAGGTATAACCCTCTGCCACACCCTTATCGGTCTAATTCATACCCGACAGCCAAGCCCATGTTTGTTTTATTTTTCATGGGGTTTATTATTATTCAATACATACTTAAAATATTAGTAAACCATCTATTAGTTAGGAACATAATCAACCTTTGTAGATATAAAAGCTGCTCAATTTCTAAGCAGCCAATCTCACATTTTGCGTAATTATCTAATTATAACCTGCACATTAGCTAATTTCGTTTTTCTGAACACCATAATTTTATGGAATCAACTCAATAATTAAAACTATAGGCCTATGCATTAAAATGATATATGATCAAGTGTAGGCCTAATAATACATTTTTCTCAGTTGCGAGGTTAAAATAATAGAAACGTAATATTTATAAGGGAGAATGGGGTAGGTTGAGCCATTGTTTACATTCAGCATCATTCAACAAAGATATCTACATATATTTCAGGATGTTGTGTATCCCTGGAAACTTAACTTACTCCAAGGCAAACATAGTCTATATTAGTCCACAGATACAAGGATGCACTTTCATGCTAGGTTTAGGATCTCATATTGAAGCTTATAGAGACCCCAACTGATGTATAAAACAATCTTAAAATTAGCTACTATTGTTTAGATACAAGCATCATGAAACCACTAACACAAATTAATTTGACTTGGTGAAAAACGTTGTTGAACCCAACTTGCTAACCACTTTTTCCATGTGGTTTCTTCCTTCAGACTCCATGAAATGACCTCTTCCTAAATATTTGGTCAAATTATGGTTTCCTAGAAACAAGGGTGGCTCAACCTACCTCATGTATTTTATAATTTAAGTATTTTTTTAAATGATCAGGTCATTATGGATCGTTAACGTACCAGAATAGACAGAGTTGACAAGGAGAAGAAGGATGATACAACGGATGGGAGACAGAAGCATCTTCAGGCTTCCAACTACGACCTCTGACCTTTACTGAGATAGGATGTTCAGACCACCTTGCTGTCTAAATGCGAGGAGAATGTCTGCTTTTAAGGCATGACCAAAGTTTATAGTCCACCCCGGGGCTCCCCTGATGCCCACTGTGCATATTTATAGTCAACAAGTCACCAATTGAGCGTAATCAAGACGCAGCAAGTAAGTCTGGGCAGTAGGCATATCTCCAACGGTGGCAGCGGACCAAACTGGAATGTGACGCTATGAGCTTGGTGAAAGATGCATACATCTCATATTTAGGTATTGAATTGTATGCTCAAAGCCAAAAACTCAGCACAAACACTTAACATGTTGAAACAGGGCACTTTGGCTCAGTTAATCTTTTATTTAAAAAAAAGTTTTTATGATGCAATCATTTATATACATTTACAAAAGTGTGAGGCTGGTTGGTAGAGTACCCAACCTGAATCATGCATGCAGAGCCAGCAAGAGAGAGGCCACTAACTCTTTACAGGCAGCTCTGCTTTGGGTGATTCAGACAAACAGGCACCAACACACAAACATATGCATCTGCTGGAGTCAGGAGGCGAAAGAGGTCATTTTTATATTAGCTTAAATGGATATTTGGGAATTTTGGCAATGACTCCCTTTATCTACCTACCCAGAGTCAGATGAACTCGTGGATACCATTTGCATGGCTCTGCAGTATAAAGGAAGTTACGAGGTAGTTTTGCGCACCAACGCTAACTAGCTTAGCGCAAAGACTGGAAGTCTTCGGGTACAGCTAGCATGATAGTGCGCAAAGACTGGAAGTGTTCGGGTACAGCAAAGACTTCCAGTCTTTGCGCTAAGCTAGCACTAATGTTAATGTAAGCTAGCGCTAACGCCCAAAACTACCTTTAACTTCCTTAATACTGGACGCAGAGACATACAAATTGTATCCACTAGTTCATCTGACTCTGGGTAGGTAGATAAAGGAATCCCTTTAATTGTTCTTTCTACACCGCCCCTCCATCCATTCCCCCTCTTCCCCTCACTTTCCTTTGGCTAAGAAAAGCTGCACTCCAGCCTCTTTCTGCCCCTCAGCTTCAAAGCTTGGAGAAAGTTATTGATTTAGGACTCTTCTTCTCCATGGAGGCCGCAGCTGACTTCATGACATCCTCCGTCTGCAGCATGCTCATGTTCCACGTTGCCTGAAGACCGAAGGAGAGACAGACTCAGTATGTCATTCATCCAATGATATCTACTTTTTAAAATCTGCCCCCTGGTAGGACACTACACTTGTTTAAGAGACCCATGGTTATCTATACTGGGTTGTGTTTTTGATAGCCTATGCTGTTGCTATGCTGATGTGTGTGGTGTTGTGAGTATCCTTGTAGTACTGAGCCTTACCATGTAGTTCAGGCCCTCCGCCACACTGTGGTCTCTGGAGTAGATCAGGTTGACCTTGGTTCCCTGGACAGCCACAGGGCTGCGGCCTGCTATCTCCCCTGCCATCTCCAGAGCTCCAACCATCATCGCCTCCTTGTCCGGAAATACGCGGCTACACAGGGAAAGAGTGTATGAATACACGAAACCAACACACATACACAAATACACGCACACACACACGTATCCATACCTGACTAATCCACTTTCCTTGGCCTCATCGGCATACATCTTCCTCGCTGTCAGAGCCAACTCATTTACCAGGCTGGAGAGGAAAGAAGATTATTCATATGATAAGGGATCTCTTCAGAACAACATTTGGCAACACTCAGTGTTCCTTGGTTTATGTATGCAAGCTGAGGGACTACCACGCAGCATTATGTTGTAATGAATGCATATCAAATGCTTGCTCTTACCTGCGGCTCCCAATAACTTTAGGTAGGCGCTGCAGAGTTCCAACATCAGCTGCTAGGCCAATATCCACTTCCTGTAAGAGAGGTAGACCTTTCACATCACTCAGAGATACGAAGCAGAAAGTACATTTCTCATCATTCTGCCTTTCCTTTACTATGAGAGTTCCCCTGGTGGTTGCTACAGAAAACACATGTATGAAAACAGCTACCAGTTAAGACCTTTGTAGACTGCACCATTTTAGCTGTCAATGCCACAATTTTGCCGTCCCAGACAAAATGTCCACGTTGTGTGCAAATTCTTAGGTCGTAAACAATTGTTGGACGTTTTGGCTCGTTCAGTGTGACACGGTCTAAGTCTGCCAATTAAGTACCACTATGTGTGGTCGTAGGCTCCGATAATGTTCTGGCAGTGTCCACATTTTTTGCGCTTATCGTGTAATGTGGCTGGTATTATGAGCCAATCCTGGTGACTGACCAATAGGAACACGGCCGGCACTGAGTATGCACACAATAATACGATAGTGTAGAGTCAGATTAATATAATAGTTTGATTTAAACGTTTGCATACTGTGCAAGAAGAGCGATTACCCTAATAATCTTGTTTACATGACATCTGAAATCAGGCTACCTGATGGGATTTTGATAAATGCTAAAAATCGCCTATCAAAAAAAGCTTTCTACCACAGTGACCAAGTTATTTTGGGGAAGCGTACTTGATTCTGAGTTCGGACATATAAAGTTTGTATGTGAAAACTATTTCTAAGATGACTACTTTTAGTTTTTCCAAACTCAATTCACTCGCGCATAAGCACAGTTAGGCTTGCGCTGCTGGCACATGTGCAGATTAAATACGCCGCTGTAGTTGATGTAGCCTACGTTTGCTGATGGAGCCTCGCAAGCCAATCGCAGAATGTGGTGACAGAACTGAAGCAAATCGTACAATCTGGCCAGGTTGATATAAAGATTTTAATTTGGTAACATCGCAATGTGACGTGATAATCGTAAAAGGCTGAATCCGACGTACAGTCTGCAAAGGCCTTTAGATGTCCCCTGGACCTTGGTCCTCATGGAGTTGGTCATTGGGACTAAGGAGATGTATTTAAGGCCACTTACCTTCACCTGAAACCAGGCATCCTGAGTGCAGAGACGGATATCACAGGCTGTGATCAGATCCACTCCTAACAGAACACATAACACATACATGTTATAACATGACAAGCCATTACAGTTTTATTACAGAACACCTTCACGGGAGAAGAAACAGTCACATTTTGTAAAGGAATAATATATGAAAGCTTTTGCAAGACTTCACTGTCACAAGCAAATCAGTAATATACCATCAAAACTCACCTCCTCCAACACAAGCTCCCTGCACTGCCACAACCACAGGCTTTGGACACTACAAGTAGAAAGGGGGTGGTGGGAAAGAGAGAATGCATTTGCCAACTTGTTCACTATCAACCCCTAACATATTGTGCAGGAGTAAGTATTTCAGAAGTTCATATACAGACCCTTTCAATGACGTTGAAGGTTTCCTGGTACTTGGCGATGATGCGTCGCATGTTCCAGGAAGTCCTGGCCATGTCGTCCCCCTCAGGCTGCAGGACTTCACTGGCCATGTCCATCAAGTCAATGCCTACACACAGTCATAATCCGACAGAGGTTACAGTATATTGGTCTTATTACTGGTATACTGTTATGTTTGGTATATTGTTAGTACAGCCTATTGATAAGCAGCACCCAGTTCAACCTGAGACAATTGTAAGCTTTTGGGAAACATAATTCTCTTACCAGCTGTAAAGACTTCTCCTGCACCGGAGACAACAACAACCCGGCAATCTGGGTCCTCAGCGATCTGTGTAAAACACTCCACCATTTCTCTGAAAGAAAAGGAGGATGGATGTATGGTGGAAGAAAGGGTTAAGAGAAGAAAATATTTGTAGTTTGCACATAAATGCATAAGGGAACACAGTGCTGTAGTGCTGAGTTACACAAAAGTACAATTAGAAAGGCGGGAAAGTTTCAGCTGTGTTCAAGTAGTGGTGTTTGGGCCAGGTGTTACCTCCAGAAGGCTTTGTTCATGGCATTGCGTTTCTCTGGCCGGTGCAGCTCTATGTGAGTGACAGCTGTGGCAGGTTGACTGACAGACAGGGTGGTAAAAGGAGGAGTGGGCCCCCCAGGAGAGGATATGGCCCTTACAGCACAGAGACCTGGAAGCCATAGACTCCTGTCTGATGATCAGCACCCAAATGGGGGGGGGGGGTTGATTGAATAACAATGAAATACAACAAAGCCAAATTCATATTTAATGAGAGCAACACATTTCCAGTAATAGTCATTTTCACTGTTTTGACCTACGACCTACTAAACCACCTTGCTATCCACTCCTAGACAGAATAGAGTTACATTGTATTCACCTTTCACCTAGTTAGCCAAAATGCTAATCAAACACGGTTTACATTAGCTGGAGCTTATTAGCTAGCTAACGTTACTTAGCCAGCTAGTTAGCTAAGTGTTGACATCTAAGTAAAAAAAGTTACCTAGCTAGCTATAGGCTCTGGTCTGAGGTTCCAATAATTATATGGTGTTAACCAATGACGCTAGTACTGTAGCCTTGCTAAGTAGCTAGCTAACGTTAGTTGAACGGATGCGACCCGTGTACAAAATACACATTTAGCTAACGTGAGCTACGTGTTAGAGCAGACAAACCACTGCATCATAAAACACTCAAGAATGTACACACTTACTTTTCATGAGGGTTGATCTGATCACGAATGTCATAGCCCTTTGACTGAATCAAACTCGAGAGCAAGAAAGAAACTACTGAAAGACGCAGTTGGTCTACTTGACAGGCAGTTGTAGGGCTGCAGCTAGCTGGCTGTCAAGTAAAAATGTAGTGGTGTTCAACGCTTGTAGCTACTAGCTGCAAGCAAAATAAAGGTGTAGATAATGTGTTTATTACTGTGAGCAAAGCGCGCATGCTATAAACACGATAATCTCAAGAGTTGTTCCATTAAACCAGCTGTCATTCTGGTTTTGTAATTGTTTTCTGAGCTACGGCATCGAGGAAGGCTCAACATGCTGCATTCAAAGGGGCAGAATAGGGTCGCGTTTCTAGCCCATATGAACGGAATAGTTTAATAACAGAACAAATACTAGATAAAATTAGAATTCTTACAATAGTTTGTAGTATCATTTTATTGAATAAGCAAGTTGTTAACTGGCATAAAGATGTTTGTTTGTTGAGGGCTGTCAACAAAACATGCACTACTTGAAATTGATTTTTATTTCTTACAACTAAAGAAACTCCTTCCTCTAAATACCGACAGGCATGGTATGGAGCAAGCAGCAATAAAAAAAAACATGGGAGAGTAATAAAATATGTAAATAAACAATACTTCTACAAAAGCTTTTCCCTGTTCATCGATCAGGCATAAAAACAATTCTCAAATGTTTTGTAATTTACCAGTTCACACAGCTTGCTTTTATGAGCTCAATTTCAAAAGAATTAGGACAAACCAATAAACTCACTAATGGCCTAAAACAGACATGGTCAAAATAGGGGTGAAAGACTGTAGGGATGACAGTTTGTGGGGGTGAAAGACTGTAGGGATGACAGTTTGTGGGGGTGAAAGACTGTAGGGATGACAGTTTGTGGGGGTGAAAGACTGTAGGGATGACAGTTTGTGGAACATTCTCCATGATCCTGGTGGCTGTTTAGGTTGCATGCTGAGCGGTAGAAAAGCACAGCTTGAGGGTGTAAGGGTACGGGCCAGCTGAAGAGACAAAGACAGAAGGTATTAGAAAACTAAAATAGTCAATCAACACACCATTTGAATAAACAGTGCAATTTTTTTTTATGCATAGGCTTAGCGCTCAAACACTTACTTGCGTTCTTCATCTGGTAGTGGTTTATCATGGACAAAGCCTCCATGGCGTCGTTGATGGACTCCCACTCCAACAGTCCTGACGAGCTGCGCTCACCTGGACCTGCACCTGATAAGACAGTCCAACTCAGTTTAGCACCAGTCATACTTACCAAAGAGTATGTAGTTTCAAAATGAAGCTCAAGTGTACACTTACTCTTTCCCGTGAACAGTTTGATGTTTGCAGGTGCTTTGACACAAACCTCTTCACAGATCTGAAAAGAACAAGACAACGGTAAATTGGTGACTGTTTTGTAGGTGTTGGTCTTATTTCACTGATCCCTACTTAAGAATGGTTTACCAGTGTGCTTTGGGACTCACCTGAGTGAAAATCTCTACGGACGAGTCTGGCTGGGCATTGAAGAAGTGCAGGACGTTGCTGGGGTGCTGAATGCGGTTCTTGGCAGCCTGCTCTGGGGAGGTGAAGCGGTTGTTGCGGGAGCCGTGGAAGTCCTTGAAGCTGGTGCTGCCGTCCTCCAGCTCGTAAGACTGACCGGGCATGATGGCCTGCTGCTTGGACACACTGCAAAGGGAAAAGAGCATTAGACTGAACTTGTACAAGCCTCAGACAGCAAATAAGATTAAGCACAAGCTTTAAATGACAAGGCACTGAATGAACAGGTGTTTCAGATAGACATCTTACCAGACGCTGAGCTTCTGTCCAAATAGGAAGTGGTTGTTGAGGTGAGTGATGGCCCGGTCCACAGCGTAACAGTCTCCCATCTCCACCATGGCTGCTCCTGGCTTACTCTTCATAAACTTAACCTGAGGTAGAGGACGAGATGCATGGGGTCACTCAATACCAGCAGCCTCTTATTGAAATAACTGCAATGGCTTGCCCCCTTCCCTTCACACTTACCCGCTCCACGTTGCCGTAGAGACAGAAAACGTTGAACACTTTGTCTGCGTTCATCTTGGCAGGCTCCAGACCGTAGACCATGACTACAGGGGAGTCTGCGTGGGCACTGTACTCGCCGGGGGGGGGAGGGGGAGGGCCGTAGCCAGGTCCACCGCCGTAGCTGTGTGCCCCCCCTCGTCCCCTCATGGGAGGACCCATGCGACGGCCCTCGCTGTAGTGTGGGGGTGGTGGGGGGCCATAGCCGCTCTCGTCATATCCATGGTAACCACCCGCTAGGAACACAAGGGACCACAGGATCAAACAGGGAACATGGCTTGATAGGGACAAAGGATAGACATTCCAAAGAAAGTGGTCAACCTCACCATGTGTAAAACTTCTGGTTTTGGTGAAAGGCTGGCACATTCCATTACTAGGTGAGCTAAGAAAATGTACTACACCGCACCACTTCGCTGCCACTGTGGGGTACCCATTTTTAGTCCAATTTTTTGCCCACCACCTGCACCTCGCAGGTGAATTTAGTGTGAGGAGAGCACTACAAGGGCCAGCACGTGTGTGTCCCCTGGGCTGAAGAGCCTTACCGTACTCTGGAGGGTGGTCTCCCAGCAGAGCCGGCGCTCTCACACGCTTGTTGGGGTTGGCACTCCCATCTTCTGAGAGGTGATAAAGGCAGGAGGCAGAAAAAAAGAAGAGGGGAAGAGCGATAGATAAATTGGCAAGAAACGACAGGAGACATGACAATGCAGCGCAGTAGCGGATATTCAATTAGAATTAAGGATAGCACACAAGAAAAGCACCACATCTAGAGAAAGAAAGCACACTAACGTAATAACTACTGAATATTAATAACACCAACAAGACAACAAAAATCTACATAGTATATCTACTGGTTCAGTCATGGCATTTTGATGCCAAAAGGTGACAAAATTCATCTTTAATTCTCAGTTTAAACTGTTATTACTACAGCTAAGAATGAATTAAACGCTAACAAACAATCCTGAAATCTTTCAAACATTCTCCATTTTAAATATTTTAGCATATGGTAGAAGGGAGAATGAGGTGGGTGAGAATTAACCCAACATAAGTTTGCAAACACACCTCCAGCATTGCTCCCATTGCCACCAGCTTCTGCATCTGTACAGGTACACATCTCATACACATTAAATTCAGCCCCGATTAAACACATTCACCCACACATGGATAGTTGAGAAATTAAGAAAAGTGTCACTGGCGCAGTAGAAAAGTTTGACTGTTTCAACATTCTACAATTTAAACTATTTGAATACATTCACAATCCATTATCTCCATACTGTAAGTAGGTTATACAAATAAGAATGCGTCACATTTCAATTCAGTCTACAAGTCTCGAAAAATGAAAAGACTACATTGCCCCCTAGTGGAGAGCCACACAAACACCAGCTTTATTCAGACAAGTCATTCAACAGAGGACAAAATGCCTACTGGGAAAGCACTACAAGTCCCCTCCAAGGTGAAATGTGGTGTCACTGAGAACAGGGGGAGTGGAACACCATATAAAAGCAGACAACAAAAATAAAAATAAAAATAGATACCTTCAAGGAGGACAATATCACTATATATTTTTGAAGACATCCCGAGTGTAAGAAATGGGAATATGTGTTGTGTAACAAACTGGGACTCAGTTTACTTACAGCATGGATATATTGAGGGACAAAGATTGAGGCTGGAGACATTTGCTGTTATTTGGCAGTGGGTCCATTACTTCTCTCCGTGTTCATTTCATCCTTTCCATCTTTCACTCCACTCCCCTTTGGAAGAACATTTCCACCTTTGTCGGATTTCCGGCCCTTTTTTGTGGCAATTTCCATTGTGGTTTGTGGTCCACTCTCCAAGTGCCTTATCGAATACACTCCTTGCCAATGGCAGGCCGCAACGCAGCCATTTGGCACATTTCAGACCTGGGTCCTCATTAGGCGCAAATTGCCAGACCTGCGTCACATGGAAGGTGTTACACAGGTACTAAAAAAGGTCAAACTTCCACAAAAGAGCTGCATTCAGAAAAAGATGAAGAAACTAAACAGGGATGCATGTTGCAAGAACAGTATAGGGAGGAAAGGAGGGGGGAAAGAGGAAAGGCAAATCAGAACACCCGACTCCATGAGGTATGCATATATGAGAAAAATATGGTCTGTCTGAATGTGCGTATGCTTGTTCATGTTTGTAGTGTCTTCATCAGTTGTCTGTTGTTTTCCTTCCCATGTGACTGGCTACAGCCTGACAGTGACAGTGCGAATCATCTATGGAGTCAGTGCAGCAACAGGAGTGGAGGGTTTTGAGTAGTGTTTGATGTGTTAAACACCAGGAGCAGGGCACAAAAGAGCGAAACCACCTGCACCACCAAAGGCAGGCAGGTACAGAGAACAAGACAGGTCTGTGTAGTCTTGAGCAACTGGTTTGTATCAGTATGGTTAATCTGTTTTGTGTTTGTGTGAGCATGCTCGTCCCTACAGGCCTCTGGATGTTGTCTTTATAAGGTGGGTCTCCTGTGGATGTGTATCTGTCAAAAAGCTTCCGTGTCAGCAGTGAGGTGATGACTTGCAGGTGAGGTCTGGGTGATGGCATGTTTCAATGTGTCAGGCATGTCTTGCTGGGGTCTCAAAATTGGGAGGGTGTGGAAAGCGCAGCTTAGTGCCAATGTACCAGCAACCAAACTCCCCATGGAAAATGTGTCATGCCATAAAGGAGATGGATTGGGGGGGGGGTCAGTTTATCAAAGCATGTCTGCTGCCATGGTCTTGCAGTCTATTCATCCCCAATGTCCTAAGTGTTCCTTCTGTTTGGTACAGAATGTGGATGTGTCCTTATTGAAGTAGGAGCGGTGGAGGTTGAGAGTAGTGTTGACGGCAGGAGTAGTGTTGGGAGTAGTGTTGATGACGGCAACAATGTGTCTCCGATGCATATATGGAAATGTGTTGCTCCAAAGTGTTCCGACGAGAAGCTAGAGTGGCTGTTGTTTTGCAGTATGGTCTATGCTTAAAGTAGCCTGTATAGATGTACAGATCTATAAATTGACGAGTGCACTGGGAATGAAAGGAGCGATTGGCTGTTGGTAGAGCAAGCTTCACGAGAGACTCAAGTGAGTAAACAGGAAGGTATTTTTGCTCAGACAGTTTACTCTTACAACTTGATGTATTCATGGGCAGTGTATCAGATTGGTTGCCATGGCACAAACAATACAGAGCACTCAGTATGTATAAGTATATTTTTACACAGGCATAACATCACTGTCTATCAGACACTGCTGAGACGCCATCAAGCAGGTATTCAGACAAGAACGTAAGAAATTAATAGATCAGTGGTGAGATTTACGAGCAACATCGTAGAATGCTTCCTTCCCATTTAATGAGCAACAAATGACTGCTTCGTCAGGTAGTTTTACTACGAGTCAGTCATCGCCAAACTAGAAAAGCTGCATGCCAGAATCTCACAGGACCTTGATTTGGTACCCTTAGTGCCCACATATCTTTAGATCTGATCGCACTGGGTTGAGGTTAAGGAGTTTACTCAAGGGTGTTCCAAGCAAGGGTGGCATTTTTTTGTATATATGTGTACAAGTAAAAGCCTTGAGCAATAACTGTAGTCTCTAGTGAAGAATATCTGGCCATTCAGCTGCTCCTTGCATCCCTAGCGTGTCTGGCTGTGTGACGGACAGTGTATCACCAGAAGATCACACCAGCACTTCAGTCATAATGCCACTGAAATGGAGCCCCATGCAAGAGTTAACTGTAACTCGCTAAACCAATATAAAACAGCTGGCAAGAAAGATACCAACCCAGCCCTGCAAACATTCGAACAAGTTGGACATTGACCTGGTTAAAGGAGCATTTCCTGTGCTCAGTGGCATTACCCCTGAAGGTCTACCATCCAACCCCCCTTCCCTCCATTCCCCACAGTGGCAGTAAGGGTGCTGGTAGTGTCAGCAAGGACCACAGATCGCTGTGTGCGTTACCTTGACCACTCAGGTTGGGGTTGGTGTAGTCCCAAGTGTCCTGGTCATTCTTGAACACATTGAGACGAGTTGGCTGTGGGAGAATATAAAAATTAATTCCAGCAACGCATTTTTCCAAGTCCATATCATGGAACACTAGAAGATCTTCTGGGCTATGGATGTGCATTCTCCCCTACCTTGGCATATTCGATCTTGAGCGTGCAGCAGCCAGAGTAGATGTCTGCCCCATTGAGGGAGGCCTTCGCCCTCTGTGCACTCTGCACCGAATCAAACGTGTTGAGAGTCAAGGAAAGGACATGCAGACTACAGTTCTGAGAACAGCACCTCGCACAGACACCATAACAAGTTCTGGTAATTCCAGAGCTTATTGCACAAGCCCTTGTTTACAAGTCTTTTGTGCTAGCAAAAAATAAATAATCTGATTAATAGTCTATCACTCATCACGTACAGTATGTGCTACAAACAAATGACATGTTCCAGACTGCTGGTTGCCTGACGTGGTATGTAGAGACAGTATGTCAACTTAAAGTTCCAGAGTTCCTTAGTTCCGCCAAGCATTACCTGAGGGCATGCAACTGTTTCACAAAATACATCACTTTGAAAAATGAATTTTGCAGCAAAGGATATTCCACCATGGCCTGAACACCATTCTTCCGGAAGATGACAATCCTCTGGACAGGGCCGCAGTTATTGCAGACCGTGTAGAGCACATCCTGTAGACATAACAAGTAATTCACATTATCAGAAATAATAACGAAGTACACAGCACAACAGAATCAACAGGTTGGGTAGAGGTGGCCAACACTTTACCGTGGTAACAGGGTAGATTGGGTTCATGATGGTGAGAAGTAGCACATTGTTGACACTTCTAGAATCGTCCGGGTCGCCCGGCCGGGAGATCTTCTGGCTGGTGGAGTAGTTGACAAAGGCTGGGTGCCCGGAAATGTAGATCTGGTTGTCATTCGCATACGTCACAGCAGTGCATGACCCATTCAGATCCTCATACTCAACCAGGGCCTGACGCTTCTTGGGCATAACAACCACATAGCTGTAAACAAAAGGTTATATTAATAAAGGATGCATAACAAAGTCAAGAGGACAAAGTGTATTTATTTGCTTTGCTTACAGGCTAGAGGTGACCTAGCCTCCTCTGGGGTGCTTCTGGGTGAGCAGGCTTGTTTCAGCTCGGATTCTAGCTGCTCATCGGGAACTTGAGCTGAATCAATTGTGTTATAGAACGGTTAGAATAAAAGCCTGCACACCCAGAAGCTCTTCAGAGGTAAAGATAGCCATAACTGGTTAAACAGTAACCAACTATAAATGGTTGCATTGTGTTTGTGTGGAGCAACATTTTGACCATGAAATGTGTGCATTGTAAGCGAAGTAGACTGGGTACCAGTCTGCTTCTGCTTGAGCCATTTCACTGTTGTGAACACGCAGATATTTTTGAAAGCAGACATCACTTAATGTGCATATTCATCACCTAATAGCTCCAAACTCCTGCAGGGCCTCCACAAGGTCAGCCTCCGTAATGCCATCCACCAAGCCCCTCACATGCACAACTGGAGAGGGAAGGGTCTTATGTGGGTCATCATAGCCCTCCTGCAAAAAAGAATGGGCCAATTAAATTTAAGCAATAAACTCATGTTTCCTGGTCAGCTCATAGCATGAGGCTAGCGGAATAAACTCAACTACATAGTAAAAGAAGTTTGAAGAACTCCACCAATGGAGTTGAGCAGAGACCAGACCACATCAATTCGTCCAAGGTCAATACTTCAACAATTTTTTTTTAGTAAACGCTTACCTTGTACCTATGTTTGTTCTCTGTGGTTGCATGCCTTTGTTTGCTGAAATCCACACGTTTTAATAAAACTAATAAAATACAACCACTGACTGTTTGCGCATGTGCCAATTGAATCTCAACGAAAGTCGGTGGTTGTATTAGATTCGTTTTATTAAAACTTATGGATTAAGACAAACAAAGGGATGCAACCACAGAAAACAAACATAGGTACAAGGTAAGCGTTTCAATGTAAACGTTTTGGAGTATTGACCTTGGGCGAATCTATGTAGTTCGAGCTGAATTCCACAAAGCCTGCTCTCTGCTAAAACTCCGTTGGTGGAGTTAATCAAACGTCCTTCACCATGGAGTTGAGTTTAGTCTAAACTCGATTTTATTTACCTTGGCAGGAAAGATGAACATTAACTACCTACCAACATGTCATGATGTAGGTGTAACTAGTCCGCAAATTTTGGGGGGGAATATTAGTGAGGAAATTTATTTTGTTATCCCTAATATTACGAGAACATGGCCTAAGATACGGTTATGCATATTCGAGAATATGAAAATATTGACTAGGTAAAGTAGCAAACCAATTAGCTCGCTAACTAGTTACCAGCTACATCAATGAACGCGTCAATAATGAATCTAGCTAGGTTTATTTCAAGTTAACACACCAACTCGTGTTCGTTGTCTGGGTTGTGCCTGGCAAAACGATACCACTAGGCTAGAACAAAGCAATAACGTTACGCTACCACTAGCTAGCTACCATATGATTTGTGGCCTGGATTGCATCCCCCCATTCATTCAAAAGAAAAAAGGCTAACTAGCAAGCTAACGTTAGCTAGACAATGTGGTTGGAGAAAAAAAATGATGAACAGATAACTAACTAGCCAGTTAGCTAACCAGCTACATAGCGATATGTTTACTCCACTGGCAATTTAAGCTAAACATTAAATAGTAGACCGAAAGGTATTCTACAAAAAAATTAATTGTTTATTTTAACATCGTGGAACACCGGAGCGCAAGCTAGCACGAGCTAGTTAGCTAACGTTAATGTGTGCAATCCATTTTTGAAACGCCGCGTCATGAGTCTGAGATTGTTAGTTACAAATAAAGAGTACATTTAAATGCATTTTCTTGTTATATCGCAGACGAAATCAGCATCAATCATTTACCGTTGCCATTCCGTCGTTGGTTTTTAGTCTTTTTGTTGCCCTGCCGCCTTCGTAATAACGGCCTGCCATAGCCATGTTGTCCCAGTTACAGGTTGGTAGCAATGACGGTGTGAAATGGACGGAAAAGTCATGAAAAAGACTCACCATTGGGCCCGCCTTGAAGAGTCCGCTGCGGTTTCCAATTGGCCTAAAAGCACGTCAATAATGTAATCATCAACTGAGGACCAGTTAAAAACCACAAAACACACAAGCCTTTCTGAATATCCCGTAGTCAGAGATCAACCCACTACTACTGTATTGATCACTTATCTGTAAAAAATAAATAAAAGTAAACATTAACCATCTTTATTTCTACAGTCAATAGAATTTCAATTCAGGTGAGTGATCTAGGTAGTTACAGCTTTTTGAGAATTGATTTTAATTAGCAAGGTTGAAAAGAGAGCCAAGATTACTTGCACCAGATACAATGGACATATTGACAATGGGTTATAAGGAAATAACCATGAATAAAGGTGTTGGCTATGTCAACACATCTTCCAAAAGTGATAAGGTGGGGCATAAGTTTGAAAATGAAAACTTATTGACTACAAACCATTTTACATGGGAAACATACCATGTCATTTCCTTTTTCAATATAAAACATCTCCATGTAAGACACATTCTGTAGATGTTCTCAATGTTCAAAAGAAAAACTAAACAATTAATTAATGTGTTGAGATTTATTCAAAAATCGCCTACTGTCATATAAGCCAGGGAAAGCAAAACTGAAAGTACATCCGTTACAGCTCTTGAACACAATGCCATACTGAATATAGTAGATAAGAAATAAGAACAAATACAAAGTTCTGGTTCACAAATCCCACTTCTGAAATTAGATATTTGAACTGTTTTGCTTTATAGAAAAGATTGACATATGGGAGAGCCATTTTAGGAATGTGACATCGTGTAAGGCATGCAGGGTTAGATAAAAGCCAATTATATAGAGTAATTACATGGCATCAGAAAAGGAAGGGGTAGATTCTAATCAATGCAGGGAACAAAGACAAAACAAACAGCTGCAAGGCTAAACCAGTTGGTTGGAGGGGGATGGGGACGAGTTTAGTCTTCAAATCAATCTATGCCTGGGGTGGGGCTCTTTTTCTGGCTTGGAGATCTGGAACGACTGAAACAGACAGAGAGGGGTGTAAGTACAGGGCAGACAGCATTTCCACTTAGTAGCCAGCCCGGCACCCATCTTGTCCCAGCATGTCCACTCAATAACTAGCCCGGCACCCATCTCAGAACCAATCACAGCTCCAACCCTGCTGGCCCATATTGCACTCTGTCCCACTACAACCAGTTTGCCTTGGTCAAGACACTTTCATACTTTATAAATACAACACATTACAGGTACATTGGATATTGCCAAATTCCACAAATGATATAACATGTAGGAAGGCAAACCCTAATTTTGCATAGTTAAATCAACAAGTGAAAGTTCCAGAGGTCAAGGAGATGGAGGAGTTGGGTGTTGAGAGACTGGGGTGTTTTAAAGGGGGTTTGAGGTGATAAAATCATCCCTTGAATTTTCACACAATGAGACAAAAGACCAGGGTAGGAGCTGAACTTTACGAATGGAACCCAAAACAAACACTTACCAAATAAATGACAAAAGACTTGCCTTTTGCAAGCCCACATCTTTAGAATCCTATCTTGATATGGTAAACTATGTGCAGACACTTATTTAAAACCCAAGAGAACAGCGCAAATATTCAAATAGGTTGACCTAATATACAGTATTAGGATAAGCCACCATCAAGGTATCTGTTCTTTTTCAGAAGTAAATCAGCTACATTCTCCCTAAAAAACCCTACACTGTATCACTACACCCGGGATAATATGTAATGTATTCGAAAGATAATATTTAACACTCATACACCCACCCACAGACAGAAAGACACACATACACCTGTGGATTCTGACAGTGCATGCTCTGGATAGTTGAATGTTAGCGTACAGTATGTTAGGGAGTATCAGACTATACGTCTGTGTTCTGATCATGAATGACATTGACTCTTGGGTTTTGGTTACCTTTGGAGACAGTGGCAGAAACAACATGTACAGAGAAGCGACGGATGCTAGAACTCGAAGACACACTCGGAGGGTCTTGAAGTCTGATCTCTCGTCAGCTCTCCTTTCTCACCCTCTCAGAAGCTAAGCAAGAGGCCGGGCTCTGTAGGGAGGGGGCCTTAACTGGTCGACTGAACTTGGCTCAGCATTCAGGTCTGTGGTGCGTGGGTTCTGGGAGGGAGTGGGGTGGGTGGAACTGTGTGTGTGCGCGTAGGATGGATGTGTCTCGTCAGAGTGTGCGTCGGACGACCTCTTTAACCAGCGTGGCGCAGGCTGATTTCTGGTCAGCCCTTTTCACCCTCCGGGAGGACGTTAACACAGCAAGGATGACCCTGGTAAGTGCTTGTGCAGTCAGTCGACTCCCCACACTCTCTCTTTAAAAAAAGGCTGATTGGTCACCGGAGTCTGATCACGACAGATTTCTCTTTTGGGTTTTTGAGGTTCTCTCGCCCTCTGAAGCTAATCAAATTGAGGCTGGATCTGAGGGAGAAGAGAAAAGAGAAGAGCCCCGCTCCCCCCAGCCGTCACCCAAACAGCCCCTCTGTCTCCGAGGTTAGGCTCATCCTCTGTGTGTGACTCTCTGAAGCTAATCAAGGTCTGGCCAGGTCATTCTAGGAGAGGGACCTCCAAGAGAAAAGAACATTAAAATCAGGTATTTGTAAAAGATAAAGAGGGGGGTTTGGGGTGGGCAGTGTTCCTTACTCTAGCTTGGGGTGCGTTAGAGTCCCTGACTATTTATTTCTCTCCCCCTCCCTGGCCCCATCTCCAGCAGCAGCCATCTCTCTGATGAGTTGTCGCTCTGTGCGTTCTGGAAGGTCGACTCAGCAGACTTCGGGTGGAGGCTGGTCTGAGGTTGAGGGGGCAGCTACCCACGACTTACCTGATCACACCTAGCCCTGTCTAACAGATGGCAGTATACTTAAGCTGAGTGAATATGTGGACTGTCATCTTTGAAAAATGTGATTTTGTGATTAAAAGAGGTAAGGGGAGAAGGGGGGGGGGCTTCCAGCACATTTGCAAAACAATATTCCAAATCACCCAAATTAAGTATAATTAGCAGTATTGTACAATATGGGCTACAAGACAAAGACGATCGTTTTATGTCATGGCATTTACACAGTGCAGTAGCAGCTGTGAAGGTATGGGTTGACGAGGCAGAGAGCTTACCTATTCCTCTTATGGCTGGGAGAGCGGGATCTGGAGCGAGAGGCCGAGTGCCCTCTGGCCAGGGACCCTGACCGAGAACGGGAACGACTGCAACACAAAAAAACATGGGAGCAAAAACGCAGGCACCCCAACTCCAGATGGGATCAAGAGACATGACAGCTTTCAAGAGGAAAGTATTGGGCAAAGTGGCTTACCTCCTAACAGAGGTCCTGGACTTGGACCGCGCAGGGGAGACAGACCTAATATGGAAGGGTGAAGTGTTTTAAGTGTTTCAAGAAAATGACCTGTTTTGAACCCAATAGATAAATTAAATGAAAACAATCAATCATATGAATACATTTGCAGGAACAACATGGATGATCGAACAGGTTTGCTCAGAATACAAATGTAGACTATACTTCCTATGAAACCAATAAAAAAAAAATACAATGTCATCAGCATGCAAAATTAACCGTAGACTCTTACCTCTTCCTACGTTTGGGATAAGATGGGGAGCGGTGCCTGCTGCTGTGTGTAGAAGAGAGACCAGTATCAGCACAGGGAGAGGTTTGAATGACAGTAGCAAAGCAGGGGATAGGAGGAGAAACCCTGGTGACTTACCGGTCATTGCTGCGGGAGCGGGATCGATAGCGGCTGCCACGTGACCTGGAGCCGGAACGAGACCGGGAGCGAGAGCGTGATCTGGAATACAAGAAACAGGCTGTGATATAATTACACACTATTTCTACTTAATTTGGATCAGAGGACAATTTAGATCACAGTCAATTTCTCATTTTGGTCTCGAGCTGAAAAAGTTTAAGAACCCCTGCTCTACTATATAACCACAGTAGTGAAATATAAAGAGGACGGCATTGCCCCTCAGCAGTAGAGACAAATCCAACCAGATCAGCATATTTTGTCTGTGCTTAATAGTTTTTCCTCAACAACATACAGTGACATTTTTCTCAAACCTAGTGATACTGTGATGTAATAAGAACAATGTTGCATAAAGAGAAAACTACATAATCTGCATTATGCAGAATTATGACTGCTACTGGCAGTATATCAGAGGCAGCCAGCAGACATTGGGCAAGTAGAATACCTGCTCCGACGACCTCCTCCCCTCTTGCTGAAACGGTAGCAGTCATAGGCATAGTGGCCCCTATCCCCACACTGGTAGCAGCGGTCTTGAGGGTCAAAGTGGCGGCGGCTGGGGCGGCCATGTTTGGTCTTCCGTGACATGCCAGTGGACAGCTCCACACGGATCCGAGAGCCGCTCAGCACCCTGAGGTAGGGAGAGATGGCAGAGTTTCGTGATAATTGGGTAAGAAAGAAAACAGTGTAATACTGGGCAACATCTGCAAGATTATGGCCTGAATTACAACAATTAATATCCCAAAACTGAAACACACCACTTCAACCCAAATATCTATAAACTGATGTGACAACATTATGGGCTGTGAAATGTGCAGATCAATACAAAGTTACTCACTTTCCATCCATGCCTTTAACTGCGTCCTCTGCATCACGGGCATCTTCATACTCCACAAAGGCGAAACCTGGGGGGTTCCTTGCCACCCAAACGCTGCGTAAAGGGCCATAGTAACTGAACGCCCGTTCTAGCTCACCCTTGGCAGCACCGTTGCCCAAGTCGCCAACATAGACCTTGCAATCGGTGTTACGAGAAGAGCTGCGAGAAGACGAGTGGTATGACATCTCCCCACCTGGAGGAAAGAGGGAGAAACTGTGAACATCCACAATGAACCAGTTAACTAGCTAAAGTTGGTTTAAAAGTAAACATAGGAAAACTGAGCTGTGCATGAGAGTATAAAGCTAGCTACTAATATAAATAACCTAGCAAGCTAACGCGTTGGCTATAAATACAAGCAAGAAAACAACTAGCTAGCCAGGGGTGTATTCATTACGGAAACAGTTTACCGTTTAAGAACCAAACGGAAGCTAACAGAACAAAACGAGGGTTTCTATTGGACAAATTCAGGTAGGTCCCGCCCCGTTTCGTTCAATTTGCTTCCGTTTAAGAAACGTTTTGCAACAGAATAAGCGTAATGAATACGCCCCAGCTCTGCGCTCGCTGTTTTAGTTAAATATTGGTAGACAATACCCCGTTGCTCACTATCTCTGACAATGTTTCTTCCTTATTATACTGTGTAGCTAACAGTTTTATCGCTAGTGCCATCCTCAATAAATTAACCAGAGACGATATAGCTAGCAACGTTGTTTCTATCTAGTTTCCTTAACAAACTAGCTAGCTAACAGTACGCTAGATCAAGTAAACAATGGCGTCCGCGCGGTTACCTTTATCCCCACACAGTTACGCGATTGATTTATCAGTCTCCGCTCAATTTATAGAAATAAATCTTAAAAGTATTTCTTATTTTCAATTACTTATTTTACAGGATTTCAAATTCTTCACTAGGCAACAAACCTATTCGATGTTATGTCAGACGACCCGTGCAAGAATGCACTTGCGCAGTAATGTGCCCCAATACAGTGAGGTCATGTGTTGTTTTTCACATTGGTTATGATGGTTATTATCTGCCTTGGCCCTTGGCAAACTGGGGGTAAGAGGACGACGGTCAATCTGCCAAACAGTCTTGATTTCATACCTAAAATTGTCAATATATTGTATTATTTTTGAGATTGAGATATACCGAACAAAAAAATGTAAACGCAACAAGTAAAGTGTTTCATGAGCTGTAATAAAAGATCCCAGCAATTTTCCATAAGCACAAAAAGCTTATTTCTCTCAAATTGTGTGCACAAATTTGTTTACATCCCTGTTAGTGAGCATTTCTCCTTTAACAAGATAATCCATCCACCTCACAGGTGTGGCATATCAAAAAACTGATTAAACAGCATGATCATTACACAGGTGCACCTTGTGCTGGGGACAGTAAAAGGCCACTCTAAAACGTTTTGTCACACAACACAATGCCACAGATGTCTCAAGGGAGCATGCAATTGGCATGCTGACTGCAGGAATGTCCACCAGAGCTGTTCCCAGAGAATTTAATGTTAATTTCTCTATCATATGCCGTGTCCAACGTCGTTTTAGAGAATTTGGCAGTGTGTCCATCTGGCCAGCCCAGGACCTACACATCCGGCTTCTTCACCTGTCTGAGACTAGCCACCTGGACAGCTGATTAAACTGTGGGTTTGCACAACGGAAGAATTTCTGCACAAACTGTCAGAAACCGTCTGAGGGAAGCTCATCTGCGTACTCGTCGTTCTCACCAGGGTCTTGACCTGACTGCAGTTCGGCGTCGTCACCAACTTCAGTGGGTAAATGCTCACCTTCGATGGCCACTGGCACGCTGGAGAAGTGTGCTCTTCACGGAATGAATCCCGGTTTCAACTGTACCGGGCGTATGGCGTTGTGTGGGCGAGCGGTTTGCTGATGTCAATGTTGTGAACAGAGTGCCCCATGGTGGCGGTGGGGTTATGGTATGGGCAGGCATAAGCTACTGACAACGAACACAATTGCATTTTATCAATGGCAATTTAAATGCACAGAGATGCTGTGACGAGATCCTGAGGCCCATTATTGTGCCATTCATCCACCACTATCACCTCATGTTTCAGCATGATAATGCATGGCCCCATGTCGCAGGGATCTGTACACAATTCCTGGAAGCTGAAAATGTCCCAGTTCTTCCATGGCCTGCATACTCATCAGACATGTCACCCATTGAGCATGTTTGGGATGCTCTGGATCGACGTGTACGACCACGTGTTCCAGTTCCCGCCAATACCCAGCAACTGCGCACAGCCATTGAAGAGGAGTGGGACAACATTCCACAGGCCACAATCAACAGCCTTGATCAACTCTTTGCGAAGGAGATGTGTCGCGCTACATGAGGCAAATGGTGGTCACACTAGATACTGACTGGTTTTCTGATCCACGCCCCTACCTTTTAAAAAAAAGGTATCTGTGACCAACAGATGCATATATGTATTCCCAGTCATGTGAAAACAATAGATTAGGGAATTTATTTAAATTGACTGATTTCCTTATATGAACTGTAACTCAGTAAAATCTTTGAAATTGTTGCATGTTGCGTTTATATTTTTGGTCAGTGTATAAGGAGAGAAAGTCTTGAATTGCAGCCTACTCAATGACATGTAATGTAAGTTGTTGTCAATGTTGTCTGTCACTTGCATTCAAATTGTCATGCAAAAAATGATTACACAGACACAGTAAGCGTTGAAAATAGATAAACTATATTCAATACGGTCAACTTGAGTTGATTACATAGTTGTTTTTCCAGAACACATTACACCTCATGCCATAGGTTCTCCAAAACAAGTTTTCCTTTGTTTTTACTTTCATTAAAAAATTAAACATCATTTTCAAATCATTTATTACAGTATTGAATAAATGTTAAATATCACATATCTTCTTTAAGTCAGTCACTATTCCATACAAATGTCAGGCAGAGAGAAAGGTTCACAGATAAAACTGCACAAAGGACACATTGAAGAGCACCCCAATATAGAAAGATGAGGGGCACGAACACGAACACAGACACAGAAATATCATACTCCAACAAACGGACAACCAAATGATCAGATACGTTCAGACATAGACAGGAAAAGTCAGGCTTTCTTTTCACAACTTTTATAGATGGTAAATAAATAAGTAGACTGTATACACATAATCAAAAAGTGACAATTCACCTGCTGCTAGGCCAAGTCGACATTGCTCAGTTTGTTGTGAGCGTGAGCAGACCACGCAAGCAGCCACACAGGACAAGAGCAACTGTTTTGGGATAACGCGATCCAAATGTAAACCTAGACGTCCATTACAGACCATGCTAACACTCAAGGGGTTCATGCATTTGCACATAGGATGACATTTACAGCACACACATAAAACATCTGGGAGTGATATCTCATCTACAGCAATGGCAAAAGCCAGACAGTTAACTAGAAGTCATACAAAAACGGAACATTGTCTGAACATTGTAGACAGTTCTATTCAGGGAAAGGCATACCATAACCAACCCAATGACCACTGTAAATGGCCTGTAAATGTCATTCTATATATCACAACCCTGAACAAAATGACAAGATACTCGCAATGTCCATTACTATTTTTATGTAAACATGCTAATCTCACTTGATAGTCTTCAAGTGAATTAAATAAATATATGTCGGTTGTCAGAGGGCGCAACAAATACTGGAGAAAATAAGTGTTTTACTCCCACTGAGTGAGCGGAGTTGACTGCTCATCAAGATGAAAGCAAATAAGATTCAGGTTTATATTGTACATTGCAACTCTCTTTGAAGCATTGTAACAGTTCAAATGGATTGCTTCAAGGAGCTGTTGAACAATAAAATATAATTAATAAATATAAATAATGTAAATAATCTGGGAAACAGAAATGTACATGTAGGCTACAAAAACATAAGACACAGTGATTTAGGAGGAGAGAAATTAGACATCAGCTAGTGCTACATCAAATTAACTGTTAAAGGGGAAATTTGTCTTCAAATTGGACAATTAGAGAAATATCAAAATATCTCTTTATTACCTGCCTAAACCATCAGGTCTACATCTATAGTGCTTCCACCATTATCAATATCATTTGGAAATAGAAAAACGTCACTTCTGGAATTCTTTTGAAGAAGAGATATAAAGTTGGCAGTCAGGAAACACTGAGGAGGGCCAAGGTAACTGAAATCTTTGTTACTATTATGTATGTTATACAAACAACAATAACCATATTTATACATGACTATTCTTAAGTGTGCCTTCCAATTTCATTAAGTTACTATTTCAATCAATACATCTGTAGTTTTGAGGGGTCAATTTGTTTACTCACTTTATTTCCAAAATGTCTTTACTCTTTAATCCACTTTTTGCATTTGTAATATTTAAATGTTAATCATTCTCACTGGTTGTACTGACTGACAACTCTACAGTTCAACTAGAGTTCAACTATCCTGAACTCTAAAATTAAAATAAGTGGGGAAAACTCCCATACGATATAACATCTGTCTCTAGTATTGTGCAGCATATTGACTCAGAGCCTCACTGCAGTGTTCTATTCTCTCTCCATATCCATCTCAGAACACCTGGCAATACTGAGATAAACACACCTCCATTTTGTGTCAACCTGTTGTCTTCTGTTATTATACATGTTTTCTTAGCGACTCAGTAAGTCAGGTGATTGAGCCACATGTAAGGACCATGGACCGTCTTCTAAAAGTTCACTGCCCCTCCCCATCTCCCACCATCTTACTTATTCCACTTTCATCTCATTGAGATTGGGGCAGGAGTAACAAAATATGATATAGTACAGTCAAATCCAGAGTAAACACAGTATACCTAAGTGGATCTTTCAAGAAGATGTTATTTCAGTTTATATGTAACCATACACTACATGACCAAAGGTATGTGGACACCTGCTCGTCGAACATCTCATTCCAAAATCATGGGCATTAATATGGAGTCGGTCCCCCCTTTGCTGCTATAACAGCCTCCACTCTTCTGGGAAGACTTTCCACTAGATGTTGGAACGTTGCTGCGGGGACCTGCTTCCATTTAGCCACAAGAGCATTAGTGAGGTCGGGCACTGATGTTGGGCGATTGTGCAGGTCAGTCAAGTTCTTCCACACCGATCTCGACAAACCATTTCTGTATGGACCTCGCTTTGTACACGGGGGCATTGTCATGCTGAAACAAGAAAGGGCCTTCCCCAAACTGTTGCCACAAAATTGGAAGCACAGAATCATCTAGAATGCCATTCTATGCTGTAGCGTTAAGATTTCCCTTCACTGGAACTAAGAGGCCTAGCTCGAACCATGAAAAACAGCCCCAGACAATTATTCCTCCTCCACCAAACTTTACAGTTGGCACTATGCATTCGGGCAGGTAGCGTTCTCCTGGCATCCGCCAAGCCCAGATTCGTCCATCGGACTGCCAGATGGTGAAGCGTGATTCATTACTCCGGAGAACGCGTTTCCACTGCTCCAGAGTCCAATGGCAGCGAGCTTTACACCACTCCAGCCGACGCTTGGCATTGCGCATGGTGAACTTAGGCAGGTGTGCGGCTGCTCGGCCATGGAAACCCATTTCATGACGCTCCCGACAAACAGTTCTTGTGCTGACGTTGAGTGTTGCAACCAAGGACCGAAGATTTTTTATGCGCTTCAGCACTCGGCGGTCCCGTTCTGTAAGCTTGTGTGGCCTACCACTTCGCGGCTGAGCCGTTGTTGCTCCTAGACGTTTCCACTTCACAATAATAGCACTTACAGTTGACCTGGGCAGCTCTAGCAGGGCAGAAATTTGACAAACTGACTTGTTGGAAAGGTGGCATCCTATGACGGTGCCACGTTGAAAGTCACTGAGCTCTTCAGTAAGGCCATTCTACTGCCAATGTTTGTCTATGGAGATTGCATGGCGGTGTGCTCGATTTTATACACCTGTCAGCAACGGTGTATAAAGCCGAATCCACTAATTTGAAGGGGTGTCCACATACTTTTGTATATATAATGTATATTACCTCTGCCTCTCTTCTTAGCTAAGTAGTAGAGATTGCTCTTATCTTCCACTGGTTCCACATATTGCACACTAATCAATTTGGTTTATGGTGCCCACTCAAAGCATACACATATACTCAACAAAGTGCAAGACAAGTAAAATGTAACTAAGGATTAAATACTAGACTTTAAGGCATTAAATGGGTATGACGCAGAATTACTGTAGTGACGATCAGTAGTTAGCGCATAACAGTCTGTACCTGATGAGAACATGATGAGAACCCACCGGTTGAAATGTAATCTCTCCCAGTTTCACTGTTACGCAAACGGGGAGGTTTCGATTTCAAAAGGGAAGAAACCAGAATAACCAGAAGAATAGGAGCATTTGAACCAACACTGTTGGACAAGTAGGTGTACTGTAAGCCTCACTCCAAAATAAGATAACTTATATGCCATGGTCTTAAGTACTGATGGTGGTCCAGTGTTGCTGTATTTTGGGCCAATTAGCTGGGGTTGGGTTGGGCTGTTTCCAGAGCTTTACTGTAAACAGGTGAGGAGCAGAGGCAGTCTGCATGCTCTTCACAGGTCTGGCTGCAGTTTGGACCTCCTGCTTTATGTGAACCATTCTCCCATGAAATACAGAAACACTGTATTCTCATGTCACCACCCATGCATTATTATTATGTTTGTCCATGCTGGTGCCGTGCTGTCACTATTATTCTGTCATGTCATGCATCTCTACCCACTATTCCACAGCAAAGGGTTACAGCCCTCCACACCTAAAAGTTGCTCCGCTATAGTATCACAAGTATCACAAACGAACCACATGTTTTTTTCTTCACAAATATTGACTGATTTCGATTGAATGAACAACAATATAAATATCTTGGTACAGAACTCTCTTGGTCCTGAAGTCTTACACAGGTGGCCAATATCCTCACATATGATCTCGTTTGGACCAAACAAACGCTACCCTCAACCTCACCACCCCTCTCTGCTTTTACCTTTACATCCACTAAAGTACAATGAATAGTTACTGTCCACTGAGCAAGCGTGGAGCCAAAGGTATGCAGTATATTTGTATATGTAAAGTTTGGTCTTTATACCTGTATTCAGGTAAAGGATTGTTTTTGAAAAGTATATGTTAGATAGCGATACACTCTCTCTTGTAGTATCATATTTCCAGGAGATTAATGTGTCGTTTTGTGCTGTGCTTCAGTGGATAGTAACTCATCCTTGGACAGTAACATCAAATAATATTTACATCATCAATGTGCCTACATCGCTAAACCATAACTTACACAAGCTACCTCCAAAAGTCATTTTCCTGTCAAGTCGGAAAGAGGTGACTAGTTTCTGAACCACATGCATTATATCTGTTCCTATTGGCCACCCGATCCCACCATATCTGTAGAGAAGTCCCTCTGATAAATACATCTACACTCCTATAGTATACATATATTTACACCAACACAGCATTGAGAGCTTGTTTCAATGTCATGCGGAATTAACACCTCCCCTCTATAGAAAACTATAACTGCAACTCGGGGCTTTCAGTTTTGTTGTTGTTGTTTTACTCAGTATCTCCCGTTGCTAAATGTAAACATTCTACTCATTGATCAACCATTTTCATGGTGCTCTGTCATAGCGACTGAAGATGGACCCATTCCACTACTACGCAGTGGTGTAAGGTAACTAAGTAAAAAATACTTTGACTTAAAAGTTAAGTAGTTTTTGGGGTATCTGTACTCTACTTAACTATTTATATTTTTACTTTAACTTTTACTTGTACTCAATAACATTCCTAAAGAAAATATGTACTTTTTATTCCCATAGATTTTCCCCGACACCCAAAAGTACTCGTTACATTTTGAATGCTTAGGCTGGACAGCAATATGTTCCAATTCACGCACATATCAATATAACGCATTGTCATCCCTACTGGCTCTGATCTGGTGGACTCACTAAACACAAATACTGCATTTGTAAATTATGTCTGAGCTATGGAGTGTGCCCCTGGCTGTCCGTAAAAAAGAAAGAAAAAATAAAATTGTGCGGTCTGGTTTGCTTAATATACGTAATTTGATGTATAGCATTTACTTTTACTCAAGTCTGACAATATAGTACTTTTTGCACCACTGTACTTAAGTACATTTAAAACCAGATACTTTTAGAACAAGTAGTATTTTACTGGGTGACTTTTACTTGAGTCATTTTCTATTAAGGTATCTTTACTTTGACTCACGTATGATAATTGAGTACTTTTTCCATCACTGCTCGTACGTGTGTGGACTCTGTCTTTGAAAAGGAACCCCCAGTGAAAGGGAGGAGGGGTGCTGCTTTAAGGCCACACAGACATGGATTGTGTCGAGTGGCTTGAGTCTGGTTCGCCTCCCCTGCACCAATTGAAAGAGCTATGGCCATCCCTGCAAAACCCATGGCACTCTACCCTGCTTCAGTTAAAGCAGTCTAGCTGGACCCAAAACCATGTTACGCAGCCAGCTGGAATGAATAGAATGCCACTGCAACACTTAGTTTCTACACACCTGTCTGTCACTTTCTCTTTCGCTCTCCCTCTTTTCCGACATGCTGGTTTACATTCTGAACATTCTTCCTACTATGAAATCTCTCCTGTCTTACTTCCTTCATCACTTCCTTGACCAATACAATATTTTATTTTCTCTCCTTCTCTTCCTCGTTTGTCCAGTGAGTGTGTATAACATTTGAGTGTGCAATAGGAGGTTGATGTTAACTGGGTGTCTTCCAGGCTCCAGGCCATACACAACCCGTGTGGTGCCTTTGTTACAGTACTGTATGTGTATGTTTTGTCTTCGTGAGAGACCACGTGTGTGTGTTTTGCGCATGCATGTAGTTATATGTACAGTTCATGTTTCAGTATGTGTGTGTATGTGTTTTGTATGTAAATGTGTGTATATCGGGTATGTCTACAGATCCCTTAGGTATTAGTGATCCAGTGACAATGACCAGGTCCCAACCTTTGGCCTGGGCCTTGTCCTGTAGTAGGTGTGTATTATAATAACTTTAATGTATATCAATGTTTTGACTAGTAGTCCTGTCTCTGCTCTCATGTGTCCTCTAGAAGCCCTCTATGTGGCAGTAGGCCTCCAGGCTGGAGAAGAGGACGTAGAGGAACCAGAGGCCCAGGAAGAGGAGGCTGGTGATGATGCGTGCTGTCCGCGGCCCGCCCAGCTCCCCCCCGATAGAGGGCCGCCGTCGGAACAGCAGCACGCCCATGCAGATGAAGGCGAAGCTGGTGAAGAGAGTGACGGAGAAGGCCAGGGAGCCCGGGTCCACGCGGAACTCCTTGCCCTGCACCTTCCAGTAGACGGCTGCCACCGACCACGCCACCCCGATGCCCAGGAACACGTTGACCGCGTTGCTGCCCGTCACGTTGCCCACCGACGCATCGGCGTGCTGGTCCTGCGTGGCCGCCACCTTGCTGGCAAACGTGTCTGAGGGAGGAGGGGAGGGAGGTAAGGAGAGACGTGAGAGAAGTGAGAGAGATAGGTGAAGTACCTGTCATCACAGCTGTCAAGAGGCTGTGACTAGGTGATGATGAGCAGCTTTCAGCATCTTAGTCACACTGTTGTCATAACTAAGTCAACCATAGACAACACCTGTTACCGTAAACATGTTTCATTGTAGTCACACTGTGATGGAAAGTTTTGTTTTTGTGCTTTTCTAATAATACATTTCTGTGTTCTATTCATGTGTTTTTCTAATAACCGTTTTCTGTGTTCATGCAAGTGACTGAGTGAATCCTCACTATCAGTATCTGCAATTTGGCAGTACGCCCAGACCCTTGTTTTGAGAACGAAAGACATTTGTTCACATCCCTGTTAGTCAGCATTTCTCCTTTGCCAATATAATCCATCCACCTGACAGGTGTGGTATATCAAGAAGCTGATTAAACAGCATGATCATTACACAGGTGCACCTTGTGCTGGGGACAATATAAGGCCACTAAAATTTCGCAGTTTTGTCGCACAACACAATGCCACAGATGTCTCAAGTTTTGAGGGAGCATGCAATTGGCATGCTGACTGCAGGAATGTCCACCAGAGCTGTTGCCAGATAATTCCATGTTAATTTCTCTACCATTAGCCGTCTCCAACATTGTTTTAGAGAATTTGGCAGTACGTCCAACTGGCCTAACAACCGCAGACCACGTGTATGGTGTCGTGTGGGCGAGTGGTTTGCTAATGTCAACGTTGTGAACAGAGTGCCCCATGGTGGTGGTGGGGTTATGGTATGGGCAGGCATAAGCTATGGACAATGAACACAATTGCATTTTATCGATGGCAATTTGAATGCACAAAAATACTGTGACGAGATCCTGAGGCCCATCTTTTTTTAAGGTATCTGTGACCAACAGATGCATATCTGTATTCCCAGTCATGTGAAATCCATAGGTAAGGGCCTAATTTATTTATTTCAACTGACTGATTTCCTCATATGAACTGTAACTCAGAAAATCAATGAAATTGTTGCATGTTGCGTTTATATTTTTGTTCAGTATACAGTGGGGGAAAAAAGTATTTAGTCAGCCACCAATTGTGCAAGTTCTCCCACTTAAAAAGATGAGAGAGGCCTGTAATTTTCATCATAGGTACACGTCAACTATGACAGACAAATTGAGAAAAAAAAATCCAGAAAATCACATTGTAGGATTTTTTATGAATTTATTTGCAAATTATGGTGGAAAATAAGTATTTGGTCACCTACAAACAAGCAAGATTTCTGGCTCTCACAGACCTGTAACTTCTTCTTTAAGAGGCTCCTCTGTCCTCCTCTCGTTACCTGTATTAATGGCACCTGTTTGAACTTGTTATCAGTATAAAAGACACCTGTCCACAACCTCAAACAGTCACACTCCAAACTCCACTATGGCCAAGACCAAAGAGCTGTCAAAGGACACCAGAAACAAAATTGTAGACCTGCACCAGGCTGGGAAGACTGAATCTGCAATAGGTAAGCAGCTTGGTTTGAAGAAATCAACTGTGGGAGCAATTATTAGGAAATGGAAGACATACAAGACCACTGATAATCTCACTCGATCTGGGGCTCCACGCAAGATCTCACCCCGTGGGGTCAAAATGATCACAAGAACGGTGAGCAAAAATCCCAGAACCACACGGGGGGACCTAGTGAATGACCTGCAGAGAGCTGGGACCAAAGTAACAAAGCCTACCATCAGTAACACACTACGCCGCCAGGGACTCAAATCCTGCAGTGCCAGACGTGTCCCCCTGCTTAAGCCAGTACATGTCCAGGCCCATCTGAAGTTTGCTAGAGTGCATTTGGATGATCCAGAAGAGGATTGGGAGAATGTCATATGGTCAGATGAAACCAAAATAGAACTTTTTGGTAAAAACTCAACTCGTCGTGTTTGGAGGACAAAGAATGCTGAGTTGCATCCAAAGAACACCATAACTACTGTGAAGCATGGGGGTGGAAACATCATGCTTTGGGGCTGTTTTTCTGCAGAGGGACCAGGACGACTGATCCGTGTAAAGGAAAGAATGAATGGGGCCATGTATCGTGAGATTTTGAGTGAAAACCTCCTTCCATCAGCAAGGGCATTGAAGATGAAACGTGGCTGGGTCTTTCAGCATGACAATGATCCCAAACACACCGCCCGGGCAACGAAGGAGTGGCTTCGTAATAAGCATTTCAAGGTCCTGGAGTGGCCTAGCCAGTCTCCAGATCTCAACCCCATAGAACATCTTTCACTGCTCTAGAGGAGATTTGCATGGAGGAATGGGCCAAAATACCAGCAACAGTGTGTGAAAACCTTGTGAAGACTTACAGAAAACGTTTGACCTGTGTCATTGCCAACAAAGGGTATATAACAAAGTATTGAGAAACTTTTGTTATTGACCAAATACTTATTTTCCACCATAATTTGCAAATAAATTCATGAAAAATCCTACAATGTGATTTTCTGAATTTTTTTTCCTCATTTTGTCTGTCATAGTTGACGTGTACCTATGATGAAAATTACAGGCCTCTCTCATCTTTTTAAGTGGGAGAACTTGCACAATTGGTGGCTGACTAAATACTTTTCCCCCCCACTGTATATACAGTACCAGTCAAAAGTTTGGACACACCTACTCATTCAACGGTTTTTCTTTATTTTTACTATTTTTTACATTGTAGAATAATAGTGAAGACATCAAAACTATGAAATAACACATATGGAATCATGTAGTAAGCAAAAAAGTGTTAAACAAATCAAAATATATTTTATTTTTGAGATTCTTCAAATAGCCACCCTTTGCCTTGATGACAGCTTTGCACACTCTTGGCATTCTCTCAACCAGCTTCATGAAGTAGTCACCTGGAATGCATTTCAGTTAACAGGTGTGCCTTCTTAAAAGTTAATTTGTGGAATGTCTTTCCTTCTTAATGCGTTTGAGCCAATCAGTTGTGTTGTGACAAGGTAGAGGTGGTATACAGAAGATAGCCCTATTTGGTAAAATACCAAGTCCATATTATGGCAAGAACAGCTCAAATAAGCAAAGAGAAATGACAGTCCATCATTACTTTAAGACATAAAGGTCAGTCAATAAGGAACATTTCAAGAACTTTTAAAGTTTCTTCAAGTGCAGTTGCAAAAACCATCAAGCGCTATGATGAAACTGGCTCTCATGAGGACTGCCACAGGAATGGAAGACCCAGAGTTACCTCTGCTGCAGAGGATAAGTTCATTAAAGTTACCAGCCTCAGAAATTGCAGCCCAAATAAATGCTTCACAGAGTTCAAGTAACAGACACATCTCAACATAAACTATTCAGAGAGTACTGTGTGAATCAGGCTGCAAAGAAACCACTACTAAAGGACACCAATAATAAGAAGAGACCTGGTTGGGCCAAGAAACACGAGCAATGGACATTAGACCGGTGGAAATTTGTCCTTTGGTCTGGAGTCCAAATTTGAGATTTCTGGTTCCAACTGCCGTGTCTTTGTGAGACGCAGTGTGGGTGAACGGATTATCTCCACATGTGTATTTCCCACCGTAAAGCATGGAGGAGGTGTTATGGTGTGGGGGTGCTTTGCTGGTGTCTGTAATTTATTTAGAATTCAAGGCACACTTAACCAGCATGGCTACCTACAGCATTCTACAGCGATACGCCATCCCATCTGGTTTGGGCTTAGTGGGACTATCATTTGTTTTTCAACAGGACAAAGACCCAACACACCTCAAGGGCTATTTTACCAAGAAGGAGAGTGATGGAGTGCTACATCAGATGACCTGGCCCCCACAATCACCTGACCTCAACCCAATTGAGATGGTTTTGGATGAGTTGGACCGCAGAGTGAAGGAAAAGCAGCCAACAAGTGCTCAGCATATGTGGGAACTCCTTCAAGACTGTTGGAAAAGCATTCCAGGTGAAGCTGGTTGAGAGAATGCCAAGAGTTTGCAAAGCTGTCATCAAGGCAAAGGGTGGCTATTTGATAGATGAATTTGTATGTTTATGGTAATGACTAAAATTGTTCCACCCCGATACTGTATGACTGTGTAAACTGTGTTAGAGTTATAAGGTAGTAATAAACCCACTAACAGAGGAGGGGGTTAGAAACTGCTGAGACAAACATTCCAGGAGGAAGGAGACCTAGAAACTGGTTAATCATTCTATACTGTGGAAATGTGCAGGCCGCCTAAAGGTGGGCGGAGCAAAGTTCCTTTGTGTGAAGGCATATAAAAAGGGTGTGTGTGTGTTTTTGGCGGCAGAGTGCTCTCTGAATAAACATACTGATTCTTGAAGACTGGTAAAAATGTTTAATTCATTATTAAACCAGAGCCTTTGTCACGGTTTCGGCCGAGGCTGCTCCTCCTCCTGGTTCGGGCAGGCTTCGGCGTTCGCCGTCCCCGGAGTACTAGCTGCCACCGCTCTATGTTTCTGTATTTGATTGCTTTTGTCTGTCTGTCACACCTGTGTCTGTTTGGGTGTTGATTACGTGTCTTATAAGTTCCTTGTTTTGCTCTAGGGTAATTGTGTGTTGTTATTTTGTTGCCACTTTGTCTATGCTACGTGCTTGTTTTCCGTTGTGTTTCATGTTTAGTGTTTTACGCGTGTGCGTAATTTTCCCTCGTCACTTCGTGTTTTTCGAGGTCGGGGTTTTCTACTCGTGTTATTTAGACTATTAAAGTCTTGTTGGACTAACCTCTGTTTCCTGCGCTTGACTCCTCCACCACATCCACATCGGTATAGTGACAGAACAACACACCATCAGTAGGGTAAAACTAACCATCAGGTCGTCTACGAGTGATTTAGCACCAGGTTCCCCACAAACATGCGGTGCGCATCAGGAGAGGGGCGACAACTCATCCGGCCGCTCCCCAGCCCTGTCACGAACGGCTCTACTCACCTGCCAAAAGAGGCAGGCTATCCCGGGCCAACCGAAGATCCGCGGCGCTACGGTATCGTTACGTTTAGGGGGGATTCTGACTTAGAGGCGTTCAGTCATAATCCCACAGATGGTAGCTTCGCACCATTGGCTCCTCAGCCAAGCACATACACCAAATGTCTGAACCTGCGGTTCCTCTCGTACTGAGCAGGATTACTATTGCAACAACACATCATCAGTAGGGTAGTCCTCCTCTCTCAGCACCGGAACCCAGTGGCATTCGGCTCTCGCTCCCGAGGGCATATGACGGTTCTGCAGCCGGGTGTCAGGGATTCCTCCTGCAGGTGGAACTTTACCTTGCCACCATACACCCGGCGCCCTCGGGATACGAGAGCGTCTCCGCCCTCATCTCCTGTCTCTCCGGCAAGGCGTTGGAGTGGGCCAACGCCGAATGGAGGGGAATAGATGCCGCAACCATCACCTACGCGGAGTTCTCCCGCCACTTCAGGGCTGTGTTCGATCATCCACCTGAGGGGAAAGCGGCGGGAGAGCGTCTATTCCACCTCCGACAGGGGAAGAGGAGCGCACAGGAGTTCGCACTGGAGTTCCGGACACTAGCGGCGGATGCGGGGTGGAATGAGAGGGCCCTCATCGACCAGTACCGGTGTAGTCTACGAGAGGACGTTCGTCGGGAGCTGGCCTGCAGGGACACCAACCTGTCGTTTGACCAGTTGGTGGACATTTCCATCCGTCTGGACACCCTGCTGGCTACCTGCGGACATCCCGAGTGGGGGTCGTCCAGTCCACCCTCCAGCACCCCCGAGCCGATTCCCATGGAGCTCGGGGGTGCTGGCGCTAGAGAGAGGAGGAGAGGGAACCCGAGGGGGGCCATCCCCTGCACCACCTGCGGTCGTGGAGGACACACTGCGGCCAGGTGCTGGGGAGGGTCTCCTGGGAGAGGTGACAACAGGCCACGCACTGGGGAGTCATTTCAGGTGAGTAGGCGCCCCACTTACCCAGAGCTCTCTGTTGGTCACATGAGTATTCCTGTGAGGTTTCCACAGGTGGCACCTCATTCCCAGCATAAGGCGCTAGTAGATTCAGGCGCAGCTGGGAACTTTATTGATCGGGCATTTTGTAGTAGGTTAGGAATTCCCCTTCGGCCGGTAGAAGCTCCATTTCCTGTCCACGCCTTAGACAGCCGGCCGTTGGGGTCGGGCCTGATCAGGGAGGTCACAGCACCACTGACGATGACGACGCAGGGGGGTCATGAGGAGATCATTCAGTTTTATCTGATTGACTCTCCTGCGTACCCCGTGGTGTTGGGCCTTCCCTGGTTAAGCACCCATGATCCTACCATAGCGTGGCAACAGAGGGCTCTTATGGAGTGGTCTGCCCAGTGTGTAGGGAGATGTCTAGGTGTTTCCGTAGGGGCGACCTCGGTAGAGAGTCCGAACCAAGTGCCCGCACTGCGCATTCCCCCCGAGTATGAGGATTTAGCACTCGTGTTTAGCAAATCGAGGGCAACACGGCTACCTCCTCATAGACAGGGGGACTGTGCGATAAATCTCCAAACAGGAGCGGCTCTTCCACGGAGTCATGTGTATCCCCTGTCTCAAGAGGAAACAGCGGCTATGGAGACATACATAGCCGAGTCCTTGGCACAGGGATACATACGGTCCTCTACTTCCCCAGTCTCCTCGAGTTTCTTCTTTGTGAAGAAGAAGGACGGGGGATTGCGCCCGTGTATTGATTATCGTAGTCTCAATCAGATCACAGTTAAATACAGCTACCCACTTCCACTGATTGCGACGATGACGGAATCATTACGCGGAGCGCGGTTCTTCACAAAGTTGGATCTCAGGAGCGCGTACAATCTGGTGCGCATTAGGGAGGGGGATGAATGGAAGACAGCATTTAGCACCACCTCGGGTCATTACGAGTATCTCGTCATGCCATACGGGTTAATGAATGCTCCTTCAGTCTTCCAATCCTTTGTTGACGAGATTTTCCGGGACATGCATGGGCAGGGGGTAGTAGTTTACATCGACGACATCCTAGTGTACTCTGCTACTCGAGCCGAGCATGTAGCCCAGGTGCGCCGAGTGTTGAGAAGACTGTTGGAGCATGACTTGTATGTCAAGGCAGAGAAATGCCTGTTCTTCCAGGAGTCCGTCTCCTTTTTGGGTTATCGGTTGTCCGAGTCTGGTGTGGAGATAGAGGTAGACCGGGTATCGGCCGTGCGTAATTGGCAGACTCCAACCACTGTAAAAGAGGTGCAGCAGTTCTTGGGTTTTGCTAATTACTACCGGAGGTTTATTCGGGGTTTTGGACAGGTTGCAGCTCCCATTACGTCCCTGCTAAAGGGGGGTCCGGTTCGTTTGCAGTGGTCGGCTGAGGCGGACAGGGCATTTGTCAAACTGAAGAACCTGTTCACCTCGGCTCCGGTGCTGGCGCATCCGGATCCCTCTTTACCATTCCAGGTTGAGGTAGACGCGTCCGAGACCGGTATTGGGGCAGTCCTGTCACAACGGTCCAGCGCGCCACCTAAACTCCGCCCCTGTGCTTTCTACTCTAAGAAGCTCAGCTCGGCGGAGCGCAACTATGATGTTGGGGACAGGGAGCTGTTAGCCGTAGTCCAAGCCCTAAAGGTGTGGAGGCATTGGCTTGAGGGGGCTCAACACCCTTTCCTCATTCTGACTGATCACCGTAACCTGGAGTACATCCGGGCAGCTAGGAGATTGAACCCTCGTCAGGCTAGGTGGAATATGTTCCTAACCCGGTTTGTTTTTAAGATCACATACATCCCAGGGTCCCAGAATGGTAAGGCAGACGCCCTGTCCCGGCGGTATGACACGGAGGAGAGGTCCAACGAGCCTACTTCCATATTGCCGGAATCTTGTTTGGTGGCTCCGGTGGTATGGGAGGTCGATGCGGAAATCGAGCGGGCACTGCGTACCGACCCTACTCCCCCCGAGTGTCCTGTGGGGCGGACGTACGTTCCGCTCGAGGTCCGTGATCGTCTTATTTATTGGGCTCATACATCACCCTCCTCTGGACATCCAGGTATTGGCCGGACCGTGCACTGTCTTAGCATGAAATACTGGTGGCCAACGTTAGCTAGGGATGTGAGGGTTTATGTCTCCTCCTGCTCGGTGTGTGCCCAGTGTAAGGCGCCTAGACATTTGCCCAGGGGTAAGCTACATCCCCTGCCCGTTCCACAACGACCATGGTCCCACCTAACGGTGGATTTCGTAACAGACCTACCCCCCTCCCAGGGGAATACCACCATATTGGTCGTTGTGGATCGGTTTTCCAAGGCCTGTCGTCTCCTTCCCATGCCGGGTCTCCCTACTGCCCTACAAACCGCTGAGGCCCTATTTACCCATGTGTTCCGGCACTATGGGGTCCCCGAGGATATAGTGTCTGACCGAGGTCCCCAGTTCACTTCCAGAGTTTGGGGAGCGTTCATGGAACGGTTGGGGGTCTCGGTAAGCCTTACCTCGGGGTACCACCCAGAGAGTAATGGGCAGGTGGAACGTGTCAACCAGGATGTGGGTAGGTTTTTGAGGTCCTATTGCCGGGACCGGCCGGAGGAGTGGTCGAGGTTCATCCCCTGGGCAGAGATGGCCCAGAACTCTCTCCGCCACTCCTCCACCAACTTAACACCTTTCCAGTGTGTTTTAGGTTATCAGCCGGTCCTGGCACCGTGGCACGAGAGCCAGATCGAGGCCCCTGCGGTGGACGAGTGGATTCGGCGCTCGGAGGAGACGTGGGACGCTGCCCATGTCCATCTGCAGCGTGCCATCCGTCAACAAAAGGCGAGCGCCGATCGCCACCGCAGTGAGGGACCGGTGTACGCACCGGGAGATCGAGTCTGGCTCTCGACTCGAAACCTGCCCCTCCGCCTGCCCTGCCGGAAGCTGGGTCGGCGGTTTGTGGGGCCCTTCAAAGTCCTGAGAAGATTGAACGAGGTGTGTTACAGGTTACAACTGCCAATTGAGTATAAAAATATTAACCCCTCGTTCCATGTGTCTCTTCTCAGGTCGGTGGTAGCTGGCCCACTCCAAGAAGATGAGATAGGAGAGACCCCTCCGCCCCCTTTGGACATCGAGGGGGCCCCGGCGTACAGGGTCCGGACCATCTTGGACTCGAGGCGCCTGAGGAGTGGTCTCCAGTATCTCGTGGAGTGGGAGGGGTACGGTCCGGAGGAACGGTGCTGGGTGCCCAGGAGGGACATACTCGATCCATCCCTCCTGACTGAGTTTCACCGTGGGCATCCCACACGCCCGGGTCCGCGTCCTCCTGGCCGTCCCCGAGGCCGGTGTCGGCGCGCGGCTGGAGCCGCGCGTCAAGGGGGGGGTACTGTCACGGTTTCGGCCGAGGCTGCTCCTCCTCCTGGTTCGGGCAGGCTTCGGCGTTCGCCGTCCCCAGAGTACTAGCTGCCACCGCTCTATGTTTCTGTATTTGATTGCTTTTGTCTGTCTGTCACACCTGTGTCTGTTTGGGTGTTGATTACGTGTCTTATAAGTTCCTTGTTTTGCTCTAGGGTAATTGTGTGTTGTTATTTTGTTGCCACTTTGTCTATGCTACGTGCTTTTGTTTTCCGTTGTGTTTCATGTTTAGTGTTTTACGCGTGTGCGTAATTTTCCCACGTCACTTCGTGTTTTTCGAGGTCGGGGTTTTCTACTCGTGTTATTTAGACTATTAAAGTCTTGTTGGACTAACCTCTGTTTCCTGCGCTTGACTCCACCACATCCACATCGGTATAGTGACAGCCTTACACCCTTTGGGAATTATTCAAAGCTTAGTAATGATTAGAGATAGAAATTCTCGTGACACTATTTGAAGAATCTCAAATATAAAATATATTTTGATTTGTTTAACACTTTTTTGTTTACTACATGATTCCATTTGTGTTATTTCATAGTTTTGATGTCTTCACTATTATTCTACAATGTAAAAAAAAAATTAAATAAAGAAAAATCCTTGAATGAGTAGGTGTGTCCAAACTTTTGACTTGTAGTGAATATCATCTCTCACCAGGAATGGAGGTACCCAGAGCCACAAACACCACGGCAGTGACAGTGTCTCTGAGGCCCACGGTGCAGCCGAAGTGGGAGGCTAGGTCCCCAATGATGGCAGTCAGGATGCCGATGACTGAGATGGACACGAAGAAGCAGGCCCAGCCATTCCAGTACTCGGTGGGCGGAACGAAGGCGAACAGAACCTTCCAGAACACCGTCAGGAAGTGCATGACGTAGTCATAGCAGGATGGCAGACGCTCCTCACGCCCCTCCTCGTCATCGTCATCACCATCACCTGGGACACAGTAAAACATAAGAGACACATACACAAACACACCCATGCACTCATACACAGGTGCACACCAGTGGTGTTTGTGCCATTTAAGATGAGGGAGGACAATAAATAATTTTATGAGCATGGCCTTATATCTATTACAGCATATTGGATGACTGTCATTCATATTCCATTCACCCAGCTCAACGTAACATCGATAGGTTTAGGCTACTACATGATACTCAACTTTTCCCTATACCCATCATGAGATTGCTACAACCTAGCCTATGAAAGTTTACAACCTAGATGTACAGGTCGAGAGAAAAATTAGATTAATCAAAGTGACAGACAGTGACACATTCAGTACCGCCTTGCACACTAATGCTTGCATCTAGCTGATCTAGGGTGTATTGATTAGTCCAACAGTTGCAAACGACAGTTTATATTGGACAATTTCAGGTATGTTTATCCCCGTTTCGTTCCATTTGCTTCTGTTTAAGAAACATTTTTCAACAGAATCGGTGGAATGAATACACTCATGATCACACGCAAACACAGTTCACTTTCATAGCAGCCACATACAAACAGCATGATCACTTTGCTCGTTGTATATTCCTTCTCACATCTACGCACTCTCCTCCTCTCACCTTTTCCCTTCGCTTGTGGACTTCAGTGCACAACACATCAGCTGTCTGTGACCAGGCAAAAAAAACTTTCCAAGCCAAACCTTCATATCATAAAAGCTAACCGCTACACACAGCCTACATAATTGTCACCAAATTAGCTAACGGAACATAGTCAACATAGCTACTAGAACTAACGCGTTAATAAACCCGCTACAATCATGCAGTACAGTGTACAGTCAGCAAGCAGTTTAGCAGTTACACCAGTGGGCCCCGGTGGCAATAAATTAATCAAACCAAAAGCTTACCTTGACTTGGAAGAGTTCGTGTTGGATAGCCAAGACAGCTAGCTAACATAGCATCCCTCTTTGTTTGAGCTGGGTGTTTGAGTAGGCTAAACTAGCTTGCTGCATTCGCTAGCTAAGTAAGTGAAAGTGAATAAAAAATACAACGAAATATAGCTAGCTCTCTATCTCTCTCTCGCTCTCTCTCTCTCGCTTCTCCTTCATTTTTGAAAAAAATAATTTGCTGTTGAACTATTATCTTTCTCTCTCTTTGAGTCAACTACTCACCACATTTTATGCAGTGCTAGCTGTAGCTTATGCTTTCAGTACTAGATTCATTCTCTGATTCTTTGATTGGGTGGACAACATGTCAGTTCATGCTGCAAGAGCTCTGATAGGTTGGAGGACGTCCTCCGGAAGTTGCCATTATTACTGTGTAACTAGCTGTCCTCCAGCTACACTATGGTGCTACCCTACAGAGTGCTGTTGAGGTTACTGTGGACCACTGCAAAACAGTGTGTTTGAATCAATTGTTTGGTGACATGTGAGTATATTTATAGTATAATATTATCTAAAAAGGATAACGTTTTTAATGCTTCATTATTTTTATTTTTATTAAATTCACTCAGGAGGATGGTCCTCCCCTTCCTCTTCTGAGGAGCCTTCACTGGCGCACACACACACACACACACACACACACACACACACACACACACACGCACACACACACACACACGCACACACACACGCGCACGCGCACACACACACACACACACGCACACCCACCACGTTTTGTGTATTACTTTGTGTATTTTTGGATTACGGTGAGACATGTTTGTCTGTAATGAATATAACTGTCCACCAGGGAGCGCTATTACACCAGACACAGACATCTCTCCCATTATCTCAACACTGTGGAAGAAAGCTTTGCTTTCTAAAGTCACTATTACATTTTATAATAGATATTACCAACATAAATATTACAGAAACCTTGTTATATGAAGTCTGATGGTTTGCAATTATCACCTTTCAAACAAGTTATTTCCTGTTATAATGAGGTTCCGAAATGAAGGGACTGTGTCCTCACATGTTACATGTCACACTTAACAAGCAAGCTAACACTCACTTCCTAAATGAAAAGCTTGGCTGCTCTTTGGAAGAAGAATAAAGGACTCCAAATATCTGATGTAATTATGGCTCTGGACAAAAAGCCCTCAGACCGCTATTCAATGCATGAGCGAGTAATTACATTCATAAAGCAGCTGTAAAGTCCTTCATTATGGCTCTAGTCAGTGTATGTGTATAATACAATGTTAACAGTGAGACTCACCTTATTCATCTTTCTCTCACTCAATAGAAATCACACACACGCACACAAACACACACGCACGCACGCACACACACACACACAAAAAAAACAAAAGCTGACCTGCGCTGACAGTCACAGCTTCCACGAACTGCTCCCTCCAGGAGTGAGTGCCAATCACAAGAGCCAAGTTGGTCTTCTTAATGAGCTTGTCAACGGTGCTCTGCCAATCACAAACAAAGAGGGCATTGTCAACGTCCTATTATAGAGAAGAACGCAAACTCATTTGTGTGACCGGAACTCTAATGAAGAACGCCTAGAAGAGTTAGAGACAGTGGCATCGTTACCATGAGAAGTGCAGTAATATTTGGTATTTTATTAGGATCCCCATTAGCTGTTGCGATAGCAGCAGCTACTCTTTCTGGGGTCCATTTCTGGGGTCATATGAATTCTCAATAGCAGTATTTGGTTTCACTGTAACCACTCACACACACACACACACACGATGCCACATCTGTATATAAGGACACTCCTCCCAAGCAAGCACAGCAAACCACATGCTGAGTCCTGGGATCCACTCAGACAGTAAAGGAAAGCATCATATCCAGCACTCAAGTCCGACTGTACCAAACTGTAACTTCCTCCTACTCAATCAAACCAATAAAACCATTCTATGAAGCACCCTAGCTAAACCCAACTGGATAGGAGGTTTCATTGGATAGAAAGGTCTCACCACTGTGGGTAAACCTCTGCAAGACTGGGGACTATAGGCGATGGACATCAGCCTTTAGAAAACTGGGAAATACTGTTATATTTAATAATGAGTATGGTTACATGCACACAATAATATGATTATATATATATGATTAATATAATAGTTTCTTTAAAATATTTACATGCTTTGCAAGAAGAACGATTTTCTGAATAATCATGTTTAAGGCTACCTGATGTCAGGCTACCTGATGGGGTAAATAAACGTTCTACCACAGAAGCCAGGTTATAAATGCGTAGATGAAATGCACCGCTAGAACAATGATTAAGTTCACATGTCCTAATAATTGGAAAGATTGCTCAGTGTTTAATCGGTGTATGTTTACTTCGATTTGACATCACACCGGATGAAGATAAACAGAGTAAGTGTTTACATGACTATTGCCATTGTCGGCCTACTACCATAATCAGTTTAATATCGAATTATTAGTGCACATGTAAACCAGTGGATGCTGGTGGGAGGAGCTATAGGAGGACGGGCTCATTGTAATGGCTGGAATGGAAGCAATGGAACAGAGTCAAACATGTGGTTTCCATATGTTTGACCTGTTTGATAAGATTCGATTTATTCCATTCCAGCCATTACAATGAGCCCACCCTCCTATAGCTCCCCCCACCAGCCTCCACTGATGTGAAAGTACTCTTTGACTGCCATGATATAGGAGCTGCCTGGGCATACAGTATGTGATGCTCAGCGGTAGTAGTGTTTACTTCTTGTTTTCTAAATGTGGAAACGTCATCACCTGTGTAAACATTTCTCACTGGTCTTTTTTGTGTTTTTTTGCGCATATCCATTCACCCATCCATAGAGCAAACAATGCTATTAAATTATGTGACATTGATCTAGGATTTCATAAAGCCAAGTTCCAGTCATTGAAATTACTTGAGAGTTCAATTACCTGTTGTGTTTGTTTTGTGCTACTACAAATGATGAGTGACAAGCACAATCTTATTGTAAATAATAAATTAATCTTTATCAAGTCAAAAGAGGCACACGGACTGAGTGGATTAAATCCCTAGGCATGGTGATATAGGACTTCAATGAGCTAGCTGTCATCCGTCACAACCGTTGGTTCACTTGATGAAAAATTGATTAATCAATTAGCTTAAACACCAACCCTTCTGAGGACAGACACTGAGCACAGTGGAGGGTCGTTCCACCTCAAAAAATCCATTGCAAGTCGATGGTACCTATATTAGCATTTTCACGCTTCATGCCCAAATCATCCTAAAGTATCTAAAAATGGATTGTGTAACTCAATAATGTTACTTATAGATTATTTGGATACGAAGCGTGAAAATGTTAATATTGGTACCATTAACTTGCATTGGATTTTTTGAAGTGGAACGACCCTCCACTGTGCTCAATGTCTGTCCTCAGAATGGTTGGTGTTAATCCACTGTGTGGCTCTGGGGCTGTATGTTATCTTGGATCAGTTTTGCCTAGTAGATAACAATGAATAAGATGATATGGACATGATGGAACTGATCCTAGATCCTGAGATGCTTGATACATATACTGAGCTCTGATGTGGCCAATAGAGTGAAGCAGGGGAGAAGAGGGGCTACATACCTTGAACTCATAAGACTCCTCAATGACCACTTCCAGCCGGCTGTGCTCTCCCAAGATGGGCTTTCCCATCTCTGCAATGCGCCTCGCCTCCTCCTTCTCTGCACTCATCTGGCCATCAGGATCCTCTAAGAGATAGAAGGAGAGAGGAGGGATGAGATAGATAGAACAGTGAAGGGGGTGAGAGAGGAGAGGGGGGTGAGGGAAGAGATAGAGAGAGAAATTGTAACTCAAACATGCCAACATGCCTCACAAATAGATCTTTCAAGGCCAGAGTCCTTTCAATAATTGAGTTTGAGTCAGCATTATCTCTTCTTCATACAGTATATCACTCATGTGTATTAGCCCATGTATGTGGAGACGTGTGTGAGTGGGGGAGGGAGACAGTCAGAGAGAAGGAGAGATGAGAGGTTGGTGGTGAATGTGTGGGTGTGATGGGGAAGCAAGAGGGAAAAAGAGAAGAGATAAGGAGAGATTAGTGGGGTAGATTCATGAGAAGATGAAAGTAGGACTGGGAGATGTAACTTTGTAATTTTGTTAGAGAAAGAAATGGAGAAAGAAACAGACAGAAGGTGAGTGGAAATTAGGGTAGATTTATGCTGACTTGAGGTGGGCAGAGACCAATGTTCCAATAGTGTGATTTAGTGGCTGTCAATCAAATATTCTTGAGGTGGACCAATAGGGCCATCAGAAAGCCCCATCTAAAATAACACCTCAAGCACACTATAAACAGCTGGGCTAAACCCATTCTCCCTGCTTCCATTCAGCATCATATTCCCTGTCTACTTATAGCATATAATTACTAATCCTTTCATTGGAGGGACAACAAAGACGGTGAGCCGCGAAGACGCACAGGAAGCTTTGTTTGTGTGTCATCGTCGCCGCGTGGTGAGTGGGCAGATATTATTCCTCTTTTAGTTCCTCTCCTCTGCCTTCAAAGCACAAGCTGTAATTATGGAAGGAGTAGAGCGCTGCCAGGCACCACATGGCAACTGTCCCACTGTACTCCCCCAAAGCTCCAGCTCTTTCACCGTGTTGCTCTAACAGGGTTACACCAGGGATCCTAATAAATACTAAATACTAATACTAAATACTAATACACTCTAATGATGATGACGTATACTGCTGGTCTGCGGTTACTGTGGGTACATTACTGCATCGTCAGCTCAGGGCCCATATTCACAAAGCATCTCAGAGTAGGAATGCTGATCTAGGATCAGGCCCCCCTGTTCATATAACCTTATTCATTATGATCTAAACTGCAAAACTGATTCTAGATCAGCACTCCTACTCTGAGACGCTTTATGAATATGGACCCTGATTGGGTAGGGCTCTTCAACACCTCCTTAAGATGTGTATTCGAATAAAGTGTGGCATGGGACACTGTTAGATTACTGTAGAACAACAGTATAATATTTATCCAAGAGAGGACAGTTGAGCGAGATATATCTATATAATATTTATCCAGGGATGGATACAAATCGATGTAAGAGTGATGCATTTTATGGAGCGATCAGGTCCTCTTAAGGTTCCTTGGAGAACTCTTGCCCGATAAAGAACCTTTGAGTTAAGTTTGGGGTTCTTGACGTGGCATCTACGGTTCTTCAGAATTCTAAAAGGTTCTTGAAATGTATGGAAGCCTGCAGACGTGTCCCTTTCATAGCATACAGGAAATTGGCCAGTGTTAACTAGTGTTGATTAAAGAGTTAAATGAACACTGTAAAGAGTTAAATTAACACCCAGTGGTGTAAAAGAACCCCAGTGTTGGTGTTAATAACCAGAGTTGAACCAAAACCACATCCTTTATTATCATATTTCCCAGCATGCTCTATTGCAGGTTGATTTTTAGAATTGTTTGTTTCAATATCTATGTTTTTGCATGTACATTGATTGATTCATTAAAAGGTAGACTCGGCGATATGATGTAGATGCAGAAAGTAAACAGCATAGTGGGTCAATTTCCGCAACAACTAAGAGCGTAAAGCGCAAGGCTCAATTTATCCGCTTGTCCAGTGGCTCCCACGCTGTGAAAGAGCGTGAAGCGAACCCGTGCACATGTGCAGATACTCTGTGTGACTGTGTGAGAGTAAAGTCTTGCATCTCACTCATCTCAATATCTGCTGTGCTGCTTGTGGCAACATCATTTTTGCTAAGTCCACCTTGGTGGTCCTCTGTAGCTCAATTGGTAGAGCATGGCGCTTGTAACGCCAGCGTAGTGGGTTCGATCCCCGGTACCACCCATACGTAAAAATGTATGCGCACATGACTGTATAATATAAATAACATACTTTTTTCTAAACTATTCCAATCTGTTACTTGGATTTATTGCACCCGATACTGAAATGGTTGTTCCAGTTTAGATGTTTAAGGTAGTCTAATATCTTAGTCTTCCCAACCCTGGCAGTCATTCTGAAAGCAGGTTGTGGGTGAATAAAATTCAAAATGTTGGATATCCCCACTTTGGCTGGATTCCAATTGGAATTACACATCACTTTGCAAGCCAAGATTAGGGTAAAACTAGGCCCTCAGAAGAAGGCCTTATGAAATATGTATTGTATTGTCTTGTCTTAAAGAATGTAATTTTAATTACAACGTATTCACTTAGGATCTTACTTGATGAAAGCAACAGGACTAAAAAAAAATGAATTCAACAATCATGTCTCTGTCACTAGCAAACACAGTCATGGGTGGTACTGGTAACTCTAACATTCACTCAAAAGGCACCCTGGGAAATATGCAAATAAGGCTTAAAACTCTACAGCAGGGCTATTCAATTCTGGTCCTGGAGGGCCGAAACATTTCTGGTTTGGGATTTTTGTATGGTTCTTCAAAGAGCCATCCCATTTATGGTTCTTCATAGACCCTTAAATTGATGTTGTTCTATAGTGTACCAACTCATGTTTGCTGTTGTTTTTATGGATGATTCTGAACCTAAACCAATTCCCCCCTTGGGCCTTTAGGGGTAATAACATTTTCTATGTCTGCTGTTTCTAGGCTGGTTATGTGAAGCAAGTTGCTGATGGTCTTACCTTGGTTGAGCAGAAGGGCTAGAAGAAAGAACAGAACAGTCAGTACAGTACAAGTCAAAGTGCAGTATGACATGCTATCACACCATTACACTTCCCTGGCCTTGTGAGATTTCACCAAGTAAGAGCTCTGATGTCACGACGGCCATTGTGAACTCTCTTCTAAGTGCCTCAGTTCAGTAAAACATGTTATTTTCTTGAAACCTCTCTCTCTCTCTCTCTCTCTCTCTCTCTCTCTCTCTCTCTCTCTCTCTCTCTCTCTCTCTCTCTCTCTCTCTCTCTCTCTCTCTCTCTCTCTCTCTCTCTCTCTCTCTCTCTCTCTCTCTCTCTCTCTCTCTCTCTCTCTCTCTCTCTCTCTCTCTCTCTCTCTCTCTCTCTCTCTCTCTCTCTCTCTCTCTCTCTCTCTCTCTCTCTCTCTCTCTCTCTCTCTCTCTCTCTCTCTCTCTCTCATATCACACCTGTTGTGGTCCTCTGTAGCTCAATTGGTAGAGCATGGCGCTTGTAATGCCAGGGTAGTGGGTTCGATCCCCGGGACCACCAATACGTAAAAATGTATGCGCACATGACTGTAAGTCGCTTTAGATAAAAGCGTCTGCTAAATGGCATATTATTACTACTGGAGACTGAGAGAGAGTGCTAGGTCAACCTGGCTGGCATGGTTCACTTAGGTTCAGCTGATATTGGGAAAATGGTAAGGAGAATAGGACACATAACACACACTCACAAATACACACACATTCAAACGCACACGCACTCACACACTACAAGTACACACACCTGAGATTCCCCTCTTCAGCCAGCGCGGTTCCTCTAGTACGATGAAGAAGTTCTCCTTTTTCTCATACTCCTCATCATCAATGATCCTCACCTGCAGGGTCTGACTGCACACACCGACACACACACACACACAGGTCAGTATCAGAGGTCAACATCTCTGAGGTCAACACACACAATCTTATCCTTAATGTAGAGCCACAAGGCTCTCTTTCCAGCACGATGAGCTAACCGTACTCCACGTACAGCCATCGTGCAAAAGGCAGGGAGGGGAGCCGCACAAAGCCAGACAAACGATGGCTTCCTCCCCGGTGCCGCCCCAGACATATTAACAGGCACAGCTTGTACTTAAATCACTACAGAGGGCCCACGTCAATATTTGATCACTCCACGGCTGAATAATTCAGATGCAGACATGCACACCAGGCAGTGAGGGGACGCCCAGGGGTCTGCAACACAGAGGGGCGTCACCCCTGCTGTATATCATCCCCTATTACTGTGACCCAATCCTCAACCACTGCTCCAACCCCCATCCTAGCTCCTTCCATCCTGTGATTCTACCTACTGTACTACCTTCTATAGGTCCTTTACTGTACCTACTACTGTACAACCTTAGCCTCAGCCTCTCTTGGGGACCCCACTGGCCCTAACCCATTGGGTCCACTGCATCCCGTCAGCTTTTACACAGGCTGATGCGGAGTGGCTGATGAAAAGAGGAAATAGGAGGAGATGAAGGGGAGGAGGAGAGGAGGGGGAATATTATGCACATTAGTCCTGAAAATGTCACCACAGCAACAGTCTACCTGTTGGCAGAGCAAGCATAAACAAGCGATGAGAGAGAAACAAAGAAACAAAGAAACAAAGAGAGGGAGAAGAGAGAAAGAGGGAGAAGAGAGAGATACAGATACAGGATCTTAATTTGAGCCAGTTTGCTACAGCAGGAAAACAATCTTGCAGCAACAGGAAATGTGAATTATTATTTGAATTATAATTAATGGACATTTTTGTAGGGGTTGATAAATATTTTTTTGAGAATCAAGTCTGAAATTTCAAAGTGGAAATTACAAACTTCAGAAACCTTGTTCTCCTGCAACAATGTGATCAAATTAAGATCCTACATCTGTAGATACAGGAAGACGAGAGGCTGAAAGAGAGAGAGAGAGAGAGAGAGAGAGTGAGAGAGAGAGAGAGAGAGCGAGAGAGAAAGAAAGAAAGAAAGAAAGAAAGAAAGAAAGAAAGAAAGAAAGAAAGAAAGAAAGAAAGAAAGAAAGAAAGAAAGAAAGAAAGAAAGAAAGAAAGAAAGAAAAGAGCAAGAGAAAGAAAATAAAGAATGAGAGACAAAAGAGAAAGAGGAAGAAGGGAAGGATGGATACAGCAAGATGACAGTGAAATTAGAGATGAATGAGAAATAAACAAGATGTTCAAATTACCATTACTGTGCAGATTTGTGGCGAGAGAGAAAGAGAACCAGAAAGAGATCAGACTGAGACATGAATACAGATAGCGTGGTAATTTAGCATGGTGTAGCCTACTTTAAGCCAGCAACACATAGCAGTGTGAATACAGGATTGGTTATGAATTGAGCACAAACACTCAAGCCATTGATGAGCTAAAGCTCCCACCCAGTTGGCCTTGATGAATAATGGAGAACAGTGTCTGGCATGGAGTAGGGAGAGGGGAGGGGGAGGGAGGGGGAGGGAGAGAGAGAGAATGAGGGAGTAGGGGAGAGTAAGAAAAGAGGGAGGGGAGGAGAGTGGAATGGAAAAAGAGGAAGATAGATGGAAAAAGGAGAGTGGATGAAATGGAAGCAACCAATAAACAAATAGAGTAGATGTGTAGAAGTAGGGTAGGGAGTCTGTCTGTCTGTCTGTCTGTCTGTCTGTCTGTCTGTCTGTCTGTCTGTCTGTCTGTCTGTCTGTCTGTCTGTCTGTCTGTCTGTCTGTCTGTCTGTCTGTCTGTCTGTCTGTCTGTCTGTCTGTCTGTCTGTCTGTCTGTCTGTCTGCCTGCCTGCCTGCCTGCCTGCCTGCCTTTCTGCCTTTCTGCCTTTCTGCCTTTCTGTCCGTCCATCACTACTCACGTTGTCTGGTCGTTGGAGAACTCCAGCTCTCCCTGAGTGTCCTCGTAGTCCACGCCGCCTCCCTTCGCCGTGCCCGCCTCCGTGTGATAGGGCAGGATCACTGTGCCGCGGGCACCCGAGTTCCGCACCACTGTGATCTCCATGGTACCAACGCTCTCGCTGACGCGCACCAGCCGATCACGGAATGTGAAGATGCCAGCATGGTCATCGTCCAGGATGGTCACCATGGTGACCAGTGGCTCCACCAGACGGCCCTTGGGTCCCGCACCTGGCTCATCACTCTCGAACATCCCCTCAGCGTCACCGATGCGCAGGTTGAGCAGCCGCACGAAAAAGTGCTCGTCCTCCTCGAAGATGTCATCATCGATGATGCCGACCTGGGAAAGGTGTAGGATGGAGGGAGGAGGGGTGGAGATGGAAAGTGACAGCTGTTATAGACCATAAACGCTTGAGACATGCATCAAATCAACCACACTGATGGTCATAGACATGGGACACAAGGGGATTGATTGTTGTAGTCACTCATTCATGACTAATGGTTGACTAGCTACTGTTATGAAATAACGCAATTGAGTTGTTTCCTAACTCTCTCTCTTTCTATCGCTCTCTTCACATTTCTTGTTTTCTCCCTTTCCTCATCATCCCTCCTGCTATCCAGAAATACACATTATCTTTGTCCTCTGTCTAAGTGTGAACATGAAATGACATGAAAACTATGAGTTCAAAGAGGGAAACATCCTCTCCAAGGACAAAATACTTCAAAGCCCACTTCCTCCTTTTTTCACCGTCTCTCCCCTCTCCCACGTCATGTTCACTGTCAGTCAGGATGAAGAGGCAGACTTTAATGTGCTCTAGCTTCCAGAAGACTCTCCAGCTCTACTGGCTCCTCAAAGACAATATGAGACAGTTGATCCGGGACAGAGAGGACTCTGGCAGGTGCTAATTCAGAGAGTACTCGGTTTCTGCTGCTGTTTTCTGCTCCTTCCATTATGTGACGTCCTGATCTGTCCACGACAAGCAGGTCTAACGACCTAGCTGGGGATCTTCTAGGCAGCACAGTTGTGCAACGCTTCTTGCTATAATTGATTGGAACTGTATGTTACTGTTCCCTTTCCTCCCCTTCCACTGATCCCTCACCTTGATCTCCTTGCAGGTCTCTCCAGGTTTGAACACCAGCGTTCCCTCACTGTACTCGTAGTCGGACCCGGCGTTGGCCGAGCCGTCCTCGGTCCTGTAGTCCACGTAGAAGGTGCTCTCCCCCAGGCCCCCTTGACACACCACAGCCAGCCTCAGTACACCACAGTTCTCCATGCACTGGCTGTGGGTGCTCTCAAATGCCAGGCGGCTGCACTCGGTCAGGTCGTCGTCCTCGCAGACAACTTCCTCGTCCACGGCGGCGGCGCGGCGGGTGTGGTCGGCGGCGTGCCTCTTGAGCACATTGCCGGCGCCGGTCATCATGCGTGTAGCCTGGATGCGGTAGAAGGCGCGGCTCTTCTGCTGATGGAGGAGGGCGTAGTAGTTGGCTAGTTCTACCAGCTGATCCAGCTCCTTGTCCGGAAACTTCTGTTTCAGCTGCTTCAGGATGCGGATCACCTGGGGGCAGAGGAACAGGGGGTGAAAAAGCGGGACACAGACACAACCTCGACAGACACAGACACAGAGAGAAGGTTTGTAACTCTTGTAGGTTCAGCACGTTTGTAGCTCTTAATAGTCTCCTTTGCTTGAGTGTGTTTGTATGTGTGGTTGAGATGAGTAACTACAGTATGTGGGTGTTCATGTATTGGCTGATGGGTGTATCCTCTTCATCTCTCCATCTCTTTCTCTCTCTCTTTTTACTCTCTCTAACCCTAATGTGCCTATATCTATTCCTGAGAGGGCCTATGTGGGTGTGCATGAATGGGATGAGTGTATCCTCTATAACTCTCTGTCTCTCTCTGTCTCTCTCTGTCTCTCTCTCTCTCTCTCTCTCTCTCTCTCTCTCTCTCTCTCTCTCTCTCTCTCTCTCTCTCTCTCTCTCTCTCTCTCTCTCTCTCTCTCTCTCTCTCTCTCTCTCTCTCTCTCTCTCTCTCTCTCTCTCTCTCTCTCTCTCTTTTCGTGTACTGTCTGCAAGTTTTCAGGCAGATGCCGTCAAGCATGTTGTTTCATTCCAGAGGCAAGTGTTCATGTTTCTGAATAACAATGAGCAACAGTTAAATGTGCATTTTAAAGTGAGGCATGGGGAGGGGCTCTACGCAGGTTTTGCCAGCACAGATAGTCTACAGTGCTTTGAGTGTGGGGATGTGGGGCATAAGAGCTTTGCGTGCCCACATAAAAGCCGTAGACAAGGTAAGGGTTCAAGCACCAGTGGGGGAAATCGAGGTCAACGTGCAGGGGGCCATGAGACGCAGGCAGCAGAGGCTGGGCCTAGTCATGTGACAGATGGTAGTGTAGCTAAGGCTGGTCCTAGTCATGCTATAGATGGTGGTGTAGATGAGGCTGGGTCTAGTCATGTTATGGATGGTGGTGTAGATGAGGCTGGGTCTAGTCATGTTATGGATGGTGGTGTAGCTGAGACGGGGTCTAGTCATGTCATGGATGGTGGTGTAGATGAGGCTGGGCTTAGTCAGGTTATGCTAGTGGATGAGGAGTGTATTGTGGGGAAGGGTAAGCGACTGGGGGGGTGAAGGAGGGTGTCAAGCGGAAGAGGAAAAAGGGGGAGAAGAAAGGAGGTGGGAGGGCAGAGGCTGGTGTGGTGAAAGGCACCAAGGAACCTTTGCCTGGTGCTGAGGGGGAGGCTCCGACTAGTGAGGAAGAGCAGGTGGTCAGGATGGGAGATGGAGATGAGGAGGAGGAAGGTGAGTCTGAGGAGGAAGACGATGAGGAGGATTTCTTTTCAGACTCCTCCTCAATGGGTCCAGAGCTGACAGCCAGTCAGTCAGAGGGGTCAAAGTACACGGTGAGGGAACTGTCAAGGTTCCAGAATGAGACTAAGGGGAAAAAAGTAAATCTTGAGGCTTTTTTTTGCGATCCGGGAAAGTTTGTAAGATCAGTACAACATACTATGAAAAATGAGGGGCATGGTGTCCTCTCACCCAGGAAACGGTTTAGGTTGAGGAAGTGGGTCACAACCGTGTGTAAAAGTCTACCTTCAGACACTGTTTAGATGAAAGTTTTCTTTCTGGCACTGGGGCTTTTTGAGCTTTGCTATTGGTCTCTTTCTTTGCTGGCTTTTTTCCTACTTCTTATGGAGACTCTTTGGGTAGGCTTGCTTAATATTAATGGCGCCAGAGATGCGGGAAAGAGGAGTGTGTTGGGTGAATATGTAAAACAAAAAAAAGTACAGGTGTTGTTTCTGCAGGAGACGCATAGTGATGTGGTGAATGAAGTTAATTGGGGGCTCTGGTGGAAAGGGGCAAGTGTGCTGAGCCATGGGACAAATGTTAGTGCATGGGTGGCAGTCCTTTTTGTACCGGGTCTGTCTGTAAAAATCTGCTCCTCAAAAGAGATGTGTAGGGGTAGACTGCTTGTAGTAAAAGCAGAAATTAACAACAGGGGTTTTGTCTTTATAAATGTGTTGGGCCTAACACGGGGAGAGAGAGGGGGCTTCTATTTGGGTGTCTTAGACAGGAACTCTCACAGATATCGCCTGAGGAGACAATGGTGGTCGGCGGGGACTGGAACTGTATGATGGATTTTACGAAAGACAGAAATGGGAAGGAGCCTCATTCAGGTTCAGTGGGGGTGTTAAGGGACATTATTAATCAGTTTGACCTAGTGGATGTTTGGAGAACTAGACATCCCAACACAAGACAGTATACATGGGTGAAGGTCTTTGGGGCTAGGGTGAGTGCAGCCCGGCTTGATCGATTGTACATGTCCAGGAATCAGAGCAATAGGCTGTTGGGCGCTACCATTCTCCCGGTGGGTTTTTCTGATAATCACATAACCATGGCTCGGCTGTCTATTTCACCAGGGCCTCGGCAGGCATCCTATTGGAAGTTTAATGTAAAGCTCTTACAAGATGCCACTTTTTGCTCAGGTTTCCAGACTTTTTGGGAAAGGTGGGGGCAGCGAAGAGTATGAGTCTCTGAGTCAATGGTGGGATGTGGGAAAAGTCCAAATTCGGCTTTTCTGCCAACAGTATACAGCTCTCTCATCCTCAGAGGCTAGGAGAGTATTGGGGGAACTCGAGCGTAGTATTAGTGAGATGGAGGTAGAGCTGGTGGGGCAAGGCAATGTAGGCCTCCAGGCTAATTTAGCTGAACTACGTAGGGACCTGGGCAGTTTTCTCCAGGTTAAAGCAAAGGGAGCACTTGTAAGAGCTAGGTTCTCCATGCTCAAGGAGATGGATGCTCCCAGCTCCTTCTTCTTTGGTTTGGAAAGACAGAGCGGTGAAGCCAAGGGTATGCATTGTCTACGGCTTTCGGATGGGCGGGTGACCTCTGTGGTGGGGGGGATGCGGGAGCGGACTGTGGAGTTTTATACTGAGTTGTATAGGGCAGAACTGAGTGATCCTATGTGTGCTCAGGTTTTGTTTGCCAAACTCCCTAAGCTCTCTAAGGTACAGAGGGATGAAATGGACATTCCCCTGTTGTCCCATGAACTGGAAGAGGGCGTAACCCAGATGTCCCCCGGCCGTGCACCGGGGGTCGATGGACTCCCAGTGGAGTTTTCAAAAAAATTCTGGGGAATAATTGGACTGGACTTCTTTTGCGTGTTGCGTGAGTGGTCGGAGTAGGAGAGTTGCCGATTAGCTGCCGGCGGCGGCTCTGACTCTCCTGCCCAAAAAGGGGGACTTGTGTGAACTTAAGAACTGGAGGCCTGTGGCATTGCTCTGTGCGGACTACAAGATATTTGCCAAGGTCCTCGCTAACAGACTAAAGTCCCATCTGGACTCTATAGTACACAAGGACCAGACATATTGCATACCAGTACGCTCAATCACGGACAACTTGTTCTTAATCAGGGACATGTTGGATTTGTGGAGAGGTTCTAATGTGAACTTTGGTCTGGTCTCTTTAGATCAAGAGAAGGCTTTTGATAGAGTGGACCATGAGTATCTGTTTAATGTGATGTCTGGGTTTGGGTTTGGGGAAAGGTTTTTTGGCCTATGTGAAGATGTTGTATGCTGGGGCATCATGTATGGTTAAGGTGGGAGGGGGGCTCAGTAGGCCAGTCTGGGTGAGGCGGGGCATTAGACAAGGATGCCCTCTATCAGGGCAGTTATATACACTAGCCATTGAGCCTTTTTTGGGCCTGCTATGCAGGAGACTGCAGGGAGTGTGCTGGACAGGCATAGCAGTGTCAGCGTATGCAGATGAGGTTTCTGTTATGGTCAGGGATGGTGAGGATATGCAGGCACTAGAGAATAGTCTGAAGGTGTACGAGAGAGCTTCGTCAGCTAAGGTAAACTGGGGCAAAAGCAAAGCTCTGTTATGTGGGGCATGGGAGGATAGGGCCCCTCCTCTGCTTCCAAGGGGTTTGCAGTGGGGTTGTGAAGGGCTTAACATTTTGGGGATGTACCTGGGCTCGGAGAGGTGGGTCAGGAGGCTCGCAGACCTGCAACGCAAGCTGGTGGATTTTTTCTGGTTGGGCCATCCCTGGCTGAGGGCGGCAGTGTTGTATATGTCCATAAATGAAGGAAGACAGGGCCTGGTGGAACTGGAGAGCAGGGTGGCTGCATTCCGACTAAAGGCGGCGCAGAGACTGCTGTACCATACTGATGTCGGATGGAGGGAGCTAGCATGCACGCTGCTGAGGAGAGCTGGCGGATTAGGGTTGGACCGGCAGCTATTCCTCATGAGGCTGGAGGGGCTGAGTACAGCAGGACTCTCTGATTTTTACTCTGCGGTGCTGAGGGCCTAGCAGCTACTAAGGCCCACACGAGAAGGGGGTGTGGAGCCTGGGCTGTGGGTGTGGGAGGAGCCTATCTTCCACAACCCAGGAATCCTTTTGAGATCGGTTCAGTCGGCCACCCCGAAGAGGTGACTGATGGCAGCGGGATTACTAAGGCTGGGTGACCTGCGACTGCTGGGAGAGGAGGGGTGGAAAACCCCAGAAGTCCTAGCACAACAAACAGGACTAACATCTCTTAGGCTGCTGGAGAAATTCCTGGGGGAAGTCCAGGAGGTACTGTCTGAGCCGGTAAAGGGGGTGTTTGAGCGGCCAAAGTGGGAGGGGCCACCAATGTTTCCGCCACTGCATGTGACGGCAGAGACTGGGGACTGGCAAGGGGGTCTGGAGGACTTGTTAGATTTTAACACTCCGAGCCTGGGGGAGTTTGAAGGGGTAGGAGGTGAAGCCCTATACAACCTCTGTATTAAGGTAAGGAACATCAGGAGCCTAACAGGAGTGAAGGCACATCAGTGGCAGGGGGTATGTGGGGCGGAGAGTATGGTGGGTTTTAGATGGAGGGGGCTCTACAAACTTCCAGTATCAAAGAGGTCAGGAGACCTCCAGTGGAGGGTTTTACATGGAGCCCTGGCCACTAACAGCTGGTTGGCAGGGGTTGAACCGGGAGTCGGACAGGGGTGTCCTTTCTGTGTCATGAGTGAAACTGTGATTCATATGTTTTCTGTGTGCGCCAGGTTAATGCCTTTAATGTCTCTGTTGGAATGTCTGTGTGAGAGGTTGGGGGTGGAGTTTACTGTCCGGATGTTTATAATGGGATACAGGTATTCAAATTAGGAAAAGGTTAAATGTGTGTTGTTGAATTTTCTGTTTGCTCAGGCAAAGTTGGCTATTTGGATAACAAGGAGGAACAGGGTCAAAGGTGGAGGGATAACAGACCCTTTACTATTATTTAATGGGATGGTCTCTGCGCGCCTTAGGGTGGAATTTGAGTTCTATAAAATTATAAAAAGTGTGGAGATGTTTCAAGAGATATGGTGTGTTGGGGGAGCTGTCTGTATAGCTGGGGAAGATGGTCTGGATATACGGTTGTAGAAGTGGTGAGGTTTGGGTTATTGTGATGTGTGGTGTTGTTTTTGTATCGTGGGGTATAGGGAAAGGTGAGTATGCAGTACAGGGGATATTTTTTTATTTTTTTATTTTATGGGGTGGGGTGGGGGGGGGGGGGGGGGGGGGGGCTAGGTTTTAATGAAATGAGGATGTACCATTAAAGAAAGACAAAAAAGTATCCTCTCTCTCTCGCTCTCTCACCACACCTGTTGTACTACTGGAGACTCAGAGAGCCTGAGAGAGAGTGCTAGGTCAACCTGGCTGGCATGGTTCACTGTTTAAAATTTTTTTATTTCCAATGTGTCAAGTAATTCTCTTTTTGTTTTCTCATGATTTGGTTGGGTCTAATTGTGTTGTTTCTGCTCTCTCTCTCTCTCTCTCTCTCTCTCTCTCTCTCTCTCTCTCTCTCTCTCTCTCTCTCTCTCTCTCACACCTCCTTGCGGCTCTCGTCCAGCTCCCTGGTATTCTCTACAGTCACCATGGTGCTGTTGGAGTTGGGCAGGTAGGCCACGGCGCCCGCCGCATTGTTGGCACCATCCTGGCAGTTCTCACTGGGCATCACTCCCAGCACTCCTCCCCTAGGAGGGAACTTTCCGTCCATAATCATCTCGAAGCCTTTCGGGGTTGTGTCCCCCTCCGTCTCCACGACGATGCCATGCTTGTCAGCGCGGTAACGCTTGGCCATGTACTTGTAGAAGAGCAGGCGGCGGTCGGCGATCCAGGCCAGGATCACACACACTGGGAAGTAGAGCAGGGTGACCAGGGCCTCCCACACCTGAACACACACACACACACACAAACACGCAAACACACACACACAAACACGCACACACAAACACACACACACAGAGGGTACCATTACAAGACATACATCCAAACTGGAAGGGTGTTGATTGTTTGGTTACACACACACATACAGTATTTATACACATTTGCTAACTCACACACACACACACACACATACAAACACACACAAAAGTGTACCTCCACTACTCCGGGTGAGATGACAGAGAGGATGAGGAAGAGCCAGATATAGGCGAAGATACTCCAGAAGGCTGTGATGAAGAACACGCGGAGGTGTTTGATCTTCCTGGTCTCTCCTTCAGGGATGACCCACACACAGATGGCGATGATCACAAACATGTTGAATGCGGCACTGCCCACAATGGTGCCAGGGCCCAGCTCACCTGCCTCGAACCCATGCCCACACACCTAACACCGGGAGACAGAGGAGAGAAAGACTTTTAGAGAACCTTTACTTTTAGAGAACTTTTAGTGCAGTATAAATCAAAAAGGCCATGTACAAATTGTACGTAAATGTTATATTGGTAAAATTTGACAATAACTTTAAAGTAGATATCAGTTTCTTTATGTCATTTTCATCTTAATTCCAGTACTACTACTAGTATACACTGCTACACTGATATGTTGTCGCTGGGGGGAGTGTTTATGATGTGACACCCACTTATGAGTTGTGGTCGGGGGAGTCTTTATGACGTGACACCCACCTCTATGACAGACAGCAGGATCTCTGGGGCGGAGGAGCCTAGAGCCATCAGAGTCAGGTTGGACACAGTCTCGTTCCAGATACGTACAGTGGCCACAGACGTCTCACCGCTTGGCATGGTGATGGTCACCTCCTTCTCCTACAGGACAGACAGAGAGGGGTCACACACACACACACTAGTCATCACTCTATTCACCCCATACCATTCTAGTATCTCACCACCAGACTCATACATATCTTAATCTCATCTAGCCAGTTAATGTACCAAAAAAAATAATGCTCATAGGCCTGAGATGGTAGTGGGAGTAGTAGTGGGAAGCTACAGATTTCCTTCTTCTCCACATATAAGCATGATGGATGGTATTTACAGTATCCTACCATCAGGGAGGACGCGTCCCTGACTCCCTGGCAGAAGGAAAGCAGGACGACCTGGTATTCTAATCTAGTGAATGGAGGAGTGATGGATGGCGGGCTATGGAGACTCAAGTTTCAAGTTTTATAAGTCGTATGTACGGGATACACATGGTATACACCATTCTACGAAATGCTTCCTTGCAGGTTCCTTTACAGTGACCTTGAGATGTAGGGTTGGTTAATTTTACTGAAGTGGGCTAAATCAGGGTCACACAGAGCGTTTCTTGGTAGTCTTGAACAAATCTACTTTCAAACAAAAGTATACATCTCACACACATGGTATTGGGCTTTAAAAAAAAGAAGACACCCGTACCATGTCAGATATAGAGTTGAATGTATTCAATTTTGAGATTGCATCCCAATATTACACTTTATATAAGTCACAGAAGACTGAAATTCAACAAAACCGTTTGACATAGAAACACCAGATTTTCGGCGTAAAATAAATAATGTTTATTAATTATGAAATTATGAAAGATATTAATAACATTCCACCCATGGGGCCACTGGCTCATTTGACTGCAGGAAAGGGCTCCACCATCCCTCCATCCCCATCCCCCCCGGCAGAGAGCCAGGCCTGTGCTCCTTGCTGCCAGCATAGACACTCTCATAGCGTGTTTACGCTTGCATAACCTCAGGACAAACACTGGAACAGCCCCCCTGTTACAATACAATACACTACAATACACTCCAATTAGGCCACTGGGGTGGTCTGAATCCTTAATAATGGATGCACTTCTGGCAATTACTCTCCTAATAGATTGCGATGAGGTGATGTCGAAGGAGTCAGGCGCAGGAGGGTAAATCACAGAATAACAGGCTTTATTCCGCAATTACAGAGTTACGCAGAAATGCGTCAAAACACTCTAGTGCGCAAAACAGGCGCACTGGAAAATACACGGCACATGGGGAAATATCCCGGCGATACAAAATACACGGAGCTCCACTGAGCTTCACTATCCTCCACAATAAACAATCACACACAAAGACAAGGGGGCAGATGGAACACTTATACAGGTACTGATGAGGGGATATGAACCAGGTGTGTGTAATAAACAAGACAAAACCAATGGAATGATGAGATGCGGAGCGGCAGTGGCTAGAAGGCCGGTGACGATGCACGCCGAAGCCTGCCCGAACAACGAGAGGTGGCAGCTTTGGAGGAAGTCGTGACAGTACCCCCCCTTTGACGCACAGCTCCAGCAGCGTGCCGACACCGGCCTCGGGGACGGCCAGGAGGACGCGGAGCAGGGCGAGCCGGATGGCGACGGTGGAAATCCCACAACAGGGAGGGATCGAGGATATCCCTCACCAGGACCCAGCACCGCTCCTCCGGACCGTACCCCTCCCACTCCACGAGGTACTGAAGGCCCCCCACCCCACGCCTCGAACCCAGAATGGAACAGACGGAGTACGCCGGGGCCCCCTCGATATCCAAAGGGGGCGGAGGGACCTCCCACACCTCAGACTCCTGGAGCGGACCAGCCACCACCGGCCTGAGGAGAGGCACATGGAACGAGGGGTTAATGCGGTAATCAGGAGGGAGTAGTAACCTGTAAGTAACCTCGTTTATTCTCCTCAGGACTTTGAACGGTCCCACAAACCACAGGCTCAGCTTCCGGCAGGACAGGCGGAGGGGGCAGATTCCGGGTCGAGAGCCAAACCCGATCACCCGGTACAAAGACCGGGGCCTCACTGCGGTGGAGGTCAGCATTGGCCTTCTGGCGACGCACAGCGCATTGGAGGTGGACGTGAGCAGCGTTCCATGTCTCCTCTGCGCGCCGAAACCAGTCATCCACCACAGGAGCCTCGGTCTGGCTCTGAAGCATGCATGAGAACACCAGCTGTTCTGGATGACTATGTGATCACGCTCTCCATAGCCAATGTGAGTAAGACTTTTAAGCAGGTCAACATTCACAAGGCCGCAGGGCCAGACGGATTACCAGGACGTGTACTCCGAGCATGTGCTGACCAACTGGCAAGTGTCTTCACTGACATTTTCAACATGTCCCTGACTGAGTCTGTAATACCAACATGTTTCAAGCAGACCACCATAGTCCCCGTGCCCAAGGACAATAAGATAACCTGCCTAAATGATTACCGACCCATAGCACTGACGTCTGTAGCCATGAAGTTGTCCAACGCGGCTCCTCCTTCACTCCAGACCGCGTTGGCCCACTCCAGGGATTTCCCCGAGGGGCAGGAGACGAGGGCGGACACCTTCTCCCGCTCCGATGGAGCCGGCCTGATGTTCAAATAGTACAACTCCAGTTGTAGGAGGAATCCCTGGCAGAGGGCAGCTGTCCCGTCGAAAGCCTGCCCGAACAAGGAGAGGTGGCAGCTTCGGAGGAAGTCGTGACATAGATGCTCGCATTATGAACTTATGAATAAAATTGTCTGTAATTTGCTCGGTCAGAGAGAAAATTGAAAAAGGGAGAAATCTATGCTATTCCGATTATGAACAAAGATGTTGAACACATGGTTTGCTATAAAGAGGACAATATTACAAACGGATAACTAGTAAATTCACAATGGTGTTCGATGGCCCAACAACAAACTGAAATGGATTAATAATTTATGAAAAAAGAATAAAACAGCCCCGGTTAATTGATTATGGAATCGATTCCAGGGCTAGAATCTATTTCAGTTTGTTGAGAACACTATCCCTTGTCAGCAGAGAGATCCAATTCATAACGATGTCAAAGAGTCTGGACCAATTATCTAAAGCTTTAAAATCAGATGGAACCAATAATTCAATACACTAAGTCTCATATTATTTTCCAATAGTTTCGTTCTGAACAGAACCACTATTTATTTCGTCCCGTTCCACTGTTCTGACCAGCAAAACTTTAAAAAGTACCTGTTTATATCATTATTTTCTCTTCCTTTTTTAACTAGCATTGAAAATCCATTCTTCTCTAATAAAAATCTCTCTCCCTATCTTTTTGTAAGATTTTATAAAAATAATTAACAATACAAAACATACACATACAAACGACATCACACAAACATCAACTACATCACACCTGCCCCACATGCTCACAACCCCATCTCCAGCGCCCGCATCACTCTCCGCCACATGGCCTCAAACTGCATCATTTTGTGTCCCTCCATTGCCCACGTGCTCTCTCCCTATCTTCTGAATCACGCTTGTAATGTTAGTAGGCTACAGTAGCCTATGCTTCGGAGGAGGAGGCGCAGGTAGCTTACACATGCACACACACTGGCAAAGATTTTCAGCTTGCAGGCAGACACTGGAAGAAGTTTCTGAGTGACAGAGTGAGGGCTTTGCATAGGCGCTTTGTTGCGTTTTTTGTGGGACTAGAAAAACATGCCCGGAATGTAATAGAACGCTATTAACCGGTTCCCATGCTTTTAAAAGAATGGTTCTGTTCCAGAACAGTATCTATCACTGTCGTTCCTGGTTCTGTTTCTGTTCGTTTAAATATTTTGTTATTTTCTGGTTTTCGGTTTTGTTCCCTTAACCGGTTCCAACCCAAGGCTAGAATCTATTTCATTTTGTTGAGTCAACACTATCTCTTGTCAGCAGAGAAATCCAATTCACAACAATGTCAGAGTCTGAACCAATTACCCAAGCTTTAAATCAGATGGAACCAATAATTAATTACACTAAGTCTGCATTTCAGGATGTGTTTCAATGAACATACTGTAAATACTGGAATTCCATATGGGCCCAAAGTCAGTCACTCCAAGAAATATGAAAACCCAAACATAGAAATAACATGTTAATTTGAGCTGTCTGTGGTAAGAGAAAGAAACTGTTGTGTCTATCACCCTTGCAGAGGCGAGTTTTACAATTACTTTATCATAGAGTGTTCTACTTGTTTCGATGTTCACTGTGTTTGAGTGACAGTTAATGTAGTCTAGGGAGAGGTGAGAGAGGAGAGCCAACCACTGGGTCTAAGAGTGGGAGAGCTCTCTCTGTAAAAATAGAATCTCTTCATTCTATTCCTATGTCTTTTCCATTATGTGGTGAATGACAACTCTACATAAACACAGTCTATCATATGGGTCAATCTATCATACAGTACCAACCTGTGAGGTGATGACCTCGATAGAGGCCATGAAGCGGTCTGCGATGATGGACACTCCCAGGAACATGTACATGAGGCAGGTGAAGTAGACCACGGCCCTGGTCACCTGGTCGCCCAGCCCGGGGCCCAGGGGCTTCCACACGGGCAGCAGGGTGCCCGGCTTGCACACCACCGGCTGCGAGCACTTTGAACTGCTGCCCAGTCCCGTGCTGCTGTTGCTCCAGAACTCCGGAGACATGGAGGGATAGGACATTGTGGAGATGGAGCGGTTCTCTTCCTCTCCTCCTCCTCGTAGAGACTCCAGGGCGCAGGGCAAAGGAAGGGGGAGGAGGAGGAGGAAGAGGAAGGGGACGGAGGCAGAGAGAGAGGTGGAGAGGAGAGCCATGGCGGAGAATGCTGGGGGAAGAGAGGGATGAGGTGGACGAAGAGAGAGACGGGGAGAAAATGCCAACGTGGCAGGGAGGGTTAGGACTAGCTCACCTGGGAGGAGAGAGAGATGGATAGAAGAGTAAAGAGAGAGAGAGGACAATACTTTGTTAGATGTTGGGTGCCAGCAGCAAACATACACCAGCCTTTCATTGACCTGTATGGAGTACGTGATAAATAAACCATCTACCTCAAAATCATTTTTACACATTTGATAACTGAATCATGAGGTATTACTGCGGTTTACATAGAATACATCATTTTCAACCATCGTTCTTGTTTCCAGTTGCTGTTGAAGGTTTCCAACTTGAATAGTGAATGTCAACGTCATGCCATTGAATCATGAATATAAACCTATAACGGCTATTCAAGTCGGAGGTGCCCACATTGGCGTACGTGCTCTCTAATTTCTATTGAGACAAGAGAGAGATAGAGAAAGAGAGAGAGATAGAGATAAAGAGAGAGATAGATAAAGACAGAGCGAGATAAAGAGAGATAGCGATAGAGAGATAAAGAGAGATCGCGATAAAGAGAGAGAGAGATTGTGTGTGTGTGCGCATGTGTGTGTGTATGTGTGTGTGTGTGTGTGTGTGTGTGCGTGCATGCGTGCGTGCGTGTGAACAGGTGTCTTCACCCCAGGCTATCCTCAGCAGGTCTCACATTGTGACTGTAATCTGCTAACCTGGCTCTCTGCTCAACACATTCTCCCTTACATATGGCGCTCATACACTGCACCCAGAAACTACACACACTCTATGTATCCACAATCACACCCAGAGAGCAGGAATACAATACAGATACATTGTACTGTAATTGACACCTTGTGAAATAATGGTTGAATAACAGGTACTGTATACACACAAAAACCCTCATATACTGGATATGTGAGTGTGTGTACATGCCTAAAGTTGTATGTATCTGTTCAACAATTTTACTCACTAGGCCGTCATCCCAAATTAAATGGCACCCTATTCCCTATGGGCCCTGATCAAAAGTAGTGCACTATATAGGACATAGGATGCCATTTGGGACTCACACTAGTAGAACAAACAAGCAAGTACATACTGCTTCAAAAACACACTGCCAGTCAGCCATGGACCCTATCTCTCTCCCTAACCCTAATGTGCCTATATCTATTCCTGAGAGGGCCTATGTGGGTGTGCATGAATGGGATGAGTGTATCCTCTATAACTCTCTCTCTCTCTCTCTCTCTCTCTCTCTCTCTCTCTCTCTCTCTCTCTCTCTCTCTCTCTCTCTCTCTCTCTCTCTCTCTCTCTCTCTCTCTCTCTCTCTCTCTCTCTCTCTCTCTCTCTCTCTCTCTCTCTCTCTCTCTCTCTCTCTCTCTCTCTCTCTCTCTCTCTCTCTCTCTCTCTCTCTCTCTCTCAATTCAACTCAAAGGGCTTTATTGGCATGGGAAACATATGTTTACATTGCCAAAGCAAGTGAAATAGATAATAAACAAAAGTGAAATAAACAATACAAAAAAATGAACAGTAAACATTACACTGACAAAAGTTCCAAAATAATAGAGACATTTTAAGTGTCATATTATGTCTATAGACAGTGTTTTAACAATGTGCAAAAAAGTACAAAAGGGAAAATAAATTAACATAAATATGGGTTGTATTTACAATGGTGTTTCTCTTCACTGGTTGCCCTTTTCTTGTGGCAACAGGTCACAAATCTTGCTGCTGTGATTGCACACTGTGTTATTTCACCCAATAGATATGGGAGTTTAGTAGATTTTCCCCTGTGCCTGTTTCGTTTGTCGCTATCCAGCGCTATTTGTGTACGACTGTCACGACTTCGGCCGAGGCTGCCTCCCCTCCTTGTTCGGGCAGGCTTCGGCGTTCGTCGTCACCGGAGTACTAACCACTGCCGCCCCAATCCTCATCACAATTGTCTTGTCTCGTTATCGCACACACCTGGTTCTAATCCCCTAATTAGTCTGTGTATAAGTGTTCCCTCTGCCCCCTTGTCCTTGTGGGTGATTGTTTATTGTGAATGTTAGTGAAGCTCGGTGGAGCTCGTGTATTTTGTTCGACAGGAGTATTTTCCTGTGTGCCTTGTATTTTCCAGTGCAACTGGCACTGTGCCCTGGAGTGTGTTTGACGCAGTTCTGCGTAAACCTATATTTTGCGGATTAAAGCCTGTTATTCTGTGATTTGAACCTGCGCCTGACTCCTTCAACACCACCTCATCACAGAATCACCCACCTGAATATGGAGTCAGCGGGAGAAGAGCGCATGCCTGGAGTCGTGGCACGGGTCCAGGAGCATTCCACGATGCTGGCCAGCTTGGGGGAAGCGATAGATCTGTCGAGACCAGCTGGCCAACCGGATCCAGCCACCTAAACCCCAGCACCCGGAGGGATCCAGATATCCCGACCACGGCGTTTGATGGGACGACGGCGCTGTGCCAGGGATTCCTCCTACAATTGGAGCTTTACTTTGCCAGCATCAGGCCGGAACCACTGGAGCGGGAGAAGGTGTCCGTCCTTGTTTCCTGCCTCTGTGGGAAAGCCTTGGAGTGGGCCAACGCGGTGTGGAATGAAAGAGGAGCCGCGTTGGATGACTACAGGGAGTTCGCACGCCTCTTTTGGGCGGTCTTTGATCACCCGCCCGAGGGTATAGAGGCGGGTGAGCGACTGGTCCATCTGAGGCAGGGGACGAGGACCGCGCAGGACTTCGCGTTGGAGTTTCGGAAGCTGGCAGCGGGGTCTGGGTGGAACGAGCGGGCCCTGATCGACCATTTCCGGTGCCATCTGCGGGAGGACGTCCGACGGGAGCTAGCCTGCAGAGACACCATGTTGTCCTTCAACATACTGGTGGACATGGCCATTTGTTTGGACAACCTGCTGGCAGCCAGAGGACGTCCTGGTAAGGGTCTGCCCATTTCTACCCCGGACGACTCGGATCCCGAGCCGATGGAGCTGGGTGGAGCCGCCGGCCGAGAGAGCGGAGGAGGACAGTGTCAGTGCCACTATAGTGGCACGAAGGGACAATACACTACACGTCGTAGTCAACGTTCTTTTGGGCCGGGAGGCGGCAGGCAGGGCACTCACGCATCACCCCAGGTAACGAACACCCACACTTGTTCAGAGCCCTCTGCTGCGCACTGTACCATACCTATCAACTTTCCCGATCTCATGGTAGTTCCCCAGTGTAAGGCGCTAGTCGATTCAGGCGCAGCTGGGAACTTTATGGACAGGGCATTCGCACGTCGTCAAGGCATAACAATGGTTCCCCTATCCATTCCACTCCCCATCAGAGCACTCGATAGTCGACCAATAGGGTCCGGGTTTGTTACGGAAGTCACGATACCAGTCACCATGATCACCCAGAAGACTAATTTTGAGCAGGTTATTTTTTTCGACTATTGAATCTCCTGCTTTCCCTGTGGTATTAGGTATCCCTTGGCTAGCACTCCACAACCCCACCTTCTCATGGCCGCAGAGGGCTCTCACAGGGTGGTCGCGAGAGTGTCAGGGTAGGTGTCTAGATGTTTCCGTTGGTGCAACCACGGTGGAAAGTCCAGACAGTACCTCCACCGTGCGCATTCCCCCTGAATACCTTGATCTGGCGCAAGCATTCTCTAAAACGCAGGCGACTAAATGACCACCTCATCGGGCGGGGGATTGCGCGATAAACCTCCAGGTAGACGCTGTACCTCCCAGGAGTCATATACAGTGAGGGAAAAAAGTATTTGATCCCTTGCTGATTTTGTACGTTTGCCCACTGACAAAGACATGATCAGTCTATAATTTTAATGGTAGGTTTATTTGAACAGTGAGAGACATAATAACAACAAAATAATCCAGAAAAACGCATGTCAAAAATGTTATAAATTGATTTGCATTTTAATGAGGAAAATAAGTATTTGACCCCTCTGCAAAACATGACTTAGTACTTGGTGGCAAAACCCTTGTTGGCAATCACAGAGGTCAGACGTTTCTTGTAGTTGGCCACCAGGTTTGCACACATCTCAGGAGGGATTTTGTCCCACTCCTCTTTGCAGATCTTCTACAAGTCATTAAGGTTTCGAGCCTGACATTTGGCAACTCGAACCTTCAGCTCCCTCCACTGATTTTCTATGGGATTAAGGTCTGGAGACTGGCTAGGCCACTCCAGGACCTTAATGTGCTTCTTCTTAAGCCACTCCTTTGTTGCCTTGGCCGTGTGTTTGCCATGCTTGGGTCATTGTCATGCTGGAATACCCATGCACGACCCATTTTCAATGCCCTTACTGAGGGAAGGAGGTTCTCACCCAAGATTTGACGGTACATGGCCCTGTCCATCGTCCCTTTGATGCAGTGAAGTTGTCCTGTCCCCTTAGCAGAAAAACACCCCCAAAGCATAATGTTGCCACCTCCATGTTTGACGGTGGGGATGGTGTTCTTGGGGTCATAGGCAGCATTCCTCCTCCTCCAAACCCGGCGAGTTGAGTTGATGCCAAAGAGCTCGATTTTGGTCTCATCTGACCACAACACTTTCACCCAGTTCTCCTCTGAATAATTCAGATGTTCATTGGCCAACTTCAGACGGGCCTGTATATGTGCTTTCTTGAGCAGTGGGACCTTGCGGGCGCTGCAGGATTTCAGTCCTTCACGGCGTAGTGTGTTACCAATTGTTTTCTTGGTGACCATGGTCCCAGCTGCCTTGAGATCATTGACAAAATACTCCCATGTAGTTCTGGGCTGATTCCTCACCGTTCTCATGATCATTGTAACTCCACGAGGTGAGATCTTGCATGGAGCCCCAGGCCGAGGGAGATTGACAGGTCTTTTGTGTTTCTTCCATTTGCGAATAATCGCACCAACTGTTGTCACCTTCTCACCAAGCTGCTTGGCAATGGTATTGTAGCCCATTCCAGCCTTGTGTAGGTCTACAATCTTGACCCTGACATCCCTGGAGAGCTCTTTGGTCTTGGCCATGGTGGTGAGTTTGGAATCTGATTGATTGATTGCTTCTGTGGACAGGTGTCTTTTATACAGGTAACAAACTGAGATTAGGAGCACTCCATTTAAGAGTGTGCTCCTAATCTCAGCTCGTTACCTGTATAAAAGACACCTGGGAGCCAGAAATCTTTTTGATTGAGAGGGGGTCAAATACTTATTTCCCTCATTAAAATGCAAATCAATTTATAACATTTTTGACATGCGTTTTTCAGGATTTTTTTGTTGTTATTCTGTCTCTCACTGTTCAAATAAACCTACCATTAAAATTATAGACTGATCATTTCTTTGTCAGTGGGCAAACGTACAAAATCAGCGGGGGATCAAATACTTCTTTCCCTCACTTTATACCCCCTGACACAGGCTGAAACGGTGGCTATGGAAACCTATGTCACCGAGTCCCTGTGCCAGGGGTATATATGTCCCTTCACTTCACCTGCCTCCTTAAGTTTCTTCTTTGTGAAGAAGAAGGACGGAGGTCTGGCTCGTGTATTGATTATCGACCACTGAACAGGGAGACGATAATATTTAGTTACCCTCTCCCCCTCATTCCTTCGGTGATTGAATCAATGCATGGAGCGCGCTTCTTCACCAAATTAGATCTCAGGAGTGCGTACAACCTGTTGCGTATCCGAGAGGGAGATGAGTGGAAGACAGCATTCAGCACAACCACGGGCATTATGAATACCTGGTGATGCCCTATGGTTTGATGAATGCGCCCTCAGTTTTCCAGTCCTTTGTGAACGAGGTGTTTCGGGACATGCTTGGTCGCGGTGTAGTGGTCTACATCGATGACATCCTGGTGTATTCCGCTACGCGCGCCGAGCATGTATCCCTGGTTCGCAAGGTGCTGGCCCGACTGTTGGAAAATTACCTTTATGCTAAGGCAGAGAAGTGTATGTTTTTCCAGCAGTCCGTCTCCTTCCTTGGATACTGCATTTCCACCTCAGGTGTGGAGATGGAGGGAGATCGCATTTCAGCCGTGTGTAATTGGCTGAGTCCAACCACGGTTAAGGAGGTCCAGCGCTTCCTTGGCTTTGCCAACTACTATCGGAGGTTTATCCGGGGCTTTGGCAAGGTCGCAGCTCCCATTACATCCCTGTTGAAGGGTGGGCTGTCCCGGCTCCGCTGGTCTGCTGAGGCTGACCTTCAGGAGACTGTGGGGTCTGTTCACCTCAGCCCCGGTACTGGCCCACCCCGATCCATCACTACCGTTCGTAGGGGAGGTGGATGCGTCCAAGGTAGGGATAGGCGCTGTCCTATCCCAACGCTCGGGCATGCCACCCAAGCTCCGCCCCTGTGCCTTCTTCTCTAAGAAGCTCAGCCCGGCGGAGCAGAACTACAACGTTGGTGATCGGGAGCTGTTGGCTGTTGTCCGAGCTTTGACCGTGTGGAGGCATTGGCTCGAAGGGGCGAAACACCCTTTCCTCATCTGGACGGACCACCGTAACCTGGAGTACATCCGGGCAGCGAGGAGGCTGAATCCTCGCCAGGCCAGGTGGGCCCTATTCTTCACCCGGTTTGATTTTACACTCATACATTCCGGGTACGAAGAACGTGAAGGCAGTCGCACTGTCCCAGCTGTATGACACAGAGGAGATGCCCAGAGACAACACCCCCATACTCCCGGCCTCCTGCATTGTGGCGCCGGTTGTATGGGCGATGGACGCGGATATAGAGCAGGCATTACGCACAGATCCATCTCCCCTTCAGTGTCCAGCTGGGCTGCGGTACGTGCCTGCTCTTATCCGTGATCGGCTGATCTTCTGGGCACACACGTCACCCTCCTCTGGTCACCCAGGTATCGGTCGTACAGTACGCTGCCTGATCGGAAAGTACTGGTGGCCTACCTTGGCTAAGGACGTAAGGGTGTACGTCTCCACCTGCTCAGTGTGCGCCCAGAGTAAGGCACCTAGGCACCTCCCAGCGGGTAAGTTACAACCTTTATCAGTTCCACAACGACCATGGTCTCACCTTAGTGTTGATTTCTTGACATATCTTCCCCTTTCCCAAGGTAACACCACCATCCTGGTCGTTGTGGACCATTTTTCCAAGTCCTGCCTCCACCTTCCTCTGCCTGGTCTCCCCACGGCCCTGCAGACTGCGGAGGCCCTGTTTACTCATGTCTTCCGGCACTACGGGGTGCCAGAGGACATAGTGTCCGACCGAGGTCCCCAGTTCACGTCCAAGGTTTTGAAGGCGCTCATGGAACGTCTGGTGGTCTCTGTCAGCCTGACCTCTGGGTTCCACCCCGAGTCAAATGGGCAGGTGGAACGGGTGAATCAGGATGTGGGTAGGTTCCTGCGGTCCTTCTGCCAGGACCGGCCGGGGGAGTGGTCGGTGTTCTTGCCATGGGCAGAATATGCCCAGAACTCTCTCCGCCACTCCTCTACTAACCTAACGCCATTCCAATGTGTTTTAGGTTACCAACCGGTTCTGGCACCGTGGCACCAGAGCCAGACCGAGGCTCCTGCGGTGGATGACTGGTTTTGGCACGCGGAGGAGACGTGGGACGCTGCCCACGTTCACCTCCAGCGCGCCGTGCGTCGTCAGAAGGCCAGCGCCGACCATCACCGCAGTGAGGCCCCGGTCTTCGTACCGGGGGATCGGGTCTGGCTCTCGACCCGGAATCTGCCCCTCCGCCTACCCTGCCGGAAGCTGAGCCCGCGGTTTGTTCAAAGTCCTGAGGAGAATCAACAAGGTCACTTATAGGTTATTACTTCCCCCTGATTACCGTATTAACCCCTCGTTTCATGTGTCTCTCCTCAGGCCGGTGGTGGTTGGTCCGCTCCAGGAGTCTGAGGTGTGGGAGGTTCCTCCATCTCCTCTGGACATCGAAGGGGCCCCGGCGTACTCTGTCCGTTCCATCCTGGATTCGAGGCGTTGGGTATACAGTACTTTTCAACATGCACCAGGCAACAATGAGTTGGATTTATCTGACAGAAAACCATTTTATTACATGCTTGTACTGCTATAGACACATTCATAAAACATACACATGCAAGAGTATGTCTGAATAGTCATGAGTATCCCTTTGTCAAGAATATTATATTGAGAGGCTGCCCACAAAACCATCATCTGATGCATTTGCAATTGGAATACCTCAGGTTATATGCAATGCATTGTTGCTACTGCTGAGTTCCAGGTTAGACTCAGTCTGGGCTTCAATGTAATTGGGCCCCGTGTAGCTCAGTTGGTAGAGCATGGCACTTGCAACGCCAGGGTTGTGGGTTCGATTCCCATGGGGGGCCAGTAAGAAAATGTATGCACTCACTAACTGTAAGTTGCTCTGGATAAGAGCATCTGCTAAAATGTAAATGTCTTAATGAACAAAAATATAAGATATTTCCTGTGCATACATGCACACACTCACTCATGTGCGCAAACACACACACCTCCAGTGTTCTGTCTCTCAGTCTCCTCAGGCTGAAAGTCCAGTCTGACTCTGTGTGTTTGCTTATAGATTAATGTCTAATGATGCAGAGCTGATGTAGGCCATTTCCAGACTGCACCTCCAGCACCACACTACCATACCTGAATACCAAGCAGGAGAATAGAGGGGGGCACTGGGGGAAGAAGGGGAGGATGGCTGCTTACACTGGGTCTGTGCTTGTTCAGAGAGCAGCACTCTTTGGATGTGTCTCAAATGGCACCCTATTTCATTTAAAGTCCACTACTTTTGACCAGGGCCCATAGGGCTCTGGTGAAAAGAAGTGCACTAATGCTGCCATTAGGGATGCATTCTCTATTTCAGAGTAGAGTGTTTGTGTTGTGTTCCTCTGTGACCTGTTAATCAGAGCCACTCTGGGTCTGGGAGACGAGATGGAGGGATGCTGCAGGAAAAAATGTGGAAAAAGGAATCTGAAGAGATGTTTAAATGGGAGATGAGATGGAGAGGACGGCTAATGAGGGGGGAGGTGTCCATGAGAGGAGGGTTGAGGAGTGGGGGAGGTGTCCATGAGAGGAGAGTTGAGGAGGGGGGAGGTGTCCATGAGAGGACGGTTGAGGAGGGGCAGGTGTCCATGAGAGGACGGTTGAGGAGGGGGAGGTGTCCATGAGAGGACGGTTGAGGAGGGGGAGGTGTCCATGAGAGGAGAGTTGAGGAGGGGGGAGGTGTCCATGAGAGGAGGGTTGAGGAGGGGGAAGTGTCCATGAGAGGAGGGTTGAGGAGGGGGAGGTGTCCATGAGAGGAGGGTTGCTGATACTAAGTATAATGGACAGGGAGAAGGGGAAATGAATGTAGAGAGAGTGAAAAAGAAGGAGAGCGAGAGAGAAGAGCAGAGCGAGAGAGGACAAGAAAGAGGACAAGAGAGAGAGATGAGAGAGAGGGAAAGAGAAAAAAGAAAGAGAGAGAGTGGGGGAGTCCTGCCATGATGAGAGCGTTAATAGATATTCTCAGCACGGCCAGAGTGTTTCCATGGCGACCTGGTGAAGGTTTGGGAGGGTGATCTCTCACAGATGGAACTGGAGAGAGAAGAAAAAAGGAAGGAGAGAGAGAAGAAGAATGGAAAGAGAGAGAGAAGAAGAGAGGAAGGAGAGCGAGAAGAAGAGAGGAAGGAACAAAGAGCCTAGGAGGACTCTTCGTCACAAGAATACTGCCTTCCATGAACGTGTCCACTAGTGTCCTCTGGGGCTGGGTATTGTAGGGAAGGGCTCTTCAAGCAGCCCGCTTGGTTAGGCTGGGGCTGGGGGCGAGACTGGGGGCCTGGGGTATGTATAGCTGCCTCAGCAAAACTGCTGAACCGCACTCACATACCACAGCTGAATCACAATGACCACAGGCTGACTATAGCCACATACACACACATGAACGCACACACGCACACGCATATGTGAACACACAATCATGCATGTACACACACACACACACACACACACACACACACACACACACACACACACACACACACATACACACTGTCAAGAAGAATCAGCTTGGGCCTATATTTCCTGTGACATTTTTGTGACCTGTGACATTTATGTGACATGAAGCACTTTGTGGTTACAGATGTGCAGGCAGCGACCTGCATATACAGACACACACTCACACACACACTCACACACAAAGCACAGAGGACAGTGAACAGTGAACATTGACAATGAACATTGAATCCAGAGACTCATAAGAAGAAGTGAATTGGGACTGATACTTGATTGAATTAGAACTAATATGGAAAATGTATGTTTAGTTGTAATTGAAGTTATATGGATGATTAGGATAAGTCATTGGTCTGGTCTGACCTCTAGCCAGTTCTAACCGGATCTTTAGGAAAGGGAAGTCCATATTTGGGCATTGAGACTGAAAGAGGCACCACTCTGGTTATGCTTGCATACACCAGGCAGCAGCCTGAGCTTGTGCACACCCTCGGACACACAGAGTTAGAGTACGTGCCCAGCCTTGGGTCAATGGTACCCAATTGTAGTCGGGTGATAGCTAGTGTCAACTAGGTAAAAAGGTCTATAAAGGAGTAAAATGACTATAGCATGTGTATGGAAGGAGGGGGAGGATGTCCTGTGGTTAGATGGGGTACAGAGATGGATGTTGTTGTAAGAATGTACAAGATTGATTCATTTAAGGTTGGGTAAGAATATGCATGTTATGGAAGGAATGTATGAAACGTATTAAACTGTGGTGAAGCTGAACTAACCTGAACCAACACTTTGCTGATAGCTACTTTATTGAGGACATGTGTACTTAATATAATAATATGCCATTTAGCAGATGCTTTTATCCAAAGCGACTTACTGTCATGTGTGCATACATTTTTACGTATGGGTGGTCCCGAGGATCAAACCCACTACCCTGGCGTTACAAGCGCCATGCTCTACCAATTGAGCTACAGAGGACCACTTCCTATGCCTGTGATATGTGGTTGTCCCACCTAGCTACAGTATCTGAAGATGAATGCACTAACTGTAAGTCGCTCTGGATAAGAGCATCTGATAAATGACTACAATTCACAAATGTAAGTGACGCTGTAAGGTATATAAGGAGTTGGTATCTTTCTGTCCCTTACACTCATTCATGCCTTGGTCATTGGACCTGTTTCCTGTTGATGCATTGCTGTAGCTTTTTAGTTTGAGATTATTATTATTATTATTATTATTTGTTTTTTACTGTTAAGTTTTAATGTAAAGTCTAGAAGTAATCTTTAAGGTTACCTTACTGATAGATCTAAGTAGTGGATTAGAGTTCTCTATCACCATTGAAAAACTATTTGTATTGTAAGAGAGGTAAGACCCCATTTTCTTGTTATTAAAAGCTGTGCTTCTCATAAAATTGTAATAGACCAAAAGCTGTGCATTGGTAGTGTCACGTCCGTTGAGTACAGGATTGGACCAAGGTGCAGCGTGGTATGCGTACATGTTCGTTTATTATATAAACACCGACAAAACAACAAAAGCAACGTAACATGAAGTTCTAAAGGCTAAACATCAAACAAGCCAAACACACAGAAACAAGATCCCACAACTAAAGGTAGGCAAAATGGCTACCTAAGTATGATCCCCAATCAGAGACAACAATCGACAGCTGCCTCTGATTGGGAACCACACCCGGCCAACATAGATATAGATAACATAGAATTCACACCCTGACCAAACCAATTAGAGAAAACCGGGCTCTCAAGGTCAGGGAGTGACAGGTAGCCTAACAAGGTGTAGATAAGGGCTCTGAACGTATCTTGACTTATCTGCTTATCATATTGCTTGTGTGATTTGTGATAATAATAATTGGGACTATTCTACCTGTTTACCTTCTTATTTTAAAACCCTGTGTCATCAAAAGAGTCATACAAATGTATGTTGTTAAAATCAGTGAGAGATTTTTAAGAAGAAAAACGAGGGCTTTGGATTATTTTCATATCTATGCTAGCAGGAAACAAGATGTGAAACTAGACACTGAAGAACATGTCCCCATCTTAGGTGTCTGTGTAGGATGCATGTTTGCTCAGCAACAGACTATTTGGGTCTTAAAAAAAGAAGTGTGCTTCTTCAAGCTTATAGAGAAATGTGATAGTTGCCTAAATATGGGCTAGGAGCTTTTTCATTGGCCCATTTAGGGGCGTAGTAAAGGTAATAATAATAATGCCATTTAGCAGACGCTTTTATCCAAAGCGACTTACAGTGAAGCGTGCATACATTTTTGTGTATGGGTGGTCCCGGGGATCGAACCCACTACCTTGGCGTTATAAGCGCCGTGCTCTACCAGCTGAGCTACAGAGGACCACATAAAAAAAAACATTGTGCACATATAAAAACATTGTGCATTGTATGAATTTCAGAGCGCTCTCAATGAATAAAGGCTGACCATTGCAGAATTGGGTCTTTGCTTATTTTATTTAAACTAAGAGATTTACAACCTCTTGGGAAATATTCAAAGATTTAAGAAGTAGTTGACTTCAACCATTGAGATAACATAATTCTCGTGACACATATTTAGAAAATCTATTTTCAATGATCAAGTAACTGTGAAGTAAAAACAGATCATGCATAATCATGCATAACTATCCCACTCATCTGACACACAGTACCCAGGAAATAATGTGTCCCAAATAGCACCCTATTCCCTATGTAGTGCTGTCTTAGAGAGGAGAGCTGCGGCCCGGGGGCTAGTTCAGGCTTGCTGGTGCTGGGAAAACGCCCACAGGATCCACAGGACACCATCCATTTAGGCTCAGCACAGAACCCTGCCTGACCGATGGGAGTGTGGATGCCTCTGTAACCAATTGCCTGACTATACACTGTGATGACTATACACTGTGATGGCGAGAACTTATGTTGATGATAGTTGTGGCTTCAGTAGTCAGACGAGCCAATACGGTGCTCTACATCAATGCTGTTATACATCATATTATGTCTAGTTATGTTATGCTTGAAGAAATAATATTAGCTCATATTCAAGATTTACCGGGATATTGATGTTGAGGCCATGCGGTCAGGAGTCACCTGATGTAACGTTGTAATTCTATTCTCATTAGCATGGTTCAAACAATGTATGATTCCTCTTGCATGCTGGTGACTAGTGGCAGGCCATCTTGCCTCCTAAGCAAAGGACATTCTAAATGGAAAATTGATGCTAGATATCAATACAACATTCAGAGTGAATGAGAGGCTCTCACTGAGGAAACCATTACCACTATGCTGCCCAGCAGAAAGAACCTTGCTTGGCTTACTTTTCAAAGGAAAAGTACTTGGAGGAAAAAAGCTAATCTCAAAGAGCATACCACTGACTACATCTGGGGTGTTGGGTTGAGTAGGTTTCTTAAATACACAGAGATCCCTGTGGAGTGCTCCTACCATTGAACAAGCATCTAAAAACCACCCTAAGTCGAGATGACTGCCAAACAGCCTTCCAAAGAGGGCACCTCGTCCCAGGGGGCTTCACTAATCTATTTCTGTTGTCCGTGGCCCTTTTTTGTCTGCCTCTCTGAGCTGGTTTAGACTCTACCCACCCAGAAACACCCTCTCTGTTGACAGCTCTGTCTATGCCAGGTGCCCTTCAGATGCCCGTTACCAAACCCTAATGCCATCCCTCACCTGCTTTTTGCAGGGCATCTAATTTTCGAATGGACCATTTTTTCTCTCTGGAAAAAAACACAAAAGCAGATTAAAGAGGTTGATTGATGAGAGATAGATTCCTTAATCAAACCAAAGCACTCAGTTGGATAAGTGTCTATCTGATTAGGGTCCTTTCACTCATTTTCCTAATTTGCATGTCTGCTTTCGCAGAGGCATGAAATGCCATCAACAATAAAAGCTGATTGCTCAGCACAATCAAAGGGGAAAGTCAAAGCTGATCTCAATTCTTTATTAATGCTGAATTTCTACTGTTATATCTGTCTGCCAGGGACTATGCAGTACTAATGATACGGCCTGCTTTCACTATCTTTGAAGAAACCACACTGTCCCTATATCACCTTTATGTGTAACAGAGGAGGCTGGTGGGAGGCGCTATAGGAGGAATGGAATCAATGGAATGGTACCAAACACATCAAACACATGGAAACAACATGTTTAACTCCGTTCCACTTATTCAATTCCAGCCATTACAATGAGCCCGTCCTCCTGTTGCTCCTCCCACCAGCCTTCTCTGATGTGTCAGTCCATAACAAAATGTCACATGTGAGTGGGCAACACAGAGGCATCTGGGTAAGCAGCGGGGCCGGAGGTGGAGGCGGTGAGCGTGATGGCGAGGGAACAGTGTCAGATGTGGATAATGGCATCCCTACCTCCCCGGGGTCGTGACCCTCAGCGAGGAGAGGGAAATGGCCCGAGATGGGTATAGGACGGACGCACCCGTCCCCTCCAATTAACACACGCCTGTCTGAACACACTCCTCACCCTGCCTAGTCAGAATAGGTGGAGGGAGGGAGATGGACGGAGTGAGAGAGAAGGAGGGAGGGAGAGGGGGAGGGAGGGGAGAGAGAGAGGAAAGAGAGGGAGAAGGGAGGGTGAGAGGGTAGAGATGGTGAGATAGAGGGGGAAGGTGGAGTGGGGGAGGAGAGAGAGCGGAAGAGGGAGGCAAAGCGAGAGAGGGAAGCCTGGGAAGAAGGAAGGTACATCGGAGATAGACAAAGGTAAATAGAAATGGAGAGACAGAGAGAGAAAGGTACAGAGAGAGACAACCGCCATGAATAAGAAGGAGCTGGATAAACATATCAGATGAGAGAAAGAGAGGTAGCATGGTAGCAAGACATACATGTCACCTCCTACTTAGTTTCTACTGTTCTGCGGTTCTATGGTTCTACACTCTTAGAAAAAAGGGTTCCAAAATAATTATTCAGGTGTCCCCATAGGAGAACCATTTTTGATTCCATGTAGAACCCTTTCCACAGAGGGTTCTACCTGGAACCAAAAAGGGTTCTTCAAAGGGTTCTCCTATGGGGACAGCGAAGAACCCTTTTAGGTTCAAATAGCACCTTTTTTTCTAAGAGTGTACTGTACAGACTAGCTAGATTAATGTAACCTCAGAAAGACCTCATCAGTGTTCCCCTCATCTCCTCAAGTCCCTGTCACAACCATAAACACACCACTCATCTCAGCACAGGACTGGGGGCATCAGCTTTCTCTCTCAACCAATGAATCTTCATCACCTCAACCCCATTACTGCTGACATTAAATGGTTAATCATTGTCCATGACAGATTGGGTCTATTTGTCACCAGTGTCCATGAATATTAATAATGTGAACTAAATGCCAAACAACGCCCCAATTACGGTTCATATGGAGCAAACTCCCTTAATAGCCAAACATGATGTTACTGTGATTGATGCTGTTGGCTCAATCTCACCTCAAGAACTGTACAGTATAGGGTCCTTGGAATTTCAACACAGAGTATTCTCAGAGTCAACCTGACATTGTATCTCCTAGTGTACATAGAGACGCTCACCAAGGATGCAAATTATTGTTTGGAAACTGCGTGACCTCATTGTAATTGATTGTGTGTGTGTGGGGAGGGTGGAGGTGTGTGTGCCGTGTGCGTTGCCTCTTGAGAGAGAGCAAAGAGAGAGAGAGAGAGAGAGAGAGGAGAGAGAGAGAGAGAGGAGAGAGAGAGAGAGAGAGCGATCGAGAGAGCGATCGAGAGAGGATAGAGAGAGAGAGAGAGAGCGAGAGAGAACGAGCGAGAGAGGAGAGCGAAAGAGGAGAGCGAAAGAAACGTGGGGTAGCCCAGGGAATGCTGTGTTTTTTCAACTGGTGTGGCGTCTCTTAAAACACACAGAGTCTAACGCACTCACACGCTTTCTAACACATTCACAAAAGCAAGCACACAGAAAACACACACATACACACACCCAAACACCTACACTACACACCCACGCAACAGCAAACAGCAGGGCCAGGCTGAACATGGCAATTACTGTGTAAGGAGGCACAGCGTGTTCATCCTCTCTTATTTGTCAAACAAACAGGACTGATTGGTTTGTTCCAAATGCAAACACCCAATGATCTACTTTGCCCTCAGAACCCTGCCTGACGGAGGAGAGGTGTGCGACGGCACATAGCGGGGTCTGAGCACTGTCTGAGATCCATCCTCCAGACAGGAAGTGTTTTACGGATGATGGCAGGTCCATTACCCAGGGGCTTGAGGTTAATGTCATGGTAACATCACTTCCTGGTCTTGGTCCCTGAGGTACATGATGTCACAGACACTGAAGAGAGTAGGGAGCTGTCGAAATGGAGTGAGGAGAGTAGGGGGTTGTCAAAATGACTATACAGTAAACAACAGATAAGGAATAATCAGATTTGGGAGAAAAGGTTGAAGTGGGTTAGTCTGGCTAACACCTAACTCAAAGTCCTCCTGACTTCAGTCTGGAAAGGCTGTTTTGATGTTGTCGGCACGATGCGTCGATAATGAAAGGGAAGTGCTTTTTCACTGATTGGTTTTCCTCAATTCTCACCCAAACCCACATGGTCAACCACACACAGCCCCCGAGCGCCGCCCCCTTACAATAAAACTGTTAGATTTTCAAATTCAAACAACGTGAGGTCTCAGCCCCCCACGAAATACAAAAATCCATCAAAGCTCAGCCAGAAATAACTCTGCGCGAATACGGCATTTACAATGGCCTCCTGTCCAGACCAGTGTGCAACAGCCCTCCCTGCGCTGTGAGCCAGGCTAGGAGTGGGTAGGGACAGTATGGGTTAAGTACTGTTTCACATGGGGACTAAATAGAGGACTTGCTGATAATACTGTATGGCAGGGGTATTCAACTCTTACCCTATGAGGTCCGGAGCCTGCTGGTTTTCTGTTCTACCTGATAATTAATTGCACACACCTGGTGTCCCAGGTCCAAATCAGTCTCTGATTAGAGGGGAGGAATTAAAACAATGCAGAGGAAATGGCTTCGTGGTCCAGAGTTGAGTTTGAAAGCTGTATGGGGTATTGAAGGTGTGTTATTGCATTGGGCTCTACTTAAGTGATAATGCCAGAGAAGCCGATGTTTGGAGGATATATTGGCACGGGTGTTGTTAGGCCCAAGACAAAGTGGAGGGCCGGCAAACCGTGCCAATATATCCTCCAAACACCGGCTTCGAGGGCATTATCACTTTCATACAACGGATTACCAACATATTCAAATAATGACTTACATAATTTCATTACAAACGTTATTTTGATTAATTTATTCATACCATTTCATCCTTCCACAAGATATAGTCCCGACACAAATCTAGGGTTGCCACCCAAGCCGGCTGGTCGTTCGTTCTATCGGTTCGGTTGCCAGAGACGCAACCCAGTCATTCAGTCTTTTTGTTCTGTATCTATTGCCATACTGGCTGGCAACGTTCTTATCCATTGCTTGCTAGCTAGCCAACTATGGCTAACTGTCACGCCCTGGCTCTGGGGACACTGTTATGTTGAGCCAGGGTGTGTAATTCTATGTTTGTATTTCTATGTTGGCCTGAGTGACTCCCAATCAGAGGCAACGAGTGTCAGCTGGTTGTCTCTGATTGGGAGCCATATTTAACTGTCTGTCTTTCACTTTGTGTTTGTGGTTTCTTGTTCTTATTTGGTTTGTTTATGTAACCAGAGACATCACGTTTTCGTCTGTTGTTTTGATCGTGTGATCATACTCGAATAAATATAAATATGTTCACCTTCAACGCTGCGCATTGGTCCTCCTCCTTAGACGATCGTGACAGAAGAAACCACCAGAACTGGACCAAGCAGCCTAGTGAGGAGCAGAGTGGGTGGACTTGGCAACAGTGGAGGAAGAGCTTCGACTGGGTCAAGCCGAATGAGGAGCTGAATGGCGGAGATTGGAAGCAGAAGAGCGAGAGTTGGGCGAGAATTATCGAGGCCTGGCCCACGGGGAAGAGAGACTCCCAGAAAATTTTTAGGGGGGGGCTCACGACGTCGGACAAGCAGGAGGCCGCGATAGAGCGGTCCAGCGGGTTGCCAGAGGAGGCCGCCAGGTTACGGGGGCCACTGGTCGAAGAGGGGATGGAGGATGTAGAGGCACGGCGAGAGGTACTGGCGTGTGTTGCCAGTCCGGTCCGGCCCGTTCCAGATCCCGGTGTAGGGCCAGTGGTGTGTGTCCCCAGTACGGTCCGGTCTGTTCCTGCTCCCCGCACCAAGTCAGTGGTGCGCTTCGTCAGCCCGGCTCGGCCCATTCCTGCTCCCCGCACCAAGTCTGTGGTGCGTTTCGTCAGCCCTGTCCGGCCCGTTCCTGCTCTCCGCACCAAGTCTGTGGTGCGCGTCGCCAGCCCAGTCCGGCCCATTCCTGCTCCCCGCACCAAGTCTGTGGTGCGTTTCGTCAGCCCTGTCCGGCCCGTTCCTGCTCTCCGCACCAAGTCTGTGGTGCGCGTCGCCAGCCCAGTCCGGCCCATTCCTGCTCCCCGCACCAAGTCTGTGGTGCGTTTCGTCAGCCCGGCTCGGCCCGTTCCTGCTCCCCGCACCAAGTCTACGGTACGTGTCGCCAGCTCGGCCCGGCCTGCTCCCCGCACCAAGTCAGTGGTGCGTTTCGTCAGCCCTGTCCGGCCCGCTCCTGCTCCCCACACCAAGCCAGTGGTGTGCGTCGTCAGTCCAGCACGGCCCGTGCCTGTTCCCCACACCAAGCCAGTGGTGTGCGTCGCCAGCCCGGTCCGGTCCGCTCCTGCTCCCCACACCAAGCCAGTGGTGTGCGTCGTCAGTCCAGCACGGCCCATGCCTGTTCCCCACACCAAGCCAGTGGTGTGCGTCGTCGGTCCGGCACGGCCCGTGCCTGTTCCACTGGTGCCTGGTCCGGCATCGGTCAGATGCGTTACGCCGGAGCTAGAGCAATCCGCTCCATCAGTGTGCAGTCCAGCTCCGGCCAGCGGGGCCAGACCGGACCAGGGGTACTTTGGGGGGTTGGAGAGGGAGTGGGGATCAGGCCCGGAGCTGGATCCGCCGCCAAGGCAGAGTGCCCACCCGGTCCCTCCCCTGTGGTATTTAGTTGGCGCGGTCGGAGTCCGCGCCTTTAGGGGGGGGTACTGTCACGCCCTGGCTCTGGGGACACTGTTATGTTGAGCCAGGGTGTGTAATTCTATGTTTGTATTTCTATGTTGGCCTGAGTGACTCCCAATCAGAGGCAACGAGTGTCAGCTGGTTGTCTCTGATTGGGAGCCATATTTAACTGTCTGTCTTTCACTTTGTGTTTGTGGTTTCTTGTTCTTATTTGGTTTGTTTATGTAACCAGAGACATCACGTTTTCGTCTGTTGTTTTGATCGTGTGATCATACTCGAATAAATATAAATATGTTCACCTTCAACGCTGCGCATTGGTCCTCCTCCTTAGACGATCGTGACACTAACTTACAGTCACGTCAAAAAGTGCAGCCAGAATAACAGCAAAGTAGCTGAATTTGCGTTTGTTTAAGCTTTTTTCTAGTGACATTTATTAGGATGCATTGCATACGTAAAGTTTTCAGAGCATTTCCCTTTTTCCATATTTTTTTTTGCAATCTACACACAATACCCCATAATAACAAAGTGAAAACAGGTTTTTTGACATTTATGCACATTCTTATTTACATAAGAAACCAGACCCTTTGCTATGAGACTCCAATTGAGCTCAGGTTCATCCTGTTTCCATTGATCATCCTTGAAATGTTTTCTACTACTTGTTGGAGTCCACCTGTGTGCTAGATCTGGCTGCCCGGCCAAACTGAGCAATCGGGGGAAAAGGGCCTTGGTCAGGGAGGTGACCAAGAACTATGACAGAGCTCCAGAGTTCCTCTGTGGAGATGGGAGAACCTTCCAGAAGGACAACCATCTCTGCAGCACACCACCAATCAGGCCTTTATGGTAGAGTGGCCAGACGGAAGCCACTCTTCAGTAAAAGGCACCTAAAGGACTCTCAGACCATGCGAAACAAGATTCTTTGGTCTGATGAAACCAAGATTGAACTCTTTGGCCTGAATGCCAAGCGTCACATCTGGAGGAAACCTGGCACCATCCCTACGGTGAAGCATGGTGGTGGCAGCATCATACTGTGGGGATGTTTTTCAGCAGAAGGGAATGGGAGACTAGTCAGGATCGAGTGAAAGATGAATGGAGCAAAGTACAGAGAGATCCTTGATGAAAATCTGCTCCAGAGCGCTCAGGACCTCAGACTGGGGTGAATGTTCGCCTTCCAACAGGACTATGACCATGACTAAGCACACAGCCAAGACAACGCAGGAGTGGCTTCGGGACAAGTCTCTGAATGTCCTTGAGTGGCCCAGCCAGAGCCCGGACTTGAACCCGATCTAACATCTCTGGAGAGACCTGAAAATAGCTGTGCAGCGACGCTCCCCATCCAACCTGACAGAGCTTGAGAGGATCTGCAGAGAAGAATGGGAGAAACTCCCCAAATACAGGTGTGCCAAGCTTGTAGCGTCATACCCAAGAAGACTATTACATATTACCTCAACTACCTCAACTAGCCGGTGCCCCCACACATTGACTCTGCAACGGTACCCCCCTGTATATATAGCCTCCCTACTGTTATTTTATTTTACTTCTGCTCTTTTTTTTCTCAACACTTTTTTTGTTGTTGTTTTATTTGTACTTTTTTTGTTAAAAATAAATGCACTGTTGGTTAAGGGCTGTAAGTAAGCATTTCACTGTAATGTCTGCACCTGTTGTATTCGGCGCATGTGACCAATACAATTTGATTTGATTTGACTTGAGGCTGTAAACGCAGCCAAAGGTGCTTCAACAAAGTACTGAGTAAAGGGTCTGAATACTTATGTAGATGTTATATTTTAGTTTTTAAAAAAATTTTTTTTATAAATGTGCATACCCACCCGTATAAAGCATAATAGCCTATAGGCTACAGTTGTATTGAACTGTATTGAGTATTTATAGTTCATTTTGAATTGCATTGTCATATTGTGAATGGTGAATAACATGTAAAATACCTTTAGGCAATACAGCATTGTATTGAATGGTAATGTGTACAGTAGATGAGGAATCTCTCTCTCTCTCTCTCTCTCTCTCTCTCTCTCTCTCTCTCTCTCTCTCTCTCTCTCTCTCTCTCTCTCTCTCTCTCTCTCTCTATCTCTCTAATCAGAGGAACTCAGATCACATAAAGTAAGATCAGGTTGAATTACAGTTTTTCTCAATTGCTAAAACACTAAACCCTATTGTCTGAACCAAATGCTCAGTTGCCTGAACCCACTGATTGAATCAATCACTCTTTTGGCAAAACCATAAGCACTTTCACCTGTTTAGACATAACTTGCCAACACATTTTCATTGTGATGCACCCGTGCTGCATAATGGTGAGCACAGGTGACAAAAGTCAAACACAATTAGAGCACAGGTGTCACTACTTGAACACAACAACTCAAAATTGATCACACTTGTGGCTAATGATGTGAGGGAACATATACAGTAAGCCAGTTCAGAGAGCACTGGTTTGTGAGGCCCTACACCTCGACCTCCTCGTGTGAGAGGAGGTCGAGGTGGTCGAGGTGGTCAGCGAAGACAAAGAACAGTAATATCTGATGAAATCAGAGCTACTGTGATTGACCATGTTCTTGTCCATGGTATGAGGATGAGGGAGGCTGGACAAAGGGTACAACCAAACATCAGTAGATTCACTGTGTCCACCATAATCCGAAGATTTAGAGAAGAGAACAGGTAATTAAAAATTTTTGACATTATAGTACAGTATGTAAATGTTGACAGCAATTACTGTATGACATACTATATACTGTACCACAGTATACTGTAAGTAAATATATGTTTCAGTACATCACTGTACCAATGTACTGTAGTATTGTAATGGAGGGTTGGTCTAACTGTTTGTAGGCCTAGTATTCCATGTATATTTTTTGTAACTCCATGTTCTCTTTTTGTAGAATTGAAAGACTGCCACATGGGGGTGGGAGGACAGGTATGTTCTCCCCACACCAAGAGACCCTAATTGTTGATATGGTCCGTGAGAACAATGCCATTAAACTGAGCGAAATTCAGCAGAAGATCATTGAGGACCATTTAAATTTTGAGGGTATCAACAGTGTCAGCCTCTCTACTGTTGATCGTGTCCTCAAGCGCAACAGACTGCGCATGAAACAGCTATACAGAGTGCCCTTTGATCGCAACTCAGACAGAGTCAAAGAGCAAAGATTCCAGTATGTACAGGTTGGCATATATCCAGACACATTCAATGTTGATTACTCTAAGTAGTGATTTACTGTAGTGGCCTAAATCACTTTTTCCGTATCACTTACAAAACTATATCTATTTCTACAGAGGGTTTTTCAACTGGATGCAATGGAAAGACCCCATCAATACATCTACATGGATGAAGCTGGGTTTAATCTCACCAAAAGGAGAAGGAGAGGCCGTAATGTGATTGGCCATCGGGCCATTGTTGGTGTTCCTGGGCAGCGTGGTGGCAATGTCACATTATGTGCTGCCATCAGCAATCATGGGGTTGTCCACCATCATGCCAACCTGGGGCCCTACAACACTCACCAGCTCCTCATTTTCCTCAATCACATGCGAGATGCTTTGTTAGGGCAGCAGGATGAGCATCCCATCTATGTTGTTGTTTGGGACAATGTGAGTTTTCACAGAGCCCTCCAGGTTAGAGAGTGGTACAATATGAACCAAGGTTTTATCAATCTTTGCCTTCCACCGTACTCCCTTTTCCTAAACCACATTGAGGAATTCTTCTCCTCATGGCGGTGGAAGGTATATGAACGCCAACCTTACACCAGGGTAAATCTCCTGCAAGCCATGGGACTTGCCTGTGGTGACATAGGTGTGGAGGCATGCCAAGCCTGGATACGGCATGCCAGGGTTTTTTTCCCCCGTTGCCTGGCCAGACAAAATGTGGCCTGTGATGTGGATGAAGTCCTGTGGCCTGACCCAGTACGGAGACATGATGCTGTGGCTGAGTAATGCACTTATTTGTATATTTTTGTACTTTATTTTTACATGGGCTTACTGTACACAAGTGGCAAACGCATAAGATTTCTGTTTGTTTTTACAAGTGCTACATGTAAATGCACAAGATTTCTGTTTTGTCTTTTTGTACAAGTGCTAAATGCACAGGTTTTTTTTGTTTTGCAACATGCATTTAGCCTACAGTGAACAATAAACATGTATTTCTCCAGCTTCATGTCCTGAGCATTGTGTTTTCTATTTTTCTGCGTAGTGTTTAGTGACTGTTCAGTAGTGTTTTTTATTTTGATTGACTCGGGGCACGATTTGACAACATAGTTCAGTTTTGAGCACAGATTGAACTGTTTTGAGGTGAAAGTTTGGTTTTGCAAGAAGAGTCTGAGGTTTTGTGAATGTAGCTTGAAAATTGGGTTTTGTGTTCACAGTTAAGAGAAAAGGAGAGCAGCTTTCAAGAAATGTGTCTTAGCAATCGAGAAAAACTGTAAGTCATATGATAAAACACAACGGAACTCCCTTGCCTTGGCACTGGGGGACAATAATTGTCTTTATAGGAGCTTGCATCTGAAAAGGTGCTGAACATTGGGATACAGAACAACCCAGGCCCTCTCAGCATATTTCATCAAGCAGAAGGGATTTGGGGGAACTTCAATGAGAACAGATATGGAGCGCTGAGATTTAGGATTAACTAAGTAATCAGAGTGAATATTCTGTAACCAAACGTGTCTGAAGATGACTGCACTGAAATATCAGTCTCAGATCTGGAAGTCTATACAGAGGCTGACCTGAGATCTGCTCCTGAGGAGCTAGGCAGCCAATATTTTCATAATAAAACCATTTGCATTTGAAAGTTTCACTTTATTGTCAGAAATAGCAAGTTTATGCAAAATAATAGCTGAACTCGTCAACTTTCCTGACTGAGTGAGTGAGTGTGTTTGTGCAGTGTCAATGCTAATGAGGTGCAGGCAGGCTGCGTGCTACTCTCCACTGTTACAGAGCGGTGCCTGGCGCCGGGTATTGTGCTGGATTCTATAGAGGCCAGATGTGCCCTGTTCTGTCATGGCAGGAGATAAATAAAGGTTGTACCTTCTTCCTACATCTCCCACCCCCTCGCATTCTGTCAGATAAGCCGGCTGGCATTGAAAATCCTCAGAAAAAAAGTACATTTAATGGAAACATCTCTTGTAAGGAAATGTTTTTATTCTGATTTTAGAATATTCGTATGAAAATATGTTGCCAATTGGATGGAAACCTAGCTATTTAGTTGGTTTTTGCTGATATGATAATGTTCACAGTTACAAAAGCAAGTATAAAAGGTCTTGCTGAAAATGTGTGTCCCAGTTTCAGAATTCCCTTGTTGGAATACTGGAGTGTGACTAGCTAGTGGTTGATTAGACAGCCTAGAAAGTGTCAATTACCAGAGCTACAGACAAACCAGCATAGAGACGATGGGAGACTCATAGTGACGAAGCCCAACCTGATTGGCCAAGAAGAGGAATTGATTTGGCTCAACCGCCAATCACACAAGTCTGGTAACTTAAAGGAGCAACATGATTGATTGATTGATTGGTCTGGTCCCATCTATATACCTACAGGAAGGATTTAGCTTTATTAAACTTAAATTACCTCCTCAAGTAATCCTGCCTGCTCCCCAAGCCCTCACACATTCAAACAAGCACAACAAGAGAAACCCACAGAAGCTGTCTTTCTGCAGATCTAAGATGGCTTCTTCTCCACTGGTATGGTGGAAAAATAAACCACCCCGTATCACACTGACTGATCCACTCCTGGAAATAACAGCTCAGTGGCTCAGTCTTTAAAAGGACAATCGTTTGTTATTATGTAATTTAGGGCTTAGGTGGAATGAATACCTTACAGAGCTCAAACACACACTCACACACAGACGTGCACAGTGCACACACACACCACAAACTTTACAAACACATGCATACACCACACACACACCACAAGCACATACACACATAAGATAATGCCCTGCTGTCACCATTAAATCTACCCAGCAGTAGCTCTGAGAAGCTGACTGAAAATAAAAGTTTTGAACTTAATTTATGAATAATATTTTTTTACATTGTATCTCAGTCAGATTAAATATCAGCATACTGTAGGCTAGGATTCTTCTAAGCATTTAATTACAAATTTAAGCACCCTACATCTGAGTAATATAATAATACTAATACACAAGTTTATTTTTTCCCTCTGTTCTTAGAAAAGCCAGACCAGACCAATCAAATTAGATTATGATTAGCTATGATTGGATTTGGCTGTTGGAGTGGGACCCTATTTCCTCCATCTTGTGTTTACAGTGTAAGCCCTAGCCAGCCAGCCAGCCTTCTCCTCTCTCCTGAGTGGAATGGATGGGTGTTGGGGAATATGGTGCTGAGGCTGAGACTCCATCCTCCACATGTTGCCTGGCCTACTGCAGTGGTTTCTGAAGCACCCCTCTCCTGGGTTCTATACAACACTGAGGATGTGTCTCAAATGGCGCCATATTCCCTACATAGTATGCTACTTTTGACCAGCCCTATGGGCCATAGTCAAGAGTAGTGCACTATATAAGGAATAGGGTCTCTCTCTCTCTCTCTCTCTCTCTCTCTCTCTCTCTCTCTCTCTCTCTCTCTCTCTCTCTCTCTCTCTCTCTCTCTCTCTCTCTCTCTCTCTCTCTCTCTCTCTCTCTCTCTCTCTCTCTCTCTCTCTCTCTCGCTCTCTCTCGCTCTCTCTCTCTCTCTCTCTCTCTCTCTCTACCCCCGCAGCTCCCTCGCGCTCCTTAACTGCCTCCATAAATACATATATCTATGTCAAATCTCCCTGATGAGGTTCATTCAAATACACAGCACTCGGAGCCGACGAGACCAAATTGCTAGACGCCACAGCCCCCTTTCTCATCAGCCTGCTCCAACACAATTCCATTAGGCTCTACATCAATGACACCTGATGGAAATTAACGTTGGTAAGGGAGCTGCAGGGGAGAGATGGGATACAGGGGAGAGAGGGGTGAGCCTGGTGTAAGCCAAAAGGGGGAAGGTAATTGACTTGTGTTGCAATTTTCCAATGGATGTACATGGCATCTGCCCACTGTCAATGGCAAAGGTGGAATAAATAGAATTCAGGGAAAACACACAAATTCTGTATAGCACATATGGTATACACACACACACACACTCATACTTACTTACACACACACACATATACAAAGTATACACTTATACACACACACTCATACTTAGACACACACACACACACACACACTGCACATACGGTGCACAGACATACGGTAATGACTTCCCAACAGCACCTATTCATCACATCTTTGTGAAGTAGCCAAGGGATATGGCTAATGAGCAAGTGAGCCTTTACCCAGCATGCTTCACAGCAGTCTTACTTCCACCTCTCTGCCCTGTGCCTGTTTGAAGTGTCACCTTCTCTCAGCACCCGTCTGATTAAAACTGGAGAAAAGTTAAATCATTAAATTCATATGATTTCTAAAGCAATTTGTCTAGTTCAGTCCTTCATCTGTTTTTGTCTGTTGATATTCTATATTATGTCATGTTTTATGTTTTGTGTGGACCCCAGAAAGAGTAGCTGCTGCTTCAGCAACAAATAATGGGGATCCTAATAAAATACTAATACTAAAAGCTAGACCCATATTTCTAACCTTATCTATCCATCATGTAAAGGTAGGTGTTCGTAGCAACTACAATCCTATACAGTGCTATACAAACACGCATAATGGACGGGGATTTTTCCTTCTCCTGTCTCCTCCACCCTCTGATACAAGCACAGCTAATGGCTCTATTTCCTCCCACCAAGGAAAAACGCATCTGAATCAAAGACGATCCAGCTCATGTAGACTACCAGGAGAGACACATGTAGCCAGGAAGACACAAATGAATAGTAACTGATTAAAGCCCACATATGTGCTTATTATGTTGTTCTGCCCCAGCTTTACTAACATCACAGTAATACAGATACATCTCTACAGTATGCATGTGTTAGCATGCCAGTATTTATGTGCCCATGGGTGATGTTGTTTGTGTGCACGAGTGCATTTACTGTATGAATATGATAATGTTTGTGTTTGCATATTTGTGCACAATAGTGTGTTTACTTTATGCATATGATTCTATGAGTGTTTGTGCATAAAGTATGTGAGAATATGTGCTCTGAAATAGAAAGCTAAGTGTCTCTTAGCTAAGTTTCATCCTAGAGCTCATCATCGTTATGTCAGCTCTCTCGCTCTCTCTCTCTCACAAACTAACACAAGCACTCTACACACACACACATGTAATATTGTTGTATTGTAGTATTGTACATGTTATATTGTAAATATGTAATAATAGAGTAATAATGTAATAAAGCATTGTATGATGTATAGTTTTATTGATGATGCAGGCTGTTGTTATGTTTTGTTGTGATGTAATTATTTTAATCCTGTTTGGACCCCAGGAAGAGCCTTGGCAGCAGCTAATGGGGTTCCTAATAAATACAAATAATCATCCAGAGATGTGTCACAGAGAACTGGGCACAGAAACACACAAGCAGGCAGGCAAAGTCGCACACACACACACACACACACAAACGCATGAACGCACGCATGCACACACATACACACACCACTTACTGTCTCTTGATACTGCATGGGCTAAATGAGTGAATAGTAAATATGAGTGCAGTGTGTGTATGTGTGTGTGTGTGTGTGTGTGTGTGTGTGTGTGTGTGTGTGTGTGTGTGTGTGTGTGTGTGTGTGTGTGTGTGTGTGTGTGTGTGTGTGTGTGTGTGTGTGTGGCTGTCAATAGCTCTCTATCTGAAAAATGACCTATTGCTTTTCTCCTGACCTCCCATTCAACCTTTTATTTGTCTGAATTCATGGGTTTAACACACCAGCCAAGCTTATGGGAGATTGTGATGGTCCCCTTTTGAAAATGCAGCCGGACCCCAGAGGGGCCACCAGCTACCAGGGACCTACAGCTGTCGACAGCTATCCATCCACACACGTCTACAACAAATCTACTGCTAAGATAGCTTGACATGACATTAATGAATTAGTCCGCTGAAAGCTAATAAAAGGCTATAGCCTCTCTGGAGGTTGAGCTTAGAGTTCCATTAACCACCTGAGTGCTCCACCTCGATCGGTCTGCCTCCGTCCTCCTGACACCTCACTGGTTCCATTAAAATGGCATGCCCCGCAATTGTTTCCCACTGATGGGATGTCACAGGAACAGCTCAAAAGGCCCATATGTTCTCTATCCAGACCTGTCCCTAATGATGGGCCCTGGCACGGAACAGCAGACCACAACACAACATTGCATCTCTTTGGTCGGTAACAGTCTGTTTCAACAGCAGCCACCAGTCCTGCTGCTCAAACAGAGAGAGACAACAAATAATGGCTAGTGATTAGAATACAAAAAGAGACACTAGTAGTATCTGTCATAGGATAACTGTAAGATAACAGCTGAAATAGGATGAGATTTCACTGATTGAAAGGTCTAAGCTAAAGGTCAATGCCAATAGTCACAAACCTTTATTACAAAAACATTAATCAATTGGTCGAGCACAAGCCCGAAACCAAATACTCCCACTCTCGCAAACAAACAAATTATGGTCTCCCTATTTAAATAGTCTGGATGGCAGTTACGAGGAAACCAAGGTGCTTTCTGTTGAGTGTTATGGAGGTTACAAAAGTCCCCAACCGGTGCAAATCCATTAAAAGCACATTTCAACAGGTGATCTTATATAATGTGAAAAATAGCATCATCATCAAAGTTTTTGTCGAAATGTCACCCCTAGGATGAAAAATGTAATAGTTGTAGAAAATAAAAACTGTATTCCCTTGTCACACTTTCCTGGTTGAACTGTGTAACTGTCTGGAAAATATTTTAGAGAATTTGCTTTCTTTTGAGCAGGTTGTTCCCTTCACCTTACCGCACATTTAGGTCTTGTTCCTCGGGAAAAGGGTAAATAATAATTTATTGATTTTTCTCATAAAATGTCCATACAAACTGCTCCTGCAAACAGACAAACTAATAGCAAGAAAAGTCCTGCTCTGTTAAGAAAAGCACAGCCAGATGTGTGCATGTCAATCAGGGCCGGCCCTAGCCACTAAGCGACATAAGAGACCGCATAGGGCTCCGGGCTCCGCGGCCGCAAGGGGGCCCCGACCTCAGCCGTGGTCTCAACTTACTGTTGAGAGTTAGAATAGTAGAATACACAAGGTGCAATTTCAAAATTTGGATGTACATCAGAAGTTTTTCTCATTATGTCAGTCACTGACAGTCACTCAATTAGCCCATGTCACCTAACATTTTTTAGATTGGTAAATTAGTCTAGCCAGCTTGTAGTAATCATGTTAGTCTAGCAAAACTTGTAGTAATCATGGTTGAATTACTGGGGCATGTGCACAGGGGCCCTGACTTCCAGAGGGGGCACCCATTGATTTTGTTAGTCACACTCACTCAGATATCATATTAAGATGGCATAAATCATGGCAAAATGTGTAGAATTGCCTGAAATTTGTTATAAAATTGCAAAATCTTCTCTTCGCCCCATGGCAAAATGTGTAGGATTGCAGCAAACTTGCTAAAATATAGAGCTCTGCTCTACGCAGCTGTTCCACTTCACTGGATTCACCAATCCACCGATTCCATAACGATGTCAGACCCCTTTTATTGCATAATAAATAAACTGGGGGCCTCGTTGTTGCTGGCGAGATTCCAAGCCGCTGTAATTTCATATTTCCTTTAATCATTCTCTTTCTCTTGCCCACTCAACCAACCCCTCTCCTCTCCTCTCTCTCTCTGGCCCACTCAACCAACTCCTCTCTTCTCCTCTCTCTCCCTGGCCCACAACCAACCCCTCTCTTCTCCTCTCTCTCCCTGGCCCACTCAACCAACCCCTCTCTTCTCCTCTCTCTGGCCAACTCAACCAACCCCTCTCTTCTCCTCTCTCTCTCTGGCTCCGCTCACACATTCTATCATTGTCTTTGTTTCTTGTTTTCCTCTCCTTTCAGCCCCTCTTTCTCTAACAACATTAATATCATGTCTTCTCTCTCTCTTCAGACAACAGCCTCTCTCTCTCTCCCTCATCATTGCTGTCCCCATTTTTGTCAACTTGGATTAATGAATATTTTTTGATTCTCATTTGTTGCGTACGTGTCCACCCCCCTCCCTCTATCTTTCTCTCCTCCACCCTGTCCCTCTATTGCTCACTCTTCCTATAACTTCCATTCGGTCATTTCCACTCACTCTATCACATAACATCTCTACTCTCCCTCCCCCTTTTCTGCTCTCTCCCTCCCCCCTCTCTGCTCTCTCACCTACCCCTCTCCATCTCCCTTTCTCTCCATCTCTCTGTATTAAAGGGGGATGAAGTAGGGTGTGCGTGGAGAGAATGCCAGTTGAGGCAGATCAATGGAGCCCAAAGCAGTGAGAGCTGGGTTTCTTCCCGCTCCTCGTCTCTCTCTCTCTTTCCATCCTGGGGCCAGGAAGCCACAGCCAGGGCCCAGCTACATACAGTCCCCCCACTACTGAGAGAGAGAGAGAGAGTGAGAGAGAGAGAGAGAGAGAGAGAGAGAGAGAGAGAGAGAGAGAGAGAGAGAGAGAGAGAGAGAGAGAGAGAGAGAGAGAGAGAGAGAGAGAGAGAGAGAGAGAGAAGAGAGAGAGAGAGAGAGAGAGAGAGAGAGAGAGAGAGAGAGAGAGAGAGAGAGAGAGGAAGAGAGAGAGAGGAAGAGAGAGAGAAAGAGAGAGAGAACTGTACATAGTAAGAAATATATTTCCCTTCCGACGATAACATAGATAGACTGAGCCCACCTCTCTCTCCACTGATGGAGGAGTGAAGGGATAGATAGAGAGATGGAACCCTCAATAATTGAACAAGGGATCCTCTAAGAATGGAAACAGCCCGACACTGTCTGGTGCAGATGAACAGTAATCATTCACGTTCAAGGCAGGTTGTCACGACAAGATATGAAACACCATCTCATTAAATGTTGTGATATTTGCTGAGGGAAGTAAGGGGGGTAGGTAGAAGTGAAAACAGCAATAACCACCCTGGACATCCAACACCAGGCAAGGCAGCAAACCACATGGTCAATTTATTGATAATGATCACATGATCACATCCTCAGCTCTAAGCACAAGAGCCTAATGTTGACAACCTAAAACAGTCTTTGAAAAGGTTGGGAGTTTAGTACACACACACTGTTTGAGACTCTTAACTATGTCCCTTCACAATCATCTCACCACATCATCCATTGTCCATTCTGTTTGGACTTGGCAGTGAAGAGACCCAGTTAGCATGAACTACACAGGCGTCATCTGCCTCTCACTGGTCATCATCCAGACCCAGTGGTCAGCAGTCAGCTCATATCCCTTCCCCAGACAGACTAGAGCACCTCCATTCAGTGATGAACAATTATTCACAGTGTCTGGTCCATCACTGTAGCAATGCCCCTCAGGTGAACTCAACCATACATCTCTCTGGCAGGTTGGATTAATAACAACCCCGTTACCTTCCCCTCTCTCCCCGCGTGTGTCACCTCTCCCTACCCATCTGGGAGTAAAACAATGACGTGCTCTCTCTGAGACTGTCACAACCCGCTGGCAATCATTCGGCCTGAAATGGTGACAATTTTCTCTGGGAGCGAAATGGCGACGCCAAGCAGGCTTCAGTTTTGCCACCTACCAGATGTCAGGTACATTGTCTCACAGTCTCACAGTCTTACAGTCCCTCTCACCTCTGAAGATGTTGACTGAGAAAGCAGTTAAAGCGTAGTGTTCTAGTTATCACAGGGACACGGGTAGAACACCTTGTGTCGCCATAGCAGATCTGCCATCAGCATGCTAATTGAACACTCCTCCCGGGAAAATCACATTCGGTCCCCCAATGGAGACGGTCATGGCTGATTATTTATGTAAATACAAACAAATGTCTTTGGGCCACCTTCATGGGGGGGTGCGTCTGGCTTCGTTAGAGTGTAATGAAACTGAACAGGGGAAATGCAGAAAGTGAATTTAGATCTTTGCCAACTGAGCACATATTAGCATTCTAATGTCATCAGCAGTGAATGGGAGCAGAGACCGGGGTGACTCCCGGGGACCGAACGCCAGTCGCTAGTTCATATTTCAGTGAACAACCCCTCCACCTAGGACACACCGGGGGCACATTGCATCTGCCAGCTAATTAGACCATGATCAGAGGCTGTTTCCCCCCTGACCACTGAGACAAGATTGACAAGATAGGTCAAAGCCATCTGGCAGTGATCCCATCATCCCTATTGAAAGGTATGGTAGGTTTTCTATATCCACATTGCATTTACTGTAGATCTATTTATCTTTAGGTCTGTATATCTTTAGGTCTCTCTATCTTTAGGTCTGTCTATCTTTAGGTCTGTCTAACTTTAGGTCTGTCTATCTTTAGGTCTCTCTATCTTTAGTTCTATCTATCTAGTCTTTTCAGATAAGTGGCCAGGAATTCGTAGAAACAAGGAAAGGAAGCTATAAGCTATTAGGAGAGATAAAGTATCTGATTGTGATTGTAGTCTACAGGGGATGAGGTAAAGAAAGGGCATCTACGAGTACTGTCACACAGTCACACAGCAGTGGATGGCTCCTTAAGAGGGTTAGCCTCTCCCTGTGATGTTAATGGTGTGGGTATTGGATGGTGGAGAGAAGAGAGAAGAGGGAAGGTCATCGGGATACGGAACGGGATCTAACTGACAGGATTAAGTGCTCAACAAACAGGAGGTGGGCCACGCGGGGTTAACCCCTGAGAGCCAGAGGGCCAGAGCTCCCCTCGGTAACCCAGGCTGAGGCATGATGGATCAGGGCCTGCTGCCAGCCGTAATGACTCCTGCTCTGATAGAGGTTCAGCCAGAGATCAACAGCCGTGGTGGCTGCTCTTCACTGCTTCCCATCACAGCTCAGTGACGTGTAACACTGGCCATAAAGTATAAAGTCAATCTGATCAACAACCACCTGTCACGCCCTGGCTCTGGGGACTCTGAAATGTTGAGCCAGGGTGTGTAGTTTCCGTGTTGTGTTGTTTTCTATGTTTAGTTCTAGATCGTTTTGATCTATGTTGGCCAGGGTGATTCCCAATCAGAGGCAGCTGTATCTCGTTGTCTCTGATTGGGGACCATACTTAGGCAGCCTGTTTGGCACTAGTCGGTGTGGGATCTTGTTCCATAAAGGTTTGTTTTGTGTAACCTAGGACTTCACGTATCGTTTGTTTGTTGTTTTGTGTCGTGTTGAGTACGTAATAAAATGTACGCTTATCACGCTGCGCCTTGGTTCAACCAATCCTTAAACGATCGTGACAGAAGATCCCACCAAAAGAGGACCAAGCAGCGTGTCCAGGAACAGACAGCCTGGACCTGGGAGGAGATCCTGGACGGGAAGGGATCCTGGACTTGGGAGGAGATTCAGGCCGGAATGGATCGCCGTCCTTGGGAGGAGACTGTGGAGGCGCACTATAGAGAGGAGCAGCGGCAACGCAGAGGGTACCGGCCGAGGAGGAAGCCCGAGAGACAGCCCCAAGAATCTTTTTTGGGGGGGCTAAAAGGGTGGTTGGCGGAGCCTAGGGTTAGAGCAGAGCCAACTCCCCGTACTCAGGCTAGGAAGCGTGTGACTGGGCAGGCTCCGTGTTATGCGGAGCCACGTACTGTGCCGCGAGTGTTCCGGCACAGTCCTGTACGTCCTGTGCTAGCACCACGCACGTGTCGTGCAAAGATGGGCATTCAGTCAGGACGGGGTGTGCCGGCTCAACGCTCATGGTCTCCAGTACGCCTCCTCGGTCCCGTATATCCTGCGCCAGTGCCACGTGCTGTAGCGCCAGCACGAGTGCACAGCCCCATACGTCCTGTGCTGATGCCTCACACGTATTGTGTGGAAGTAGGCATTCAGCCAGGACGGGTTGTGTCAGCTCTCCGCTCCAAACCTCCAGTCCGCCTCCACAGTCCGGCCCGGCCCGTTCCGGCTCCCCGCACCAAGACAGTGGTGCGTGTTCCCAGTCCAGCCCGGCCTGTTCCTGCTCCCCGCACCAAGCCAGTTGTGCGTGTTCCCAGTCCGGTCCGGCCTGTTCCTGTCCCTCGCGCCAAGCCAGTGGTGCGCGTCGCCAGCCCTGTCCGGCCTGTTCCTGCCCCTCACACCAAGGCAGTGGTGCGCGTCGCCAGCCCGGTCCGGCCTGTTCCTGCTCCCCGCACCAAGCCAGTGGTGCGCGTCGTCAGCCCGGTCCGGTCCGTTCCTGCTCCCCGCACCAAGCCAGTGGTGCGCGTCGTCAGCCCGGTCCGGCCCGTTCCTGCTCCCTGCACCAAGCCAGTGGTGCGCGTCGTCAGCCCGGTCCGGCCCGTTCCTGCTACCCGCACCAAGCCAGTAGTGCGTGTGTCCAGTCCGGCACGGCCCGTGCCTGTTCCACCGGTGCCTGGTCCGGCACCGGTCAGCTGCTCCACTCCGGAGCCAGAGCAATCCGCTCCACCGGGGTCCGGTCCAACTCCAGTCAGCGGATCCACTCCGGAGCCAGAGCAATCCGCTCCACCGGTGTCCAGTCCAGCTCCGGCCAGCGGCTCCAGTCCGGAGCCTGTATGGTTTGATCCACCGTCGTCGGGTCCAGCTCCAGTCAGCGGTGCCAGACCAGATCAGGGGCGCAACGGGGAGGTGGAGAGAAAGTGGTGGTCACGCCCGGAACCGGATCCGCCTCCGAGGCGGAATGCCCACCCGGCCCCTACTCTGTTGTGTTTGTGTGGCGCGGTCGCAGTCCGCGCCTTTGGTGGGGGGGGGGTACTGTCACGCCCTGGCTCTGGGGACTCTGAAATGTTGAGCCAGGGTGTGTAGTTTCCGTGTTGTGTTGTTTTCTATGTTTAGTTCTAGATCGTTTTGATCTATGTTGGCCAGGGTGATTCCCAATCAGAGGCAGCTGTATCTCGTTGTCTCTGATTGGGGACCATACTTAGGCAGCCTGTTTGGCACTAGTCGGTGTGGGATCTTGTTCCATAAAGGTTTGTTTTGTGTAACCTAGGACTTCACGTATCGTTTGTTTGTTGTTTTGTGTCGTGTTGAGTACGTAATAAAATGTACGCTTATCACGCTGCGCCTTGGTTCAACCAATCCTTAAACGATCGTGACAGAAGATCCCACCAAAAGAGGACCAAGCAGCGTGTCCAGGAACAGACAGCCTGGACCTGGGAGGAGATCCTGGACGGGAAGGGATCCTGGACTTGGGAGGAGATTCAGGCCGGAATGGATCGCCGTCCTTGGGAGGAGACTGTGGAGGCGCGCTATAGAAAGGAGCAGCGGCAACGCAGAGGGTACCGGCCGAGGAGGAAGCCCGAGAGACAGCCCCAATAATCTTTTTTGGGGGGGCTAAAAGGGTGGTTGGCGGAGCCTAGGGTTAGAGCAGAGCCAACTCCCCGTACTCAGGCTAGGAAGCGTGTGACTGGGCAGGCTCCGTGTTATGCGGAGCCACGTACTGTGCCGCGAGTGTTCCGGCACAGTCCTGTACGTCCTGTGCTAGCACCACGCACGTGTCGTGCAAAGATGGGCATTCAGTCAGGACGGGGTGTGCCGGCTCAACGCTCATGGTCTCCAGTACGCCTCCTCGGTCCCGTATATCCTGCGCCAGTGCCACGTGCTGTAGCGCCAGCACGAGTGCACAGCCCCATACGTCCTGTGCTGATGCCTCACACGTATTGTGTGGAAGTAGGCATTCAGCCAGGACGGGTTGTGTCAGCTCTCCGCTCCAAACCTCCAGTCCGCCTCCACAGTCCGGCCCGGCCCGTTCCGGCTCCCCGCACCAAGACAGTGGTGCGTGTTCCCAGTCCAGCCCGGCCTGTTCCTGCTCCCCGCACCAAGCCAGTTGTGCGTGTTCCCAGTCCGGTCCGGCCTGTTCCTGTCCCTCGCGCCAAGCCAGTGGTGCGCGTCGCCAGCCCGGTCCGGCCTGTTCCTGCCCCTCGCACCAAGGCAGTGGTGCGCGTCGCCAGCCCGGTCCGGCCTGTTCCTGCTCCCCGCACCAAGCCAGTGGTGCGCGTCGTCAGCCCGGTCCGGTCCGTTCCTGCTCCCCGCACCAAGCCAGTGGTGCGCGTCGTCAGCCCGGTCCGGCCCGTTCCTGCTCCCTGCACCAAGCCAGTGGTGCGCGTCGTCAGCCCGGTCCGGCCCGTTCCTGCTACCCGCACCAAGCCAGTAGTGCGTGTGTCCAGTCCGGCACGGCCCGTGCCTGTTCCACCGGTGCCTGGTCCGGCACCGGTCAGCTGCTCCACTCCGGAGCCAGAGCAATCCGCTCCACCGGGGTCCGGTCCAACTCCAGTCAGCGGATCCACTCCGGAGCCAGAGCAATCCGCTCCACCGGTGTCCAGTCCAGCTCCGGCCAGCGGCTCCAGTCCGGAGCCTGTATGGTTTGATCCACCGTCGTCGGGTCCAGCTCCAGTCAGCGGTGCCAGACCAGATCAGGGGCGCAACGGGGAGGTGGAGAGAAAGTGGTGGTCACGCCCGGAACCGGATCCGCCTCCGAGGCGGAATGCCCACCCGGCCCCTACTCTGTTGTGTTTGTGTGGCGCGGTCGCAGTCCGCGCCTTTGGTGGGGGGGGGGGGGTACTGTCACGCCCTGGCTCTGGGGACTCTGAAATGTTGAGCCAGGGTGTGTAGTTTCCGTGTTGTGTTGTTTTCTATGTTTAGTTCTAGATCGTTTTGATCTATGTTGGCCAGGGTGGTTCCCAATCAGAGGCAGCTGTATCTCGTTGTCTCTGATTGGGGACCATACTTAGGCAGCCTGTTTGGCACTAGTCGGTGTGGGATCTTGTTCCGTAAAGGTTTGTTTTGTGTAACCTAGGACTTCACGTATCGTTTGTTTGTTGTTTTGTGTCGTGTTAAGTACGTAATAAAATGTACGCTTTTCACGCTGCGCCTTGGTTCAACCAATCCTTAAACGATCGTGATACAACCACTCATATGTGACAGCATGCTGTATTACGAGGACATCGTGGCAGTGTATTGTTTTACGAGGACATCGTGGCAGTATGTTATTTTACGAGGACATCGTGGCAGTATGCTGTTTACGAGGACATCGTGGCAGTATGTTGTTTTTACGAGGCCATCGTGACAGTATGTTGTTTTTAATAATTATAATAATATGCCATTTAGCAGACACTTTTATCCAAAGCGACATACATTTTTACGTATGGGTGGTCCCGATGATCGAACCCACTACCCTGGCGTTACAAGCGCCATGCTCTACCAATTGAGCTACAGAGGACCACGTGGCAGTATGTTGTTTTACAAGGACATTGTGGCAGTATGTTGTTTTACGAGGACATCGTGGCAGTATGCTGTTTTACGAGGACATCGTGGCAGTATGTTGTATTACGAGGACGTCTCATTTAGTCGTGGAGAGTCAATCTGATCTGATGTGCAGGAGAACATCCCTGCTCCAGTACATCAATATGGAGAAGATATGAAGGACATGAAGCCGGAGTCGGTCACTGCTAATATGATCAACTGGAGGGGATATGACATAACAGTCGGGCGTAATGTGATCAAATGGATCAGAATGGAACATGTGAGCAGATTACACTGTGATTAACTGGGGAGGAATTGGCATCACTGTCGGTATAGATTGGAGCCAGCCTCTCAGTATCTCACCTAGAAGAACCTGATTCCATGCTGAGGCCAGGCCTGGGCCCGTATTCAAAAAGCGTAGGAGGGCTGACATAGGATCAGGTCCCATCTGTCCATAATACTATTATTCATCATGAGCTTAAAGATTAAACTGATCCTAGATCAGCACTCTGAGATGCTTTCTGAATACGGGGCGGGGACAGTGAATTACTTTGGGTTGACTGTTTGGGTGGGTGGGTAGTAACAAGAGTGTATTGGAGCACCTGGGATGACTCATGGAATGCGTCCCAAATGGCACCCTATTCTCTATTTAGTGCACTACCTTTGACCAGGGCCCATAGGGTGCCATTTTGGGATGCAGCCATGATGTCTTAGTTCATCTCTACACCTCCTGCAGGTCCCCAGGGCTCGGGGCCAACACCATGGCATGGGAAGGAACACCTTACACACTGCGGCCCCCTCACCTCCTACCCCTCTCATCCCTCACCCCCTCTCCCTATCCCGTCTCCCCATCCTCACCCTCTCTCCCCATCCTCACCCCCTCTCTCTGTGCAGGTGTTTACAGTGACAACAGCCATGGACTGTTGACGCACCACGCTCATCCCTCGCCACCCTCCAGGTGAGACCAAACAGCTTTTTTACTGAACAGCTACCTCCGGGCCAAACACAGTGGGATGCGCTGGGAACCAGCCAACCAGCTGTGCATGCATAAACACTCAAACACATATAATCACAGACACACGCACACACAAAACAAATGCGTGCATATACAGTATGCACACGCAGACACATGGGAACACACATGCATATACGCATTCACGTATACACACACACACACTCCCTCACCTCCTCTCCTCTCCTCTCCTCTCCCCTCCCCTCCCTCCCTCCCTCTCGTATCTGCTCTCCAGGCTCCCATGTCTCCCATTGTTTTTCAAATCATTGCCATCATGATGCGTGCTCCAGTAAACCATTGCACAAGGAGATTACATCACGTGTGAATGCATTTGATGGCACAATAAACCATTTAGGGACATAGAGATTTAGTATATTCTACTATATATAAGCCAGGACAAGCTACAAAACACTTTCTTGCTATCATAACTGTACAGCCACCTCTGACATTATATCTAAGGCTGGGGAGGCTGGGGGGAGAAGGGGAGGCTGGGGGGATATACGGGAGGCTGGAGGAGGAGGGCCTCCCAGGCTTGTGGTGACAGATAATGGAGGATGATATGATTATGTGATACAGGGGGCTACACAATGTCACTTATGCCAACTTGCAACCCAACACCTTGGAGCCTGTCAAACCAGGGAGGACAGGTCTCTCTCTCTCTCTCTCTCTCTCTCTCTCTCTCTGTCTCTGTCTCTGTCTCTGTCTCTGTCTCTGTCTCTGTCTCTGTCTCTGTCTCTGTCTCTGTCTCTGTCTCTGTCTCTTTCTTTCCCTCCCTCCCTCTCTCTCTCTCTCTCTCTCTCTCTCTCTCTCTCTCTCTCTCTCTCTCTCTCTCTCTCTCTCTCTCTCTCTCTCTCTCTCTCTCTCTCTCTCTCTCTCTCTCTCTCTCTCTCTCTCTCTCTCTCTCTCTCTCTCTCTCTCTCTCTCTCTCTCTCTCTCTCTCTCTCTCTCTCTCTCTCTCTCTCTCTCTCTCTCTCTCTCTCTCTCTCTCACATACAGTACTGCTGGTCTCACAGCGCAGCTTCATAAGGACTATCTGAGCGAAGTGCCCAGAGGCCTCTCCCTAGAACCTGTGATTGCATTCCAAATGGCACCCTATTCCCTATAGAGTGCACTACTTCTGACCAGGGCTCTGGTCAAAAGTAGTGCACTATGTAGGAATAGGCTGCCCTTTGGGACGCAGCCTGTATTCTGCCCTCTGGTTAGTGAGAACCAGCTAAACAGAAAAGCCATCCAGCCTGCTCGGCGAGGGGATCTCTCAGTACCATCTATCCTCCACCGCACAATGGACTGCTGTAATTAAGCTCCCCTTCCACAACATCTAATACCCTGCGCTTATCAAAGATCCCATCACTGCCACCAACGTCTCACCTAATCACACACTTCATCACCTGTCGCTCCTAAGACACACTATTCAGAGCCTGAGGCCCAACCATTACGTGTTGCCTACAGTGTTGTGAAGTATGTGTGTTTAATGTGCGCCTGTGTGTTTTACACCTCTGGTGCTGACAGCAAAGTGAGTCTTAACGCCCTTCAGGTGTGTTTACACCGCCTCAATGCACCAAGCAGGTGCTCTAGTCTACAGACTACCCTTCAGTACTGCAGGGCAGAGTGATGGAGGGGAGGCTGGGGAGTTTCAAACTGGAAGGATGGGGGCTATTCAAGACAGCAGTCACTGCATGACCTGAAGAACACTTGAACTGTGGGAGGCCTCATAGAACAGGCAGAATAACTGGAAGAGAGAGAAACAAAAATGACAAATTAAGGGGAAAATGAGTTGGCCGTGCAGAGAGCTTTATCCACTTAGAGAGGCAGAAGAGACGAGATGAGAAGAGAGGGGGAGACATACAGCCAGAGGGAATGAATCCAATAGAGAAGAGAAGTGGCGCCTTAACAATCAGAGAATGGCAAAGAAAGAACCAAGACAGGACAATTTATAAAGGAGAAAAAACATCAAGAAAACACAGAAAGGGAAAGAAATAGCTTCAAGACAGAGAGAGAGAGAGAGAGCGAGAGCGAGAGAGAGAGAGAAGGAACAGAGCATCTCCCAGACAGAGTGGAGATGATTGTGTATCGCACTGGTGAAGTGGGGCTAAAGAGACCTTGTCTTCGTCATCCCCAGTTGTGACCTTATTAGGCAGTGCTCAGTGAACAGCCTCCATGCAGCAACGGCTCACTCATTTGCACACACACTCACATACACACACATATACAATGCCTCGCGCACACATATTGGAAGCGCCCTGCCAAGGCGACGTATACCCGTCTGCCCAATATAGTTACCCAGGGAGATGACAGAATCATCAACAGATTACATCCACATTACAGAGGCCTATCTCGCCTCGCCCCCGCTCGCTGCCACCTGTCAGCAATCAGGGGCCCGTGTCGCCTTCCCACTTAGGACCTAGCGTCTGGTGCCCAGAGGGCCTCCTCCCCCTCGCCAGACAGCGCCGCATCAAATCAGGCTATTACCATGGCAAAAACAAACACCACATATGGCTCCAGGTATAACTAGCTATATGTATGCAGGGTTTGGGCCTCATGTTGGAGAGTGGGCGGTGAGAGCAGGTTTCATGGCCAGACATATAATCATATACAGTGAGGGAAAAAAGTATTTGATCCCCTGCTGATTTTGTATGTTTGCCCACTGACAAAGAAATTATCAGTCTATAATTTTAATGGTAGGTTTATTTGAACAGTGAGAGACAGAATAACAACAAAAAAATCCAGAAAAACGCATGTCAAAAATGTTATAAATTGATATGCAATTTAATGAGGGAAATAAGTATTTGACCCCTCTGCAAAACATGACTTAGTACTTGGTGGCAAAACCCTTGTTGGCAATCACAGAGGTCAGACGTTTCTTGTAGTTGGCCACCAGGTTTGCACACATCTCAGGAGGGATTTTGTCCCACTCCTCTTTGCAGATCTTCTCCAAGTCATTAAGGTTTCGAGGCTGACGTTTGGCAACTCGAACCTTCAGCTCCCTCCAGAGATGTTCTATGGGATTAAGGTCTGGAGACTGGCTAGGCCACTCCAGGACCTTAATGTGCTTCTTCTTGAGCCACTCCTTTGTTGCCTTGGCCGTGTGTTTTGGGTCATTGTCATACTGGAATACCCATCCATGACCCATTTTCAATGCCCTGGCTGAGGGAAGGAGGTTCTCACCCAATATTTGACGGTACATGGCCCCGTCCATCGTCCCTTTGATGCGGTGAAGTTGTCTATCCCCTTAGCAGAAAAACACCTCCAAAGCATAATGTTTCCACCTCCATGTTTGACGGTGGGGATGGTGTTCTTGGGGTCATAGGCAGCATTCCTCCTCCTCCAAACACGGCGAGTTGAGTTGATGCCAAAGAGCTCGATTTTGGTCTCATCTGACCACAACACTTTCACCCAGTTCTCCTCTGAATCATTCAGAAGTTCATTGGCAAACTTCAGATGGGCCTGTATATGTGCTTTCTTGAGCAGGGGGACCTTGCGGGCGCTGCAGGATTTCAGTCCTTCACGGCGTAGTGTGTTACCAATTGTTTTCTTGATGACTATGGTCCCAACTGCCTTGAGATCATTGACAAGATCCTCCCGTGTAGTTCTGGGCTGATTCCTCACCGTTCTCATGATCATTGCAACTCCATGAGGTGAGATATTGCATGGAGCCCCAGGCCGAGAGAGATTGAAAGTTCTTTTGTGTTTCTTCCATTTGCGAATAATCTTCTCACCAAGCTGCTTGGCGATGGTCTTGTAGCCCATTCCAGCCTTGTGTAGGTCTACAATCTTGTCCCTGACATCCTTGGAGAGCTCTTTGGTCTTGGCCATGGTGGAGAGTTTGGAATCTGATTGATTGATTCCTTCTGTGGACAGGTGTCTTTTATACAGGTAACAAGCTGAGATTAGGAGCACTCCCTTTAAGAGTGTGCTCCTAATCTCAGCTCGTTACCTGTATAAAAAACACCTGGGAGCCAGAAATCTTTCTGATTGAGAGAGGGTCAAATATTTATTTCCCTCATTAAAATGCAAATCAATTTATAACATTTTTGACATGCATCTTCTGGATTTTTTGGTTGTTATTCTGTCTCTCACTGTTCTAATAAACCTACCATTAAAATTATAGACTGATCATGTCTTTGTCAGTGGGCAAACATACAAAATCAGCAGGGGATCAAATACTTTTTTCCTTCACTGTAGAGGAGGAAGGTGGTACCTGAGGAGGACACAAAGAAGTGTGTGTTTGTGGGTATGTGTGTATCACAGGAGGTTGGTGGCACCTTAATTGGGGAAGACGGGCTCGTGGTAATGGCTGCAGTGGAATGGGTGGAATGGTATCAAATACATTAAACATGTGGTTTCCAGGTGTTTGATGCCATTCCATTCACGCCGTTCCAGACATTATTATGAGCTGTGCTCCCCTCAGCAGCCTCCACTGGTGTGTATGTATGTGTGTTTGTGTGTGTGTGTTTGTGTGTGTGTGTGTGTTTGTGTGTGTGTGTGTGTCTGTTCGTGTGTGTGTGTGTGTGTCTGTTCGTGTGTGTGTGTGTGTGTGTTCATGTGTGTGTGTGTGTGTGTGTGTGTGTGTGTGTGTGTGTGTTCGTGTGTGTGTGTGTGCCCTGCTGATGGCTGCATCTGGGTGGCGGCAGCCCATGGACAGCACCCAGTATTAATCACACTTGCTGGCTGTGTGAAGAAAATACAATGAGAAATGTATGTGTGTGTGTGTGTATGTGTGGTGTGTGTGTGAGAGTGTGTAAGTAAGGCCAGAGACATGAGCGATCCAACTAAAGAAACAACAGAACCCCATAACTGGTTTTACTGCGTTGTGCTCAGTCATGAACCATTCACTCTTCTATCCCCATCAATGAGTATTGGAGCATAGAATGCCATGCTTACACAGCCAATTTAAACCTCAGCCACTGGAGATGAGCTAAGCTGGGTTTAAGAGATCTGTTTACCCAAGACCTGTTTGCCAAAACCAACTAGCAAATAGCTGTTGGCATCCTAAAGCAGGATAAGTATAAAAAAAAGAGGGAACTAAGATACAGCTGCCTGTATCCCACAAACCACCATCCTCTGTGGGGCTAAAACTTAAATACCCTATGGTACACACGAACAACGCTTCTCCCTGTCCTCTCAATATGTACCTGTGGGGAATAGAAAAGGTAATTTCTGGGATAATGACACTCAACGACACACTCCCCATCATCTCACTGCAGACTGGGCCAGTACAGATAAGAGCAACAGGCCCTCAACACCAGCCAGCAGGCTCTCACTGAGTCTCATATAATAATATACAGTGCTTTCAGAAAGTATTCACACCCCTTGACTTTTTCAACATTTTGTTGTGTTACAGCATGAATTTAAAATGGATTAAATTGAGATGTTTTGTCACTGGCCTACACACAATACCCCATAATATCAAAGTGGAATTATTTTATTTATACATTTTTACAAATGAATTACAAACGAAAAGCTGAAATATCTTGAGTCAATAAGTATTCAACCCGTTTGTTATGACAAGCCTAAATAAGTTCAGGAGTAAAAATGTGCTTAACAAGTCACATAATACGTTGCATGGACTCACTCGTTGTGCAATAATAGTGTTTAACATAATTTTTTAATGACTACCTCATCTCTGTACCCCACACATACAATTATCCCTCAGTCTAACAGTGAATTTCAAACACAGACTCAACGACAAAGATCAGGGAGGTTTTCCAATGTCTCGCAAAGGGCACCTTTTGGTAGATGGGTCAAGAAAAAAGAGCAGACATTGAATATCCCTTTGAGCATGGTGAAGTTATTAATTACACTTTGGATGCTGTATCAATACACCCAGTCACTACAAAGATACAGGCATCCTTCACAACTCAGTTGCCGGAGAGGAAGGAAATTGCTCAGGGATTTCACCATACGGCCAATGGTGACTTTAAAACAGTTACAGAGTTTGTTATATTGGCTGTGATAGGAAAAAACTGAGGATGGATCAACAACATTGTAGTACTCCACAACTCTAACCTAAATGACAGTGAAGAGAAGGCAGCCTGTACAAAATAAAACATTCCAAAACATGCATCCTGTTTGCAACAAGGCACTAAAGCAGGGGTGTCAAACGTCCGGCCCGCGGGCCGGATCAGGCCCGCAAACGGGTTTAATCCGGCCCGAGAGATGATTTTGTTAAGTATAAAAATGAGCTGCAATTTTTCAATAAAAGAAACTGCTGTTCCAATTGTGTCCACTGGATGGCGCAATAGCAATTGTGTTAAGCAAGCAAACTGTTTATACCGGGGCATAGCAAATAGGTCAAGCAAGTGCAGCCAGTCCGGTTGCAATTGATGAAAGCACGGACATTACAGATGTTGCACAACTGGCCATTTTCATCCGCGGAGTTGATGACACATTGACCGTCACCGAGGAGTTCGTGGAGTTGGTGCCGATGACAGATGATTGATCTGATATTATCACTGCACTCGTCGGCGCGCTGGACAGGGTCGGAGTGGACTGGTCCCGCGCTGTCAGCCTGGCTACAGATGGTGCGCCCTCAATGATCGGGAAAAAAGCAGGCGTTGTGACAAAGTTCAGAGAGAAAGTGCAATCTGCAAATGGAGGATGTGATTTTTGGACTTTTCACTGTATTTTGCACCAGGAGGCTTTGTGTTGCAAGTCATTAAAGATGGATAACGTCATGAAGGTGGTCATCCAAACTGTTAATTTCATCCGATCCAGAAGCCTGAATCACTGTCAGTTTGACAGCCTTCTCAGAGAGAAAGACCACATCTATGGCCTGCCATACCACACTGAGGTAAGATGGTTAAGCCGAGGTGCTGTGCTGAGGCGTTTCTTTGATTTACGAGAAGAAATTGAACAGTTCATGGAAGAAAAGGGCAAACCAGTGTTAGAATTTCATTCCGCAGAATGGATGCAGGACCTTGCATTTATGGTGGATGTTACAGAGCACCTGAATAACTTGAACAAACAGCTGGAAGGGCGCAACAAAGTTGCCACGCAGTATTATGACAGCATACGTTCTTTCAAGTTGAAGCTGTCATTGTGGGAGACGCAACTCGCCGGTGGTGATGCAGCTCACTTCCCCTGTCTGAAAAATGTGTGCGCGACCCAACATGTGACAGACATGAAGCGGTTCAAAGATAAAATAACGGGACTGTTAAGGGAGTTTGAGCAACGCTTTCAGATTTTTGGTGAACTGGAGAAAGACTTCAACGTTTTTTGTTCGCCATTCACCGTGAATCCCTCTGATCTGCCCGTCAGCATCCAACTTGAAATAATAGACTTGCAGTGTGACTCGGATTTGAAGGGCAAATTTGCCGCAGCTGGCTTGGACACATTTTATCAGAATCTCTTGCCAGGTTACCCCAACTTGACAGCCCTCGCTGCAAAACTGTTGTGCATGTTTGGAACCACATATCTTTGTGAGCAAGTTCTCTGTAATGAGCATACATAAAACAAAGCTGCGCTCAAGGCTCACGCACAAGCACTTGAATCACATCCTGAAGTTGGCTGCCACTCAGGATGTGACGCCTGATATTGATGCGCTGGTGAAAGCTAAAAGATGCCAGGTATCAGGAGTCAAATAAACTATGCAACCCCACTTAAAGTGCTGCATGAGACACCCTGATATAGTTCTGTGATATACTTCTGTGAATCACTGAGGCATTGTGTGTTTGTGTGTTGTTTGTCCTCAGAATTTCAAATAACTTGAGGTGTTTTATGATTAATAGTGATGTTGTGCTTTTGGACACACTGTCCTCAGGCTCCAGCTTTATGTTTATATGTTTTTATGTTGATGTGCTATTGTTTTTAATTTATTTTATTTTATTTGTATATTTAACCTATTCTTGACTCTGTGGTTCTTGCACTTGTTTGGGGAACAGGATTTCATTATTTGTATCTACATTTCTGCCTGAGAAATGACACCCTGATATCGTTCTGTGATCTGTGAAACAGTTCTGTGAATCACTGAGGCATTGTGTGTTTGTGTTCTTTTTCTTTAGAATTTTCAAATAAACTTGAGGTGTTTTATGATTAATAGTGATGTTGTGCTTGTACTATTTTGGACACACTGTCCTCAGGCTCCAGCTTTATGTTTTATGTTGATAGTATTAAAACAAAGAAAACAATCTGAAGTTGTTGTTTTTAAGTTATATATACCATGATTTTACCGGTCCGGCCCACTTGGGAATAGATTTTCTTCCATGTGGCCCCTGAGCTAAAATGAGTTTGACACCCCTGCACTAAAGTATTACTGCAAAAAATGTGGCAAAGCAATTAACTTTTTGTCCTGAATACAAAGTGTTATGTTTGGGGCAAATCCAATACATTACTGAGTACCACTCTCCACATTTTCAAGCATAGTGGTGGCTGCATCATGTTATGGGTATGCTTGTAATCGTTAAGGACTGGGGAGTTTTTCAGGATAAAAAAGAAACTGAATGGAGCTAAGCACAGGCAAAATCCTGAAGGAAAACTGGTTCAGTCTGCTTTCCACCAGACACTGGGAGATGAATACACCTTTCAGTAGGACAATAACCCAAAACACAAGACCAAATCTACACTGGAGTTGCTTACCAAAAACACAGTTAATGTTCCTGAGTGGCAGAGTTACAGTTTTGACTTAAATATACTGAAAATCTATGGCAAGACCTGAAATGGATGTCTAGCAATGATAAACAACCAATTTGACAGAGTTTGAAGAATTTTGACAATAATCAAATGCAAATGTAGCACAATCCAGGTGTGGAAAGCTCTTAGAGACCTATTCAAAAAAGACTCACAACTGTAATCACTGCCAAAAGTGCTTCTACAAAGTATTGACTTAGGGATGTGAATATACTTATGTAAATTAGATCTTTCTGTATTTCATTTTCAATACATTTGCAAAACTTTCTAAAAACATGTTTTCACTTAATCATTATGGGGTATTGTGTGTACATTGGTGAGAGAGAAATCAATTTAATCCATTTTCAATTCAGGCAGTAACACAACAAAATGTGGAATAACTCAAGGGGTATGAATACTTTCTGAAGGCACTGTGTGCCATTTAGCAGTGCTTTTATCCAAAGAGACTTGCATACATTTCTGTATAGGTGGCCACAGCAGGAATCGAACCCACAACCCTGACAGTGCCGTACTCTAGCAACTGAGCCGCACAGGAGTAATAAATCAAGTAATAAACTGATATGTATACAATAGGATATAACTGTTACAGAGTATAGATTTGAATATGCTATGTCAAGTATGACTGTATTTACTGTTTTTAAAATGGACAATGTCTTGGACGTGCAATAGTATATAAATAGTATATAATAGAACAGCAGCATTGAGTGTGTGTTGACTCTCCCCTTGTTGTATCCCCCCTCTCTCTGCTTACAACACCCACTCAACCTGACCAACCAGCACCAATCACCACCACCTGTAAAGGCCATAAGGTTGAGAAAGTAACGGTTGAATGAGTAGCACAGTTTCGTGTTTCCATGGCCGCGGGAAGGTGTTTTGGGGTAGGAGTGCTCCGCTCATACAGGAGTAACAAAGGCCTAGTGCAATCTGGTTAAAACATACTCTGTGATGGGTTCGGTTTCATTCCCTTCAAAGAGCATGCTTCTATTGATTATTGAGCTGTGGTTAACAGAAGAAGATGGAGATGAGAGAAGGAGTGGAGGAGGGTTTGTAAATGACTCTCCATGCTTCCCTCATCAGTCCCTTTTTCTAATCCAGCTCTTCTTCTCTACTTCTCGCCGTCTCTTTCTCTTGCCACATTTCATTAATAAAGAAAGAGAGAAAGAGTGAAAAATACAGATCAAAATGCCATGAAAGCTAATCTACAGGCAGAAGGTGGCAGCTCTCACACTCTTCCCCAAGAGAGAGAGAGAGAGAGCGAGAGAGAGAGAGAGAGAGAGAGAAAGAGGGGGGGGATCAGGGAGAGAAAAGTAAAGAAGGAGTACAGTGACTTCAGAGAGAGAGAGAGAGAGAGAGAGAGAGGGATGGCTGAATACGTGTGTGTGTGTGTGTGTGTGTGTGTGTGTGTGTGTGTGTGTGTGTGTGTATCTCAGTACTGTGTCTCTATAGTGCATGTCTCTATAGTGTGTGCATGCGTGAAATTAGAGCCAGCAGCACTCTGTCCGTTACGCCTATTAACACGTCCCTGGCCCAATAGTGAATTATGGGAGCTCAGTTTGCCCTGTTGAGTGTCTATATTTCACCAGCAAAGAAAGAACATCTGTGTGAGTCAGGAGAATGAGAATGTGTGTGTGTGGGAGCGCACGTGCATGTGTGCATATGGCTTTTGTTTTGCGACTTCTGAGTGTTTAGAAGTCACCACAAATGTCTATTACAGTTGAAGTCGGAAATTTACATACACCTTAGCCAAATACATTTAAACTCCGTTTTTCACAATTCCTGACATTTAATACTAGTAAGAATTCCCTGTCTTAGGTCAGTTAGGATCACCACTTTATTTTCAGAATGTGAAATGTCAGAATAATAGTAGAGAGAATGATTTATTTCAGCTTTTATTTCTTTCATCACATTCCCAGTGGGTCAGAAGTTTACATACACTCAATTAGTATTTGGTAGCATTGCCTTTAAATTGTTTAACTTGGGTCAAACGTTTCGGGTAGCCTTCCACAAGCTTCCCACAATAAGTTGGGTGGATTTTGGCCCATTCCTCCTGACAGAGCTGGTGTAACTGAGTCAGGTTTGTAGGCCTCCTTGCTCGCACACGCTTTTTCAGTTCTGCCCACACATTTTCTATAGGATTGAGGTCAGGGCTTTATGATGGCCATTCTAATACCTTGACTTTGTTGTCCTTAAGCCATTTTGCCACAACTTTGGAAGTATGCTTGGGATCATTGTCCATTGGGAAGACTCATTTGCGACCAAGCTTTAACTTCCTGACTGATGTCTTGCGATGTTGCTTCAATATATCCACATAATTTTCCTTCCTCATGATGCCATCTATTTTGTGAAGTGTACCAGTCCCTCCTGCAGCAAAGCACCCCCACAGCATGGGGCTGCCACCCCCGTGCTTCACGGTTGGGATGGTGTTCTTCGGCTTGCAAGTCCCCCCTTTTTCCTCCAAACATAACGATGGTCATTATGGCCAAACAGTTCTGTTTTTGTTTCATCAGACCAGAGGACATTTCTCCAAAAAGTATGATCTTTGTCCCCATGTGCAGTTGCAAACCGTAGTCTGGCTTTTTTATGGCAGTTTTGGAGCAGTGGCTTCTTCCTTGCAGAGCGGCCTTTCAGGTTATGTCGATATAGGACTCGTTTTACTGTGGATATAGATACTTTTGTACCTGTTTCCTCCAGCATCTTCACAAGGTCCTTTGCTGTTGTTCTGGGATTGATTTGCACTTTTCGCACCATCTCTAGGAGACAGAATGCGTCTCCTTCCTGAGCGGTATGACGGCTGCGTGGTCCCATGGTGTTTATACATGCGTACTATTGTTTGTACAGATGAATGTGGTACCTTCAGGTGTTTGGAAATTGCTCCCAATGATGAACCAGACTTGTGGAGGTCTACAATATTTTTCCTGAGGTCTTGGCTGATTTCTTTTGATTTTCCCATGATGTCAAGCAAAGAGGCACTGAGTTTGAAGGTAGGCCTTGAAACAGGTACACCTCCAATTGACTAAAATGATGTCAAATAGCCTATCAGAAGCTTCTAAAGCCATGACATCATTTTCTTGAAATTTCCAAGCTGTTTAAAAGGCACAGTCAACTTAGTGTATGTAAACTTCTGACCCACTGTAATTGTGATACAGTGAATTATAAGTGAAATAATCTGTCTGTAAACAATTGTTGGAAAAATGAAGTTGTTTAACGAGTTACCATCTCCCAAATTAAACTCTTAGAATATATATGTTATATACCGATAACAGTCGCTTATTAAATAATTACATATTTTCAGTCTCATTCTGAACGTCGCATAATTCTTGAACTTGCAAGAACCCTAAACTTATTGATGAATCAGCAATACACAAATTGGCTTAATTATTTATTTACTAACTAACTAAATATTAACACAATACAAACAAACACACACAGGTTATTGATTACTAACGTAATACAATGAAAACATGTCCCTAGTGGACTGGACTAACAACAGCATGAATGCTTGGGTAGAAGGAGGGTCAGAGTGGAAGGGAGAGACAGAGATTAAAACGATCGTGGTTACTTTGGAAACTACACTCACGGAAATACAAATGCTTAAAACCCCACTAACTGCTCATTCAGATTAGAAATGCAACATGTATTTACGTGTAGCTGTCCTCAATAGTTGAGTTGATGATGTAGGACTCTGGTTTGCCCACCAGAGATCCCAATGTCCTTGGTAGAGTTTCTGGTCATAGTGGTGGTTAGAATGGATACTTCAGCGTACCCTGTAGTTCGTAGAGTTGATCTGTTAGAATATATACTTCAGATGTACCAACGGTTGTCTGAGAGGGATTGTCCTTCCCAACTCGTGTCTTTAGTGAAAGTTCTCTAGACGACTATACATGCCAGCTGCAGACTGAGATGATAAGGTCTAGTGCGATGTCTTCTTCACCTCGTGTAGAGGTTGAGAGTTTCACCATTTTGCCATATTCAGCTCGTGCTGCATGTCGGCTGGTCTGTAGAGTGTTAACCATTTTAAGCCGTGTAGCTTCAGCTTCAACGCTTCCTGGTCTGGTAGAAATTCAACCATTTGCAACATCCGGTTTATACCGTAATCTGCTTGGTCTGAGGTGAATTTCGTCAGGAGGGTTTTATACTTGAGTAGAAAAGGGGGAGCTTCATCATGTTTGTGCTCATCTGGGCGGGGCCACTGACTGAGAACAAATCAATAGGGAAAAAGATAATCTCATCTAGAATGCTAAAATCACATTGTTACCTTCACAAAAGTAGTATTATACTTAATCATTCATTTTATACAACAATTAGATGCAAACCTCATAATTGGGAAGTGTACACCCCCAGAGATACAGTTATGTTGTTCCACCGTCTTTAATGACATCACAACATAGTAACGAATTTTAAATGATTGTTCTTTAAGTCCCCATCGACCATTCCCCACATTATTTGTGGTAGAAATATTATTTCATTATCCGCTTTTGGATGTTGGAATTTTGGCGGGAAGAATCTCTGTGTTAACTAAGGGGTCCTTTCTCCCAATACTTCATGGCAAAGAAAAAAAAGTCTGCCCGGTATTTACGACCGGTCATAAAACTGGACCCCAGGAGAGGTGGTGTTCAAACCTTTGCCTAGCCGGCATCTTTGATCCTCAGCCCATGAGGGCAAGTCATGATACTGTGCTTGTTTATGTGTGTTTTTTTGGTATGAAAGTCCCATCCCTCTGCCATCTTTGTTTACAGCTCCTCTCCTCTCCTCTAAAGCTTGTTGTTAAGCTGTTGGGCACGTCTCTACACACAGCCACACAGGAGTCAGACAAATCCGCAGCAGCGAACAATAGAACCGGACCAATGCAATAACGCTAAAAGAACACAATACCATCAAATACAGCAACACTCACAGAACACCAATGTGAGAGATACAGAGAGCGTTCATCCTCCTCTTCTCTGTGCTCCACTTTTATTGATTTATCCTCTTTTCTCTCTCTTTTCTTTTCCCCAGGTACAGTCATGTTCGCCTAGCAACTGCATTTAAATAGAAATTAGCTGTGTGAATGGTTGGCTGGCTCACTCCCATTCACTCCCAATTGACTCAACAGACTGTGACTATTAAAGATGTATTGAGACACTCTACTGAACACTGATTGTTATGACTCTACCAGCCATTGTTCATGTCACACTGGGACTTATCAGGCCCATTGAATCCAGGGGGGAGAGGTTCATAGAAATATTACCTGTCATATCACTCTCAAACATCATGGAGGTGGAGAGTACAGTCATTTGAGGTTGGTCAGCGGGTAGTTGGCAGAATGGCAGCTAGTTTGGGACAATTCCTCCTGCCAGTATGTCCTCGATGCTTGACTGCCATGAGCTATAATAATCCATCCCTGCCATTCCAGTGAAATACAAGAGTACTTTGAATAGTGTGAGAGAGAATGTGTCCAACTCTGTGAGAAAGAACAACGCTAGGAGAGATGATTGTTGCAGTACATTTTCAGTGGCCGTCTAGCGTTTTCATTAGTGGTGAAACCGAGAATCCAGAGTGGAAGTTGGGAGAAAAATAACACTCATTGGCAACCTAACTGAATTAGAGATCCATATAATTTATTTCTGCTAGTTATTTCAGTCAGAGAGAGAGAACGGCTCTGGTGCCACTACATGCTTTCTATGATGTTTGTATTCCAAACACGAGAGTGGGGTGTGTGTGTGTAGTGTGCGTGCGTGCGTGCGTGCGTGTGTGTGCATGTGTGCGTGTGTGTGAGGGTAAGGTGAAGGAAGATGGGGGAATGGGAGAGATTTATAGCCAATGCTGTTAATTCATTATCCTGTTACCGGCCCTTCATAATTGAAACACTGCATTCTTTAATGTCTCAGTCCATGATGCAAGCAGTAATGTGTCTCACTAACAAATCTTTAATGTGATTCTATACAGCACTTGTCATTGTGAGAAGCCATGACTGTTGAAGATGATGATGATTTGAAGGAGGATGGGGTTCATACAGTGTGACAGAATAATTGGTAGACTATTAGGCCATGATTGGAATATAGGAACACATGTTGGTATTAACAACCAATTAAGTGACAGATTGGATCAGGGGTCCCCAGTGCTGAGGGGAGCAGGACGGGTTGAGGACTAGCTAGCTAGCATCCTGCTGGGAGACCCTGGATGCATCCCAAATGGCACCCTAGTACCTATAATAGTTAACTTCTTTTGACTAGGGCCCATAGGGCTCTATAGGGAATAGGGTGCCAATTGGAACAAAGCCCATTTGTCTGCATGATCAATAATTAAATGATCGTCAGACTGCACAGGCAGTCCTTCCTAATTCACACATTACAGCGCCAGTTTAATCTGCTGTTTGATTAACAACATTTCATAGCGTGGGTTGGGAGGCTCTCTTTTATCCCTCCCTGGCACCGTTACTATTTTGGAGGCAAGCTCTGACAGTGCAGGCCTAGATGAAAGCCCTAAAATGAAAGACTTGTCAGACAGCGGTAATAGGTTGGACGTGTAAGTTTAGCATTTAATAGACCTGGGGTAGAGGGAGAGGGAGAGGGAGAAGGAGAGGGAGAAGGAGAGGGGTAGGGAAAGCATGAGAGGGGGGAAGGAGAGGGAGGAAGATTGTGTGCGTGCGTTTTCATTATAGAGAAGTGAAGAACAGCCCCACCTGAACACCTGTGAACACACTGATGCAAGCCACTGATGCAAGCCACTGATGCTCAGCCACTGGTGCAAGGATATGGGCAACTATAAGATGATGCAATATGAACAGTATCTTATCTTCAACATATATCGTGAACAAACAACAGATGTTTTCTCTTATTCTGTTCTGTTTAACTTCCTAATTCCAGGAATAGCGTGTCTGCTCTGCAGCAGCTCAATCATGAGTAACGGGCTAATTAAGCAGGTCATTTTTTACGTCAAACAACCTGCAGTATCTGATATCTGTGAGCTGAGCTGAGCACGGCTCTTTCACTGAGAGGCAGTCTCATCCAGTGAAAGGCAATAGACTCTCTGGCTTGTTGAGATTACCGCTGTTTATCACTGCTCGTACAAGTCCTTTAATAAAATAATCCTGATTTTGACCAATTACCCACATTCATTATGTCAGCTGGAGGCTTCATTCACAGGGACTCAGCCTGCTGTGTGTTGCGTGGCCGAGCCGTGAGGGGTCCTGTTCTGCAGATGGTTCAGTACAGATAATGCAGGGATTAGTTTAGCTAGGCTAGCTAGCCAGCAGCCTTAGCCAAAGTCAGCACAAAAACAGAAGGAGAGAGTGAATGGATGAATAGGCACCCCATGCCAGGTAATCTACAACAGATTTAGTGTACTTAGTGGTTGAATCGAGGAAAAATTGAGGATGGAGAATGAGCAATGTTCTCCTCCTGGTGCTGCTAGCAAGGGGTACTGGACAGTGGCATGAATTCATGGATGCCAATGGAAGCCAGGCTTCGCCCCCAAAAACCCAACAAAAAAACAAAAAAACATACACAATAATTTATCTTTCGTCTCTCTGTGTTTCATACATTTCCTTCAATTCGCAATAGGCTGAATATATCTCACCGGAGAAAGCATCAGAGCGAACAAAACAGCACCCATCTGTTTCAGTATGTGTAGCGTATCTATCTGATGCTGTCTGGTCAGAAAGAGTATGACAATGTTGCCGCCCATAGCATTGAATGTAAGGGAAGCCAGAGAGCACTTGGCCTCCCTTGATAAAAAAAATTAATAAAATGATAGCCAATCAGTGTTGAGCTAAACCTTGAATGGTCCTGGCGCACCAAAGAAAAGTGTCAAGGAAAGCCAGTTTGGATTTGGCTTCAGACCAATCATATCACAAGCCAAACATCATTACTGATAGAAACAAACATTGAATTGTTGCATCTCGTTGTGTTGTTGTCCTCCGGTGGCTAGCTAGCTAGCTAAAATCGTCCCTTTTCAAAATTATCCATCGATGGAGATAGGAATTTGGACTTGTGGTTTTACTTAATTCTCAGTACTTGTCAATGATTATAACCGCGATTCTGATCCAACCATAAATTCATACATTGTTGTGCCCCTGGCCTGAGAGGATGGAAGTTCAACATGTAGCTAGATGTAGTATGCTAATGTTAACTAGCTGGCCTGGCATATCTTTGTCCATGAAAGGAAGTTAGGCTAGCAGCAAGTATTTTAGCCAAGTAGCCTAGGACAACAAAAACTAAAAGTGTACTGTATGACAGAGTCATAGACCGTTTAGGCAACAAGTAGGGTGAGTCAACATGTTTTTCTAATTGCACACAAGCACACACACACACACACACACACACAGAAATCAGTGCCATGGACAGCCACATCATATTTAGCTTATGTTGATTGGACTAAATCGTTTTTGGTATTTTAGTTGTCACTGTATTAGACTAAGCATAGGTGAGATTATTTGTATTTGAATTTATTAAGGATCCACATTAAGGCAGTTATATACAATTTAAAATATTACATGACATTACATTTCCCACATTAAGTGTGTTCCCGGCCGCGACCGGGAGACCCATGGGGCGCCGCACAATTGGCCCAGGGTAGGGGAGGGAATGGCCGGCAGGGATGTAGCTCAGTTGGTAGAGCATGGCCTTTGCAACGCCAGGGTTGTGGGTTCGATTCCCACGGGGGGCCTGTATGTAAAAAAATTATGTATGCACTCACTCACTCTGGATAAGAGCGTCTGCTAAATTACTTAAATGTAGGACCTGCCTTGTTGATAGTGTTGTTAAAAAGGCAGAGCAACGCTTTATTATGGACTGACTTCTCCCCATCTTAGCTACTGCTGTATCAACATGTTTTGACCATGACAGTTTACAATCCAGGGTTACTCCAAGCAGTTTAGTCACCTCAACTTGCTCAATTTCCACATGATTTACTACTAGATTTAGTTGAGGTTTAGGGTTTAGTGAATGATTTGTCCCAAATACTTTCTTTCTTCCCTCCAGGCCTGAGGGCACACACTTTCTAGTAGGCTTAGAATTAAGATATGGCAAATAGGAGTGGCAATATCGTCCCCTATTATCCTCAGTAATTTTCCATCTAAGTTGTCAGACCCCGGTGGCTTGTCATTGTTGATAGACAACAATACTTTTTTCACCTCTTCCACACTCACTTTATGGAATTCAAAATTACAATGCTTGTCTTTCATAATTGAACAGTTATACTTGGATGTGTAGTGTCAGCGTTTGTTGCTGGCATGTCATCCCTAAGTTTTAAATCATTAAAATAATTGCCAATATCAGTGGGTTTTGTGATGAATGAGCCATCTGAATCAATGAATGATGGAGCTGAGTTTGCCTTTTTGCCCAAAATGTCATTTAGGGCGCTCCAAAGCTTCTTTACTATCATTCTTTATATCATTTATCTTTGTTTCATAGTATAGTTTCTTCTCCTTTTTATTGAGTTTAGTCACATGATTTCTCAATTTGCAGTACGTTTGCCAATCGATTGTACAGCCAGACTTATTTGCCATTCCTTTTGCCTCAACCATTCCATTTTTCAATTCCTCATCAAACCACAAGGATTTAAAAGTTTTTTCAGTCATTTTCTTCGTGTGTGAATGCTTATTAGTAACTGGAATAAGCAATTTCATAAATGTGTCAAGTGCAGCGTCTGGTTGCTCCTCATTACACACCACAGACCAACAAATATTATTTACATCACCAACATAAGAATCACTACAAAACATATTGTATGACCTGTTGTACACAATATTAGGCCCAGCCTTTGGAACTTTGGTTTTCCTCGATATGGTTACTATATTGTGATCACTACATCCACATTTCTGCAGCACTAGTAATGATGCGATCAATTGATGATTTCATTCCTGTGCTGTTTGTAACTACCCTGGTAGGATGACTGATAACCTGAACCAGGTTGCCGGCACTGGTTACAGTTTGAAGCTTTTTCTTGAGTGGCCAGCTTGATGAAAGCCAGTCAATATTTAAATCACCCAGAAAACATACCTCTCTGTTAATATCACATACATTCTAATAAAAAGCATGAGCTGGCGCACACCCAGAGAACATCACCTAGTGTAGAGGTGCTGACCAATAGAGAACAAACTGCAAGCTCAATCAGGTGTAAGAACACTGACTATCCAGTAGCAGCTCACTTTGTTGAAGCTAACCATCCAATCTCCTCCCTCAAATACACAGGCATTGAGCATGTTGCTCTACCAAGGAGAGGAGGAACATCGAGATCCTACTACTACAGAGGGAGGCCTACTGGATATTCTATTCAAAAACATTGACCCCTAGTGGTCTGAATATTGACTTTGATCTCAGGCCCTTATGACCAATTATATTTTTGGTGAACAGATCTTGAAAATGAATGTATTCTTTCTACAGCTTATCAGGGTACAAACAATATGTTCCCCCTGTTGATTATGCTTATTATGCATTATGGTTGAACCAAAAGATTACATGTAACAAAAACATTTAATGAAATTGGAAATATTTAAATATATATATATGTGAAATTAAATGAAACAATGTATGTTGATGCTAATGATAATGAAAACAATGGCAAAATATATTCAATATGCTGTGGGCTATTGTCTTTTAACAGTTTTTGCTTAATCCATTCTGATTAACCTAGCAATTACGACACACCCCTCACTATTTTCATTGGTTGCACTAATTGCACTGTTTGTCTACATAACCAGGTTCAAGCGTTCATGACATTACCCTGAAGAAGGCACAGTGATGCCGAAACGTTGGTGGTTTTTTACCCAGTGAATTGCTGGGAGTTTATACATAGAGTGTGCGACTCTCTTTATTTGTTTTTGTAGATATCACATACATTATCAAGCATTTCACACATGTTATCCAGATACTGACTGCTAGCACTTGGTGGTCTATAGCAGCTTCCCACAAGAATGGGCTTTAGATGAGGCAGATGAACCTGTAGCCATATTACTTCAACAGTATTTAACATGAGATCCTCTCTAAGCTTTACAGAAATGTGGTTCTGAATTTAAACTGCAACACCTCCACCATTGGCATTTCTGTATTTTCTGTAGATGTTATAACCATGTATTGCTACCACTGTATCATCAAAGGTATTATCTAAGTGAGTTTCAGAGATAGTCAGAATATGAATGTCATCTGTTACTAGCAAGTTATTGATTTCATGAACCTTGTTTCTTAAGCTACATATGTTAACGTGGGCTATTTTTAGCACTTTTCTGGGATGCTTGATTGTTTCCATTGCTCTACTGGGAAGCTTAGCAGAAGTAGACATGCTCATGTTATTTATGTTAGTGCAGGGTGAGCTGCACACAGCGGTTTTCCTACTAGGGCACTCCGCCTTAGTGCTAACAGTATAACTATGGTTCATTGGCACGTGAGTTCAGCATACAATAGCTGTAGGATAAGCAGAGGCATACAGGGCAGTGAGAGGGACATGAATAATGTACATTTGCTGAAGCATTATGAGAACTCAGCGACACAATGGTATGGATTAACTGAGTTGGTGTCACATCTTCCTCCGAAGCTGTCATCTCTCCTTGTTCGGGCAGGCTTCGGCGTACGTCATCACCGGCCTTCTAGCCACTGCCGCTCCTCATCTCATCATTCCATTTGTTTTGTCTTGTTTATTACACACACCTGGGTTCATATCCCCTTATCAGTACCTGTATAAGTGTTCCCTCTGTGCCCTTGTCTTTGTGTGTGATTGTTTATTGTGAAGGATAGTGAAGCACGGTGGAGCTCCGTGTACTTTGTATCGTCGGAATATTTCCCTGTGTGCCTTATATTTTCCAGTGCGCCTGTTTTGCGCACTCAAGTGGTTTTGACGCATTACTGCGTAACTCTGTATTTGTGGAATAAAGCCTGTATTCTGTGATTTACCCTCCTGCGCCTGACTCCTTCAACATCACAGAATCACAGAATCACACACCAGACATGAAGTCAGCAGGAGAGGAGCACATGCCTGGAGTCGTGGCACAGGTCCGGGAGCATTCGACGATGCTATCCAGCTGGAGAGAAGCGATGGATCGGGTTCTCCAGGTCGTCCAATGCCTGGAGAGGAGAGGACCCGATCTTCCGGGACCAGCTGAGCGACCGGATCATGCCACCCACACCCCAGCAACCAGAGGGATTCATATATCCCGACCACAGGATTTCGACGGAACAGCTGCCCTCTACCAGGGATTCCTCCTACAGCTGGAGTTATACCTATCGAACATTAGCCCAGCTCCATCGGAGCGGGAGAAGGTGTCCGCCCTCATCTCCTGCCTCTCGGGGAAAGCCCTGGAGTGGGCCAACGCAGTCTGGAGTGAAGGAGGAGCCACGTTGGACAACTACAGGGAGTCCGCTCGCCTCTTTCTGGCCGTCTTCGATCACCCGCCCGAAGGTAGAGAGGCGGGCGAGCAGCTGGTTCACCTGAGGCAAGGGAACGAGGACCGCGCAGGACTTCACCCTTGAGTTTCGGACTCTAGCGGCTGGGTCCGGGTGGAACGAGCAGGCCCTCATCGACCACTTCCGGTGCCACCTACGAGAGGACGTTTGAAGGGAGCTAGCCAGCCAGGAGACCACGTTGTCCTTCAACCAACTGGTGGACTGGCTGCTAGAGGACGTCCTGGAAGAGGCCTGCTGCCCATTCTCCCCCCCAACCCCCCCCCCCCCCGAATCACGAGATGATGGAGCTGGGTGAAGCGGCGATCCGGGAGAGCGGAGGACGACAACGGCAGTGTCACTCTGGTGGCACGAGAGGACATTCTCCTGCACGCTGTCGTCTGCATTCTTTTGGGTCTGGAGGCGGCAGGCAGGGAGTGAGGTGACACTCTCGCGTCACCTCAGGTATCGAACACCCACACTAGTTCAGAGCCCTCTGCTGCGCACTGTACCCTACACATCCACTTTCCTGATTACACAGTAGTTCCCCAGTGTAAGGCGCTGGTCGATTCAGTCGCAGCTGGGAACTTTATGGACAGGTCATTTGCACATAGTCTAGGCATTACATTGGTTCTCATATCCATTCCACTCCCCATCAGAGCACTTGAGAGTCAGCCATTAGGTTCCGGGTTCATTAGGGAAGTTACAGCACCAGTTACTATGGTTACACACGAGACCCATAGAGAGCAAGTCACCTTTTTTATTATTGAGTTTCCTGATTTCCCTGTTGTGTTAGGTCTTCCCTGGTTAGCACTACACAACCCCACCTTTTCATGGCTGCAGAGGGTTCTCACGGGGTGGTCGTGAGAGTGTCAGGGTAGGTGTCTAGGTGTTTCCGTTGGTGCAACCACGGTGGAAAGTCCAGACACTACCTCCACCGTGCGCATTCCCCCCGAATACCTCGATTTGGCGCATGCGTTTTCCAAAACGCAGGTGACCAAATTACCACCTCATCGGGCGGGGGATTGCGCGATAAACCTCCGGGTAGACGCTGTGCCTCCAAGGAGTCTTGTGTATCCCCTGTTGCAGGCTGAAACGGAGGCGTTGGAGACATACAGTGGGGAAAACAAGTATTTAGTCAGCCACCAATTGTGCAAGTTCTCCCACTTAAAAAGATGAGAGGCCTGTAATTTTCATCATAGGTACACGTCAACTATGACAGACAAAATGAGAAAAATAATTCCAGAAAATTGGATTTTTAATAAATTTATTTGCAAATTATGGTGGAAAATAAGTATTTGGTCAATAACAAAAGTTTCTCAATACTTTGTTATATACCCTTTGTTGCCAATGACACTGGTCAAACGTTTTCTGTAAGTCTTCACAAGGTTTTCACACACTGTTGCTGGTATTTTGGCCCATTCCTCCATGCAGATCTCCTCTAGAGCAGTGATGTTTTGGGGCTGTCGCTGGGCAACACGGACTTTCAACTCCCTCCAAAGATTTTCTATGGGGTTGAGATCTGGAGACTGGCTAGGCCACTCCAGGACCTTGAAATGCTTCTTACGAAGCCACTCCTTCGTTGCCCGGGCGGTGTGTTTGGGATCATTATCATGCTGAAAGACCCAGCCACGTTTCATCTTCAATGCCCTTGCTGATGGAAGGAGGTTTTCACTCAAAATCTCACGATACATGGCCCCATTCATTCTTTCCTTTACACGGATCAGTCGTCCTGGTCCCTTTGCAGAAAAACAGCCCCAAAGCATGATGTTTCCACCCCCATGCTTCACAGTAGGTATGGTGTTCTTTGGATGCAACTCAGCATTCTTTGTCCTCCAAACACGACAAGTTGAGTTTTTACCAAAAAGTTCTATTTTGGTTTCATCTGACCATATGACATTCTCCCAATCCTCTTCTGGATCATCCAAATGCACTCTAGCAAACTTCAGACGGGCCTGGACATGTACTGGCTTAAGCAGGGGGACACGTCTGGCACTGCAGGATTTGAGTCCCTGGCGGCGTAGTGTGTTACTGATGGTAGGCTTTGTTACTTTGGTCCCAGCTCTCTGCAGGTCATTCACTAGGTCCCCCCGTGTGGTTCTGGGATTTTTGCTCACCGTTCTTGTGATCATTTTGACCCCACGGGGTGAGATCTTGCGTGGAGTCCCAGATCGAGGGAGATTATCAGTGGTCTTGTATGTCTTCCATTTCCTAATAATTGCTCCCACAGTTGATTTCTTCAAACCAAGCTGCTTACCTATTGCAGATTCAGTCTTCCCAGCCTGGTGCAGGTCTACAATTGTGTTTCTGGTGTCCTTTGACAGCACTTTGGTCTTGGCCATAGTGGAGTTTGGAGTGTGACTGTTTGAGGTTGTGGACATGTGTCTTTTATACTGATAACAAGTTCAAACAGGTGCCATTAATACAGGTAACGAGTGGAGGACAGAGGAGCCTCTTAAAGAAGTTGTTACAGGTCTGTGAGAGCCAGAAATCTTGCTTGTTTGTAGGTGACCAAATACTTATTTTCCACCATAATTTGCAAATAAATTCATAAAAAATCCTACAATGTGATTTTCTGGATTTTTTTTTCTCAATTTGTCTGTCATAGTTGACGTGTACCTATGATGAAAATTACAGGCCTCTCTCATCTTTTTAAGTGGGATAACTTGCACAATTGGTGGCTGACTAAATACTTTTTTTCCCCACTGTACATCTCCGAGTCCCTGCGCCAGGGGTTCATACGTCCCTCCACTTTGCCCACCTCCTCGAGTTTCTTTTTTGTGAAGAAGAAAGATGGAGGTCTGCGCCCTTGCATTGATTACCGAGTACTGAACAAGGGGACAATATGTTATAGTTATTCCCTACCTCTCATTCCATCTGTGATCGAGTCAGTGCATGGTGGTACAACCTGGTGCGTGTCCGAGAGGGGGACGAGTGGAAGACAGCATTCAGCACAACCACGGGTCATTACGAATACCTGGTGATGCCTTACAGTGTGATGAATGCTCCTTCTGTCTTCCAGTCCTTTGTGAACGATGTGTTTCGGGACATGCTTGGTCGCTGTGTAGTGGTCTACATTGATGACATTCTGGTGTACTCCACTACGCGCGCCGAGCATTTGTCCCTGGTTCGCAAAGTGCTGGCCCGACTGTTGGAACATGACCTTTATGCCAAGGCAGAAAAGTGTCTGTTTTTCCAACAGTCCGTCTCCTTCCTCAGATACCGCATTACCACCTCAGGTGTGGAGATGAAGGGAGATCGCATTTCAGCCATGCGTAACTGGCCGACTCCAACCACGGTTAAGGAGGTGCAGCGCTTTATTGGCTTTGCCAACTACTATCGGAGGTTTATCTGGGGCTTTGGCAAGGTTGCAGCTCCCATCACATCTCTGTTGAAGGGTGGGTCGTCCCGGCTCCGCTGGTCTGCTGAGGCTGACAGGGCCTTCAGTAACCTGAGGGTTCTGTTCACCTCAGCCCCGGTACTGGCCCATCCCGATCCATCACTACCTTCGTAGTGGAGGTGGATGTGTCCGAGGTAGGGATAGGCACTGTCCTATCTCAACGCTTGGGCACGCCACCCAAGCTCCGCCCCTGTGCCTTCTTCTCCAAGAAGCTCAGCCCAGCAGAGCAGAACTATGACGTTGGTGATCAGGAGCTGTTGGCTGCCCTGACCGTGTGGAGGCACTGGCTCGAGGGGGCGAAACACCCTTTCCTCGTCTAGACGGACCACCGTAACCTGGAGTACATCCGGGCAGCGAGGAGGCTGAACCCTCGCCAGGCCAGGTGGGCCCTATTCTTCACCCGGTTTGATTTTACACTATCTTACATCCCGGGTACAAAGAACGTGAAGGCAGATGAAGAAGAACGTGAAGGCAGACGCACTGTCACGGCTGTACGACACAGAGGAGAGGCCCATAGATAACACCCCCTTCCCGGCCTCCTGCATTGTGGCGCCGGTAGTATGGGCGGTGGAAGCAGACATAGAGCAGGCATTATGCACAGAGCCATCTCCATCTCAGTGTCCAGCTGGGTGCAGTACATGCCATATGTTGTCTGTGACTGTCTGATCTATTGGGCACACACGTGCCCCTTCTCTGGTCACCCAGGTATCGGTTGTACAGTGCGCTGCCTGACCGAAAAGTACTGGTGGCCTACCTTGGCTAAGGACGTGAGGGTGTATGTCTCCTCCTGCTCGGTGTTCGCCCAGAGTATGGCACCTAGGCACCTCCCAGCGGGTAAGTTACAGCCCTTACCAGTTCCACAACGACCATGGTCCCACCTGTGTATTGACTTCCTCACTGATCTTCCCCTCTCTCAGGGTAACACCACCATCCTGGTCGTTGTGGACCGCTTTCAAAAGCTTGCCGCCTCCTTCCTCTGCCTGGTCTCCCCACGGCCCTGCAGACTGTGGAGGCCCTGTTTACTCACGTCTTCCAGCACTACGGGGTTCCAAAGGACATAGTGTCTGACGGGGTCCCCAGTTTACATCCACGGTCTGGAAGGCGTTCATGGAACGTCTGGGGGTCTCGGTCAGCCTGACCTCTGTTTTTCACACCGAGAGTAATGGGCAGGTGGAACGGGTGAATCAAGACGTGGGTAGGTTCCTGCGGTCCTACTGCCAGGACCGGCCGGGGGAGTGGTCGGTGTTCTTGCCATGGGCAGAATATGCCCAGAACTCCTCCACTAACCTATCACCCTGTCAATGTGTTTTAGGTTATCCACCAGTTCTGGCACTGTGGCATCAGAGCCAGACCGAAGTTGCTGCGGTGGATGACTGGTTTCGGCGTGCGGAGGAGACGTGGAACGCTGCTCACGTTCACCTCCAGCGCGCCTTGCGTCGCCAGAAGGCCAACGCTGACCGCCACCGCATTAAGGCCCTGGTCCCGTGTAGCTCAGTTGGTAGAGCATGGCGCATGCAACGCCAGGGTTGTGGGTTCGATTCCCACGGAGGCCAGTATGAAAAAATGCATGCACTCACTAACTGTAAGTCGATCTGGATAAGAGCGTCTGCTAAATGACTAAAATGTAAATGTCTTGGTACCGGGTGATCGGGTCTGGCTCTCGACCTGGAATCAGTTCCTCCGCCTGCCCTGCAGGAAGCTGAGCCTGCGGTTTGTGGGGCCATTCAAAGTCCTGAGGAGGATAAACAAGGTTACATATAGGTTATTACTCCCTCCAGATTACCGTATTAACCACTCATTCCATGTGTCTCTCCTCAGGCCGGTGGTGGCTGGTCCGCTCCAGGAGTCTGAGGTGTGGGAGGTCCCTCCGCCCCCTATGGACATCGAGGGGGCCCCGGCGTACTCCGTCCGTTCCATCTTGGATTCGAGGCGTCGGGTGGGGGGCCTTCAGTGCCTCGTGGAGTGGGAGGGTTACGGTCCGGAGGAGCGGTGCTGGGTTCCGGTGAGGGATCTCCTCGATCCCTCCCTATTGCGGGATTTCCACCATCGCCATCCTGCTCGCCCTGCTCCGCGTCCTCCTGGCCTTCTCGGAGTCCGGTGTCGGCTCCGCTGCTGGAGCTGCACGTCAAGGGGGGGGGGGGGTACTGTCACGACTTCCTCCAAAGCTGCCACCTCTCCTTGTTCGGGCAGGCATCGGCGTTCGTCGTCACCGGCCTTCTAGCCACTGCCGCTCCTCATCTCATCATTCCATTTGTTTTGTCTTGTTTATAATAATATAATAATAATAATAATAATAATATGCCATTTAGCAGACGCTTTTATCCAAAGCGACTTACAGTCATGCGTGCATACATTTTTTTTTGTTGTGTATGGGTGGTCCCGGGGATCTAACCCACTACCTTGGCATTACAAGCGCCGTGCTCTACCAGCTGAGCTACAGAGGTTATAACAGACACCTGGTTCATATCCCCTCATCAGTACCTGTATAAGTGTTCCCTCTGCCCCCTTGTCTTTGTGTGTGATATTTTATTGTGGAGGATAGTGAAGCTCGGTGGAGCTCCATGTATTTTGTATCGCCGGGATATTTCCCTGTGTGCCTTGTACAGTGGGGAGAACAAGTATTTGATACACTGCCGATTTTGCAGGTTTTCCTACTTACAAAGCATGTAGAGGTCTGTACTTTTTATCATAGGTACACTTCAACTGTGAGAGACGGAATCTAAAACAAAAATCCAGAAAATCACATTGTATGATTTTTAAGTAATTAATTTGCATTTTATTGCATGACATAAGTATTTGATCACCTACCAACCAGTAAGAATTCCAGCTCTCACAGACCTGTTAGTTTTTCTTTAAGAAGCCCTCCTGTTCTCGACTCATTACCTGTATTAACTGCACCTGTTTGAACTCGTTACCTGTATAAAAGACACCTGTCCACACACTCAATCAAACAGACTCCAACCTCTCCACAATGGCCAAGACCAGAGAGCTGTGTAAGGACATCAGGGATAAAATTGTAGACCTGCACAAGGCTGGGATGGGCTACAGGACAATAGGCAAGCAGCTTGGAGAGAAGGCAACAACTGTTGGCGCAATTATTAGAAAATGGAAGAAGTTCAAGATGACGGTCAATCACCCTCGGTCTGGGGCTCCATGCAATATCTCACCTCGTGGGGCATCAATGATCATCAGGAAGGTGAGGGATCAGCCCAGAACTACACGGCAGGACCTGGTCAATGACCTGAAGAGAGCTGGGACCATAGTCTCAAAGAAAACCATTAGTAACACACTACGTCGTCATGGATTAAAATCCTGCAGCGCACGCAAGGTCCCCCTGCTCAAGCCAGCGCATGTCCAGGCCCGTCTGAAGTTTGCCAATGACCATCTGGAAGATCCAGAGGAGGAATGGGAGAAGGTCATGTGGTCTGATGAGACAAAAATAGAGCTTTTTGGTCTAAACTCCACTCGCCGTGTTTGGAGGAAGAAGAAGGATGAGTACAACCCCAAGAACACCATCCCAACCGTGAAGCATGGAGGTGGAAACATCATTCTTTGGGGATGCTTTTCTGCAAAGGGGACAGGACGACTGCACCGTATTGAGGGGAGGATGGATGGGGCCATGTATCGTGAGATCTTGGCCAACAACCTCCTTCCCTCAGTAAGAGCATTGAAGATGGGTCGTGGCTGGGTCTTCCAGCATGACAACGACCCGAAACACACAGCCAGGGCAACTAAGGAGTGGCACCGTAAGAAGCATCTCAAGGTCCTGGAGTGGCCTAGCCAGTCTCCAGACCTGAACCCAATAGAACATCTTTGGAGGGAGCTGAAAGTCCGTATTGCCCAGCGACAGCCCCGAAACCTGAAGGATCTGGAGAAGGTCTGTATGGAGGAGTGGGCCAAAATCCCTGCTGCAGTGTGTGCGAACCTGGTCAAGACCTACAGGAAACGTATGATCTCTGTAATTGCAAACAAAGGTTTCTGTACCAAATATTAAGTTCTGCTTTTCTGATGTATCAAATACTTATGTCATGCAATAAAATGCAAATTAATTACTTAAAAATCATACAATGTGATTTTCTGGATTTTTGTTTTAGATTCCGTCTCTCACAGTTGAAGTGTACCTATGATAAAAAGTACAGACCTCTACATGCTTTGTAAGTAGGAAAACCTGCAAAATCGGCAGTGTATCAAATACTTGTTCTCCCCACTGTATTTTCCAGTGCGCCTGTTTTGCACTGAAGTGGTTTTGATGCATTACTGCGTAACTCTGTATTTGCGGAATAAAGCCTGTTATTCTGTGATTTACCCTCCTGCACCTGACTCCTTCGACATCACCTCATCACAGTTGGGCTTGTGTCATTGATAAGTCATTGTTTCAACGCAGCCTTATTATTCGGATGGATCCCATCCTCCTTTTAAAACGTGTTTTGTTACCAAAAGGTATTGATATTGTCATGATGTTGAAATGTTGAAGTTGCAATTGTGCTGGAATAGTGAAGGCAACTCCTGACTTGCGCTAACGCTACGTGGTTCAAAATAAATAGTTGTTTAGTAGTCCGAAAATGTCGGAAACATTACCTTGCTTGACCATGCTGGAGGTCATGTTACTGTTTGTTACATGCAATATGTTTTGTGGACATCACCGGACAGATGTTGCTCTCCGGTTTTTGTAATCAAACAAATGTGTGGTTGAATTTATTCTGCCACTGTGTCTTCTTATTGTCTCGGCCTTAGGCCTATATATCACTGTGTCAAGGCATATGAACTAACAGGTTATAGAGCAAAGAACGCAAATATCACAAAACATAGTTTGCAATATGGCTATTTTTTCTAGATTGGCTTCCCCAGTGATTTTACCCATGCACCGCTACTGGTAGTGGAGAAGTGGCATGACAGTCCAGCGCTCAGAGCACTACATACATGCACACACACAAACACACACATATAGACACACACGCACGTACGTGCGCACGCACACACATACACGCATTCACACACACACACACACACACACACACACTTTTCCTCTTTCTCTCTCATGCTGAAGCCGCACAAAGAGAGGTTAATTAAATCTTTCAATTTAATTGATTTTGGTCTACTTCCATTTGTTCGGTGTAATAAAACCTACTACTGTCTGAAATCATCTGGCGGGGGCCGAAATAGAGCAATAAATCCCACTGCAGTAGCAGTAAAAAAAAGAGTTGACCCTTCGTATTCAGCAGGAGTGAGTACATTTACATTTTAGTCATTTAGCAGACACTCTTATCCAGAGCGACTTACAGTTAGTAAGTGCATACATTTTTCATACTGGCCCCCTGTGGGAATCAAACCCACAACCCTGGCGTTGCAAGCGCCATGCTCTACCAACTGAGCTACAGGAGACCCCTCCCTCGGCCAGTCCTGGCAGTAGGACCGCAGGAACCTACCCACACTGAGTACACTGTATATTCGACTGCGCATACAAATAAAGGAATTTTAATTGAATTCAAATAAATCAGTATATCTGCAGATGAATGAATAAATTCACTCACTCAGTCATTTATTAATGTATTCATTAATTTATCATGAATTCTACAATGTGGCTCACATGCCTGACAAAGTCCATACAGTACAAGTCTCCAGGGCAAGAGACTAACAACATGACTAATCATAAAGCCTGGAGTAAAACGGCCCGATTACCAGCAAGACCTGAGGAGGAAGACATCTCATAGGGACTCGATTTGTAACACTTCACCAAACCTCCTCCTCATTATGCTATAGCCACACAGACAGAAAGGCAACAACAATGGAAGAATAGGAGTCAACTGTAGAAGAGTATAACAGTATAACATACTAAGCAAATGGCACCCTATTCCCTATATAGTGCACTACTTTTGACTGGAGCGCCTTGGTCAAAAGTAGTGCACTATAAAGGGAATAGGGTGCCATTTGAGACACAACCTGACTCTGTAGCACCTGGAGTAAGAAGTGAATAGGTTAATTGAGGTCCAGACAGTGAGCAATACTTCAGCTAAGGCCAGTACATAAAGCTCTTTGGTTCTCCCAAGTTCAGTTCATTAAATCTTTACTGTCCCTGGGAGACAGTTAGAGTGCCTCATGAAAGAAACAAGATACAGTAAGCAGCTCAACCAACACACAATGGCTTATAGTTCCAACA